>NW_021604644.1:2127118-2208058 GCF_004785775.1 Grammomys surdaster
CATAGGGAAATGGTATATCTCCTAGCAAAAGCAAGACTCTGGTTTTGTTTGGCTTTTTTTTTTTTTTTAGGTTTTCTGAATGACTAGTGACTAGAAGTAAGTCTTCAGCCTCTACTATTGCTTTTGCTGTTTCTAACAGTTCCAAATCACTAACTGGTCAGACCATTATGACCTGTTAAAGTCATTAAGCCAAAAGTAATCTGAAAAATACTAGTAGAAACTAAGACACGGAAACACCACATATGCCCCCTTCCCCATAATTAATTCACTGATGAGACGCTCAATGGGCGGGCACAGGCACGTCCATACAGGTCCAACGACCTGAGCTTGATCCCGGTCCCACAGAATGGCAGAGAGACGCTCCTGCCGAGAACTGTTCTCTGATCTCCACATGCGCCATGACACCCCAGTTAATTACACAACAAACAGTAGCTCACCCTTGACCATTTCCAGGTGCCTTCCAGTCCTGCCACTGTGGACTCGGGCCAGATGCCCAAGGGAAGGAAGGACAGTAAGTACATGATGAGAGGAATGAAAATGGGGTTGGTCTGAGGTGCTCAGAAATGGGGATTTCCTCCCTAGGATCGTTGTTCAGACCCAAAGGCAACATCCATTCCACCATGATCCACTGCTCACCATCCCAAAGAAGCCAGGCCTATCCTCTGGCACGTGCAGTTCTGGGTACACTGTTTCCAGAAACCACTTGAAGTCTTTACACTGGAGCCTGGCCCGAAGCTTCTTCCTCTCCGTCACGTCCCCAAAGGGTTCCTGAGAAAACAACAGAACGTTGAGTCCCTACAGGCTGCCTGTCCACACCCATCCTCAATGAACTCACTTGCTAATGTGCAAGCCTCACTGTTTTACTGAGCTGGGTGCTGGACACAAAATATTCAAATTGTCCTTTGTCCTCCACATGTGCACCACTGGCATGCTCACAGTCACATAAAACAAATCAAATGGGATTTATTTTTAAAAGGAAGAATTGGGGGATAGAAATTTGAAGTGACCGGATACTTACTTGCTACCCTTTTGGGGGTCACTTGTCAGTCTTCAAGAGAATAACACATTAGAGTGGGGACAGTCACATCATAGGCAATAAGCAGAAGAGACTGTCACACTGGCAGAGCTATAGGGAGGTTCAGGTAGGAGAATGGGGTTAGGAGACAAGATATCTGCAGACAGAGCCTGAGAGCGAAACTGGAAGCCCAGCATCAGCATCCTGGACCCGTGCATCCTTGTGAACCCTGTGACCACAGGCCATTCTCATGTCTAACCAAAGGAATGGGATGACTTAGGCTGTATGTACCCTTGTTACTATAGATACACGAATATTCACTCTCAAGTACAGGCAAGTGACTTGCATTTTTCAATATAGTGAAATACAAACACATGCTGAACATTTAACTCATTAATATGAGCTCAAGGCTGCAGTAAGCAAGCTTCTGGAAGTTTGTGTTGGGAGCCGACTCCTAGCTGAAAGTGGCTATCGTCTTTGCAGCCATCTCAGGCCATATACCCTGACAAGAGACTTGTTTTCAACAGCCCGAAACAGCTGAGCACACTCTGATAAACATCTTGTTTTTTTCACATATCTTGTTTTGCTGTTTAGTGCCACCAGCAGCTAAGCGTACGTGAGATCCACGCTGCTGAGTGCACGTGGTCTCCTCACTGCTAGCTAAGTGCACGTGCTGCTAGGTGCACACGGTCTCCTCACTGCTAGCTAGGTGCACGTGATATCCACGCTGCAAGGCACATGACGTAGTGCCTTCAGCTGTGCTTGTCCACGAGGACAAGGCACGTGGTAAAGGGTATAAATACCCAGGATTTCCTTCCAGTAAAGAGACTTGAGAGACTTGATCAGACTCCCTGTCTTGTCTCCATTCTTCGCGTCTCCGTCCCCACTCTCTCTCTTGCTAGGCCCTGACCCGCAGACCGGAGCAGCAGAACAGGCGGTTACAAAATGGCGCCTCAACGTTGGAGCTCCAGTAAGCGGGGTACAGTGAAGGACACAGCGGGAATTGGAAGTGTGCATCCTCACTCCTGCGCTGGGGACCCTGTTGACTGACCCCAACAGGCAGTTACAAGTTTGACTTCACAGGCAGCCCCGCCTCGGCCCCTGAGAGCCAGGCGAACACCCCCCACCCCTCTCCGAGAACTTCTGAGTAAGGAAACAAACCTGCCACCAGGCAGCACAGCAAATGTTCAACTGAGAACAACAGGGGGGACTGAGATATGACTGTCCTTGCTCTAATGTGCTCTCCTGCTGAGGACTGGGGAGCAACACCAGAGATCGGCCCTCTGTCAATGTCCAGGTATCACTTCTACTGTAATGCTAAGTGCAGGCCCTCAAGACCTGGAGTCAGCACGCATAGACGTAGACACTATGTGACCTTGTCTCCAAACTATTTCTGATTGGTAAATAAAGATGGGCAGAGGAGACATAGGCAGGGTTTAGGTTCCCAGGGCTTAGAGTCAGAAGAGAACCATGAGAAGAAGGTGAAGGAGGAAGGGGGAAGATGCCGTGGGTTAGGAGACAAGAAAGCACGGCCTAAGTCCTGGGCAACTGGAGCCCAGATGAACACAGTAAGTGATGACTCCGGGTTATTAATAAGAAGGTAGATTCTGATAGCATAGAAGGTAGACATACGCCCAGCTCTTGTGCTTTTTGAGGCTTACTATTAGTAATAAAAGATGAGTCTTTTCTCTAGGAAATAACAAGGTGGGGTAGAAACCCCAGGTCAGGATTAAATATCTCTACAACATTCCCTAGTACTTTTCTTTAATAACAGTTATTTTGTGTAGTATGTGTGCACATGCCAAAGTAGACATATGGAAACCAGATGACAAATTGTGATAGTTGATTTGCTCCTTCTACCATGTGGGTCCTCAGGATTGAAATTAGGTCTTCTGATTTGGTGACAAGTCCTTTCGTGAGCCATCTCACTGGCCCCACAAGTCCGTTCTTTAATGAGTCACTATGCCCCAGCTTTGACTAAAGCCCATCTTCAAACAAAACCAACAAGCATAGAGCATGCAGGTGCATTCAATATCTGCTCACGTGTTCTGGGAGGGGGTGTACTTTGAGAACCGCAGCCCAGAGTTCCAGGCTGGGCGGCAGTGAGGAGCGGGTTTTTTAGTCTGTTGCTCTAAGCAAGACAGAAGAAGCTGAGGCAGATGACATAAAGCCTCTAAGATACAGGGCCATGCAGCAGATCAGGTTGTTGGCTCCTGAGTTCAGCAGAACTGAGAAAAACACCCTGGCATGCAGGCCTCAGGCCTGCTATAACCTCCCCTGAGCTGTCAGGCCTTAGGTAGGATCCTTCAGTTTCTCAGTCTCCTTTCCTTCTCCTTCTCTTCCTCCTCTTCAACCTTCATCTTCCTCTTCATCCTCCTCCTCTTCATCCTCCTCCTCTTCATCCTCCTCTTCTTCTTCCTCCTCCTGCCCCTCATCCTCCTCCACTTCCTCTTCTGCCCTATGTCAGGCTTCCAATCTACAAGATGAGAATTTGGTAGCTACCCCACAGGGCTACTAGTAAGGTATTGGGAGAATTTTCCATCAAGGGCCAAGGCAGATGTCTTGAGGACTTCTAGGTGTGCAGAGCTGGCTTCTGATGTACAGAGATTGTTAATATAAAAGCCATAGGCCCAAAGCCTTGTGGCTGGGACTGGAGTGGGGCAGATCCATAGGTCCCTAATGCAGGGACAGAATGAGGCTCTGAGAGATATAAGCAGCCCCTGAGCTATGGTCTCATAGGGCCTCATTCGCCACATGGTATATGGACTCAGTTCAACGTGTAGCTGGATCCCATGGGTGCAGAGATCTAGCTGTGGAAGGGTAAGGCTGCAGGTTTGTGAACCATTCCAAGGAGGGTAGGATGAAGCCTCTGAAAGGACACAAGAGTCCTCCAGCTAAGAAGGCAGGTGTGCTCTGAGCAGTAACTTCAGACAACAAACTGTGCTTAACTTCCACACTGAGCACGTAGACTTAACCAAGCTGGTTACAAAAAGGAAAGCCAAAACCCCCGCATCATTGCCAACAGATGACACTACAGGACCCAGACCGGACGCGCTGGCACAGTCAAGCCTGGCTGTTCCCTAGCTGTGCCCTTACAAACCCACCTCCATGCTGAGTCACACTGTCATGGACATCCACAAACAATACCTTCACCTCGTTTAACACACATGCTCCCAGGAAGGTTTAATAAGGCCATGCCCTGCCATCCTTACTTACACTCACGCTGTAAGTGTCTTTTCCACATCTACTGGGGCCTTGCATTTCACATCATGTTTTTGACTTTATCAGCTGTGGTGGTTTGAATTTGCTTGGCCCAGGGAGTGGCACTATTTGGAGGTATGGTCTTGTTGGAGCAGGTGTGGCCTTGTTAGAGGAAGTGTGTCACTGTGGGGGTGGGATTTGAGACCTTTCCCCTAGCTTCCAGGAAGTTATTGTTCCTCTAGCTGCCTTTGGAACAAGATGTAGAACTCTCCCTCCTCCAGCACTGCGCCTGCCTGGATGCTGCCATGTTGCTACCTTTATGATAATGGACTGACCCTCTGAACCTGTCCTTCTAAGAGTTGCCTTGGTTATGGTGTCTGTTCACAGCAGTGAACCCTAAGACAACAGCAATCTAAAGTGATGACCAATCAGTGCTTCTTGCATTCCTAAATATATGAAAGTAACACAGGACCAACGATAATAGTTCAGCAGTTACGGGCACTTGCCACAAAGCCTGACAACATGAGTTTGATTCCTGGAACCTATGTGGTAGTAAGAGAGAAGCAATTCCCCCAATGTAGTCCTGTGACCACAACATGTGTGCCACCGCATGCATGTGCCTAAGCATAAACACACACACACACACACCAATAAATAAATGCAAAAGAAAAATAGAAGGTTGTGATGTGCCACACAGAGAAAATACCTTTAGGCAAGAGCTGTTCAGACATAGGTTACAGTGCCCTTGGCCATGAGGTCAGTGTTGATGGACCAACAATAAATAAATACATAAAGAAAGAGGAAAAGAGAGAGAGAGAGAGAGAGAGGAAGAAAGAAAGAAAGAAAAGAAAGAAAGAAGGAAAGAAAGAAAGAGTCTTCAAGAATCTTCAACAGAATACACGATGTATGTCCTGATACACATAACAGTCCCAATTGGCTAGCAAACTATTGTGTCTAAGCCTCACAGGAACCTAATATTGCTAGAAGCAATGGCATGAAAATAACTAATTCAGTACTTGTAGTGGCTTTATAAAACATGGCTCTGCAGATAGTGAGAATCAACTGTGTATTCATATCCATGAACGGAAGACTAGGTTTTCCCACGCTGTGTCAGAAAGACCCAGTTTGCTCCCTGTTCTTAGAACCAGATTTACTTTGTTGGGGGAGCCAGACTGTGGGGCTCGCTTCCCACGAGGCTGATGGTGTACAAGCTGGGCAAGACTCACCAGGCGGGCCTGTGGATTGCGGTGGTAGTAGAGTTCTTTAAATTCATCCATCCACACTTCTGCAGCTCGGACACTGTTGGCCAGGGCCTTGCTGCGCGAATAGGGGGCTTGCTTAGGGAAGACGTGGCCCACGTGGGAGCAAGGGTGTGTTTCCAGAGTGCCGCCACACTGCCAGATCTGCAATGGAGGTGGAGAGAAGCCACGCAGTGAGCAAGGGATGGCTGCTGTTCCACGCAGAGTGTAGGCAGGAGGTAGCACCCTCCGAGGTGCTCACCCTCCACAGGGATAGAGGCCACTTACCAGCATGCACCTGGCACAAAGGCAGAGAGTGAGAAAGCAGCCCTGAGACAGACAAGACACAGGAGCTAAGAACCCCAAGGCCCAGGCAATACAGCTCATGCACTCGACTGGGTTAGGCCCTAGAGACCTCGCCAGCAACCCACTTCCTCAGCAGGTCAGCCGTGCCTTCATTACCTGATGCCACAGAAGAGAAGAAAGCAGCAAAGAAGAAGAGAGGTTTGAAAGGTAGAGAGGAAGCTTCTAGAAGAGGCAGTGTATCCTGACACCTAGGGAAAAGGCAGAAAAACTGTTAGAACTACACCCCAAACTCAGGTCACTTGGGGCCTCATTTTCCCAAAGGCGCTCTGAATGAGCCTAGCATCTGGTGTTTACAATATAGGGTGTGAATACTGTGGGGTAGGGAGGAAGCCAAATTCTTCTCGGTTAACTGTTTTCAAGAGGGTAGGACAACAGACAAAACAGTGCTAAAAATATAAGTTTTGATTCTTAATCACCGAGGGGCTCCCAGGGGCAGCAGCAAGGCCTGAGGCAGAGGGCAAGTTCCAGACTGCAGACTAAATCGATCACGTCTGACTTTGTACAGCGAACCTGTGAACTCGGCCTTTTTAAAAGACAGCTCCCCACAGTTATCAGGTGTGCTTCGTGCACAGGCTACCTCCTAAGCAGCTGGTCAGAAAGCAGCTCCAGGAGCTGGGCCCAGGACTCTGGCTCTGCCGCTGACTGGGCATGCACAAGTCATATCCCCACTCCTAGCCTCATTTCCTCCATCTTGAGAGCAAGAAACTAGGAGAGTTGCCGTGTCATCGTTTCCAGCCCAAATCTGACGTAAATGTAAAAGAACATGCCCCAAAATAGTAGACTATCAAGCCTGTTGATAGGATGTGCTTGTCACTGTCTTACAGGGTAATTGGATATATCTCTCCAATGCTGAAGAGGGACGGATGAAAGGAGGGAGAGGGGAAGGAGGGAGGGAGGGAGAAACAGAGAGAGAGAGAGAGAGAGAGAGAGAGAGAGAGAGAGAGAGAGACAGAGAGAGAATGAGAGAGAATGAGAAAATGAGAATATGAGAATATAGAACACAGAATGAATCCAAACAGAAGACTACTCACCCTAAAGGAGAATTCGAGGTTTTCTCCTCCCCAGACTTCCATTCCTGTATCATAAGACCCCAGATAATCAAAATATCTCTTACTCACAGCAAACAGCCCCCCAGCCATAGTTGGAGACCTAGAAAAAAAGTGGTAGCTATATTTCAATGGAAGAGGCACAAAGCCTTCACGAACGGCTGAACTACTTCCCCGCTGGAGTCTCTGTCCCGTGAAGCTGAGTGTCTTTCATGTACTCATCCATCCATAAGCACACCTGAGCTCACACTCACTCTGGGCCTTGACCAGGCAGAGCCTGGAGGCCCACAGGCACACGCCACAGTCTTTGCCTTGAAGTTCAGAGAGAGCTGAGCAGGCAAGACCTCCGTGTGTGACCCACATCAGCAAAGAGCACCCGGAGCCCTGTAAGGCAGGGGGGAGGGTGGGGAGGGAAGAGCCAAGCTTCCTGAGGAGGCAAGGTCTGTGGGAAGTGAGCTGAAGCAGAGGAAGGGAATGTGGCCCCACCTCTGAACAACAGCCCCAGAGCAGGACAAACCCCTGTGCTTTTAGAACTTTAGAGATCGGAGGCTGGGGAGCCAGCACTTGCCTGGCATGTGTGAGGCCCAGGATTTGACCTGCAGCTCAGCCAAGGGAAAATGCAAATTTTAGCTTATGCATGCTTCCCCCTATTAAAATGTTTAATTAAGTATCTGAAACATACCAATATAATGTCTATTTGTGTAGCAAAGATATTTGATGAGATAAACGCTCTGGGGAAGCACCGAGGTAGAGAACGGAAGTCGACAGTCAGCCATCCCTCCCTTAGGGCAGGCTCTGAGATGAGTGGCCGGGAAGACAGGCCTGACCTGATGACATCAATAGGAGACCGCATCAACTTCCGCTCCCGCTGGGGGACCACGTGCCATGTGAATACCAGCCGCCAGTCAAACCCTCCGATCTGGGGCTCTCCGGAGTTGCCCAGGTACTCAAAGGTGTTCCAGTCAATCACATCGATCACGGGGCACACCACGGCCGACTCCTTCTCATGGATCCTGCAAATACCCACACATCCATCTCATCTGTCCGCTCCACACTGCAGGGGGGCAGCAGGAGATCCAGAATGAACTACCCCTCTTCCAGCAGAAAAAAAACACTCCTGGGTGAGAAGACCCGCCTCCCTCATTCGGGGGTCTGGGTCATGTCGGTTGGCGTGGGGGCACCATGGAGAGGTGGAGAGGAGCTGAAACAGGAACATCCCACAATTTCCATCTTCTCTAGTTCTGTCTGTGCTCGTTCTGGCTAAATCTGAATCCCTTTCAAAGAGTCAAGGTGTGTAAATATCTTTAAAAAGTGATATTTAAAACAAAGCACATGCACAATTTCTCGAGAGTATGAGAAATTCAATTACAATGAAACACCTTAACATCAAGAAACAATTATCTCTGGCCAGCAGGATGGCTCAGTGGATAAAGGAGCCTGCAGCCAAGTCTGATGACCTGAGTTCAATCCCTGGGACCCACATAGTGGGAAGGGAGACTGACTCCTCCCAAGTGTCCCCTGACTGCCACACATGCAGTGTGAGCTGCCCACACATGCTCACTCTCGCTCTTTCTCCAAATGTGATGTAATTAATTTTTTGATACAAAGAATTATCTTAAGAACTGAAGATGTACTAAGCATGGTAGTAAATGCTTTTAATCTCAGCATTAGGGATATAGAGATGGCTCTTTAAGAATATGAAGCCAGACTGGTCTACACTGTGAATTCCAGAACGGCTAGTTACAGAAACTGTGTCAAAAAAAAAAAAAAGAAGAGGAGGAAGAGGAGGTAGTGGCCTGAAGTCAGGCTTATAATTAGACTCTCATTTGTAATAAGAATTTGAACACTGCTCTTTATTTGCTATATTGTATCAGCCAAGTCACCTGATGTCTCAAAATCTATTGCCTCTATGATAACAAGATGGAGATGTGTCCTCACAGAACTAAAATGATTCCCAAGGGCACGTTTGTTAAGTGCAGTGGCCGAGAACCTGGAACCACTGCTTTTCTTTTCCTGTTACTCTCAAGTATGCAGTGAAATAAAATGTCATAACTTCTGTTTGTACACATCAGCCTGCGTATCTGTTGGCTTTGGTATCCACAGACACTATCCAAACCCAACTGTCCATCAGTGTGCTCTTCAATGACGTCATTACCTCTGACACCACATGGTAGAAAATGAACTAAAAGAAAACTTCCTCTTGAGGGTTCATTTCTATAGGTTATGGCGGGGAGGGAGGCTATCTTAAATGTAAGATCCAATCTAAGATTTGCAGCATAGAGGACACATGAAACAGAGAAGCAGACTGGAGCCATTACTGTCCTAGACCAAAGGAAGAAAGTCAGAAAGACAGGAGATGCCAGACTGAGGTGGGACCAGCAAAGGTCAGGGCAGCTGGGTTAGCCACAAGATCAAACCTCGGAGCCCACTAAAATGAAGTCTGAAGACAGTGCATCTGTCAACACCCACCTCTTCAAACAAACTGAGGGACTCTTAGAATGGTGGAGCAGACCAAGGACTGACCTGCTTGGCTGTTGGCCTTTGGCAGGAACCACAGAAAGCCCAACTTCAGACAAAGGGGAACCCGAGAGAAATGCCACACTGATACTTGGGTGCAGGACTCTGCCTTGGGGCTAGAAGATATATTCATAGGGAAGTTTCCAGAATTAAGAGCAGAACCTTCAAGTTGCACAACGTGGATTACTCAGCATCCTTCGCCTGCAGCACACCAAGAACAGTCTTTGACACGACAACCCAGACACCTATTTCCAGAAGACCCTGGAGGGAAAGGGCCATGATACAGCCAAGACTGCAGGCACAGTCAGCAGCCCTATAGGTCTCGTGACACATCCGGAAGCTCAGTGAAACCCTCAGAGTCAGATGTAAATGTCCCCTGGGTATTTCCAATGGACAAGCAGGCTGGGGAGCTCCTCAGTATGAGTGGCCTTGGTGACAGGGAGGAGCTGCCCTGATAGTCTAAGATTCTATCATTCCATTAGCTCACTAGCTTAGGAGGAAGGGTGGCGTCCTTAGACTTCACACTGACCCAAGGGTAGCCATCTGCGTGCACACTGAAGGAGAGAGACAAGGAAGCCCACTGGCCAGATTCCAGATAGCACACTATATATCCCAACCTCAGCCTCTAGCTCAGCCCTAGAGAAAGCCCAAGGCTGTCACTAATGACACCTTTGACTCTGGACAGAGCTCCACCTGAGGGAACTCCTGGCTTGCTAGCCAACTCCTCCTGCCTTCTACAGTAGACAACTGGGAAAACTGGGAGAGGGAGACTCAGAGAACCACAGCCTCACAGTGTAGACAGTTAGGTAAGAAACTAAGGATGACAGGGGAATAGCCTAGACGTGTGCATGCGCGCGCGCATGTATGTGTGTGTATATGTGTGTGTGTATTACTAAGTGTGTGTGTGTGTGTATTACTAAGTGTGTGTGTGTATTACTAAAAAGTATGCTTTACAACTAAACTAGCATAAAGATGAAAATAATACAGGCTAGATTATTTATGCTCATATATTCTTGCATTTTTAGTTCTGATATTTAAAGAAATTAGTATTTTTAAAAAAATTGCAGGTTGTAGGGATATGCCTCGCATACATAAAGCTCTTAGTTCAACCACTAGTACTATATACAAATACTTGTAAACACACACACACCCCTACCTCTTTTAGGGTCTCTGAGTTTCACAAACCCCAAGTGTTGTACTTAATGAATACTGAGCAACAAAGTATCCACAGCTAAGCCAGCCATGCTTGAAACACATGTCAAAGAGCCATGCTTGAAACACATGTCCAGACACATATCCCCATGAAGTGTTACCACAACAACTCCGTAAGCCTGGGGTGATGATGCTCCATAGGTCTGCTGTAAGAAGCTGGCCCCGTAGCAGCCCCCCACAAGCTGCCGACTCTAAGTGCCTCTCACACGGCACTTCATTTACCACTGTCCCATCACAGAGATCCCGCTGAAGAGTATCAGATGTGGGCTGACTTGCTCCCAGCAGCCACCATGAATCTGTCCCTGCTTCCACCCAAGCCCCCCGACCCCCATGGGTGTCTCACACACCTCTGCAGCAGAGGCTCCAGCCACCCCTCGTGACATTCACAGTGACAGTCTAGGAAGGTCAGCACTTCTCCCCTGGCTGCTGAGGCTCCCAGGAGCCGGGCTCGCACTAGGCCCTCTCTCCTGCTAGCACGGATCAGGCGCACCTTGGGCAGCTGTGACAGCTCGTTGGCCAAGGGTGCCTTCAGGTGCTCTGTGGAAACAAACAACAGTGGTCATTGCCCCACATCCCTGGCAGAGCACACATCCCAGCCCCCACCATCATCCATCCAGTGTCTCCCTGATCCCCTCAAATGACAAGTACAGAAGTCTCCCTTTCTTTGTTACTTAGGACACCCATAACTAAGGTCAGGTCGGAAGAGACTGATCTGCAGATACACTCAATCCTGTGTCTAAGTGGCTGAGTGTTATGAATATGTCTCAAGAAAACTGATGCTAAAAAGTATGTCATAAGAGACTGCAGAGAGGGCTCAGTTGTTAAAAATACAAGATCCTCTTTCCTGAGGACGGGATCTGGGTTCCCAGCACCCACATCAGGCTGCTCATAACCCTCTGTAACTCCAATTCCAGGGGATCCAACACTCTCTTCTGGCCTCCAAGGGCACCAAATACATATGATAAACATACATACACTTGGACACACATGCGCAAACTTATTTTTAATGTTATATGCATGGATGTTTGGCCTACCTATATATTCATGAATCATTTGCATGTTTGGTCCCTGCAGAAGCCAAAATAGTGTGTCAGATCCCCTGGAACTGTAGTGACAGACCTTGTGTGACAGTAGACAGGTGCTGGGAACCAAACCCAGGTCCTCTGGTAGAACAGCAAGTGACTGCTCTAACCACTGAGCCCACTCCCCAGCCATCAAATAAACCTCTACTGAAAAGTCCGTCATAGGTTGACTTGTGCACATTTAAAACTGAAAGCCACTGAATATGGCCCCTTGCCTCTATGGACGCACTGTGACTCAAGCTGCATCATCAGGATGGTGCTGTTGGGAGCTGGTGGAACTTTTAGGAGGCAGGGCCTATGAGGAGGCCCTGAAGCTGCTGTGAGGGTGCACTCCAGGGGGACACAGCACTCCTGCCACCCCTCTGCTCCCAGCCCCGGGCTTCTGTATAACTTCCCACCAACGCCTTCCACTATCACATGCTGAAGCTGAGAAACTGAACTCCCCAAACTAGAAGCCAAAGAAACCTCTTCTCCCTCCCAAGTGGGCTGCATCAGGTGTTGTTATAGTGACAGAAGCTGCCTAGGAGATCATTTTTATTAAAACAGTAACTATGTAAGTAGATATATTTGTTTTTAATTTGGAATCAGCACTCTGTAGGGCAGCAGTTACTACAGCTTGTCAGGGGATGGCGCACATCTCGGCCTGCAGAAGAGGTTGTACATGAAGATGACAGGCCCCAACTAGCGTCTGGTCTCCTAACTCCAGGACAAGGAGTCACACCCTAGAGGGTCAGCCGGAGGGTAGTGGGAACCCACTTGGGCCAAGGGAAAGGGAAGAAAGAGCGTTTCCCTCACCGCCCAAAGTTGTCACCCATCAGACAACGCTTGCTCTACATCATTTCAGAATGAATGAAAACATTTCTCTAAATGTGCTTACAAACATTTCTCACTGGTTTTCTTTTTAAGCTCTAAATGACTGCCTGTGAGCTGACAGCAGAAATGAAGGCGGTGACTTTACAAGCCACGCCACGCCAGTTAACCACAGTGTGGTGTATGCACACTGAGACACCTGCCTGTGCTCAGGTAGGTTTGCCAGAACTGTCGTTGGGCGGGCCTGTGCTGCCTCCTGGGCTGAGGAGCCGACTCCCTCATCTCCCCCCCCCCGCCCCCCCCCCAACCCCACAATCACTTCTGTAAGGAAAGAGAAGACAAGTGGAGCTGCCGATGGCATCCCAGGCCTTTGGCTTCTCCCTGCTCTCTATGTGGCCATGATGGGAAGGGCAGTGGTGGCTCAACGCTCCCCACTGTCAGTACTTCTGTCTGCTTGGGAACTGTCTAGTTCCAAACAGATGATATAAGCAATCTGATATTTGATCTTTGGTCCTGATGTTGGTGTTGGTCCACCTGGTTGATAAATGGTGTTGGTATGGTAGACAAGGGCTAAGTGTATAATTCTGACACCATTTCATAAACAGAAGCTATTATTTAATAAGGCTTGAGTATTTTCCAGGCACTAACTCACATCCGTAGCTTCATCTCATGTAATCCTCAGTGACCAATCCTACACCATAGGGATTATTATTTCTCCCTTTATAGAGGCTGAACTGGTTAAAGCTAGTGCTCAAAACTGTAAGGTAAGAAACTGAGTGACTTCCCAAGGTACCATGATGGTGTGGCCAGACCACAGTAGAGCTTTCCTCAGACTCAGATCCTCCACTTGGAGTTCAGGGGCCCCAGGCTGTGCTCAGCATCAAACTCCAGCCTTTGCTTGTTCCTCAGTCCCCTCCCTGCCGGGGATTCTAGCTGAGCTCACAGCCACCAGAATAAAGACTGTAATTTCCAGTTTCCCTTGCAGCTGGGTGTGGCTGTTGTCTGATGTTCTGCCTGATGGAAGAAGGTAGGGAACTTCTAGAAAAAAGGTAAGTCCCTTGCAATCTTTTAACTTTCTGACAGACCAGAATGAGTGGGGTGTGAGTGGCTAGCCCAGGCCAGGCAAACTGGAGCTGCAGAATCCCCCAGAAATAAAGGCATGTGTTAGAAAGAGACAAGCCCAGACATCCTCTTGACCTATCATACCAAACTCTTGTCACCAGGGTCAGTCTCTGTAATTCAGACTGTCTGTGAGAATAGCCCAATACACGTTCAGGTCGGAGCACCTTCTCTGTGCTGCAGTCAGACAGCCCAGAACACAGCCCACAGGTAGCAGCTGCTGAGTGCATGATGGCCCAGGATGATAACACAGTTTTAAACTGCAATGACACTCAGTATCTCTGTTGCTGCATTCTTGACACTTCTCCTCAGTGAAGCCCAACAGTCCCTACTTTAGCCAGTCACTCAAGATCTACTGGCTAAGGTCGCTCCATGTTTTGACTAGTGTATCCATGGACTAGTGTATCCAGCTAAGCCAAGGCTGTCCTGTGTTTGCCCTCCCCTTCCCGTCCATTCCTAGTCTGGCCCCTGCCATTGGCCATTCCTCACATAACACGCTGACCTCTTGACCCACCTGTCCCTTTAAAGCTCTCTGGGTGGCTCCTACCAGGCTCTTGAGATCTCAATATCTTCTGGTAACCTCCAAGGCCCTCCCTAGCTTGGCCGAGCTCCCCATACAGCCTCCTCTGCCCGCTGGCCAATAGCTGACCCTAGAGTACGCCCCAAATTATTACTGGGCACACCTAGCCCCTCTTCCCTCACCTTTCACCCTAGCCCCTGACACAGGACTTACCTCTGTCGCTGTAGTCATCTACCAGAATGACCTCCTCCAGCAGGATGTCAGGGGAGGTCTCAAGAACACTGTAAACTGTCCGAAGGAGTGTGGACCAGGCTTCATTATAAAACGCTATGACAACAGAAGTCTTGGGTAGGTTATCATAATCATATTTCACCTCTCTGCACCTGTAAACAGAATGGAACGTCAACAACACAAAAGCCAGAGAGTATAGCATTGGGGATGAAGTGATGAAGGGAACATGTGTCATGGTCTTTAGGCTTCTCCTGGGAAATAATTTACTAGAGGCTCTCCCACAGAGCCCCAGAAGACTCTTAAGAAAAGATGTAACCATAACAATGCCTGCTTATGAGAGACTGGTTTTAAACTGTAAAGCAATGTCAAGACTTGGGCAACACACAGACTAGGCCAAGTCTCCAAGGGAAGGAGACTGTTGCTCAGGCCTTAGCTATCCTATCTGTCCTCCCTACTCTAATCTCCTCTTGGCTCGGACTGCTCCCTCCTCCTGGCAGCTTCTGCTTCTTCCTCCTTTCTCTACTTGGAAAACTCCCCACACCCTCCAGAAGCTGCTCAGCCCTGATCTCCTCTAGGAAGGAAAATGTCTGTCCTGGAGAGCTGACGGTCACACAGAGCTCCTTTAGCACTGTTTCAACAGGTGCAGGTCACACAATTCCTGTCACCCAGGGACTGTGCCCACCTTCCCCAGCATCCAGAAGCAACTACACCTCACAAAGGTGGGAAGCCGAGGGCATAAACTACAATATTAGGGGACAGCTTCTGGGGGTGAAACTGAGACCATCTAACTCTAGGGGTGGGGCCGTGACTAAGGCTCCTGGGAGTCAATGATCTCTCTGCTTGTTCAGGAGTCTGTGTCACTGTGCACTGAAGGCTCCTGGTCAATACAACAATCTACCTCAGAACCACCTTAGGTCAATGGCGCTTACTATGGGCAATGCCTAGAAACTGTCAGCAGGAAGTGCTGATGGCAAGACGGAATGATGTCAGAGCCACCAGATTTTAGACACTGAGACCATGCCATGGGATGAGGTGGCTACAGCAGGAGAAGATAAGCATTGAAGAGCAGCCAAGCTACCAGTTTCCTTGCCTTCAAGAGAAGGCCTGAAAAGACAGGTGAGCGACAGACCAGAGAGACACAGAATGACACAGAGGAATACAATTCACAGCTCCCTTCTGACTAGCAATGCTTCAGTGGCCCACCTCAGTCAGTCACCAAGTATTTCCTGATTGCCTGCCAGGAGCCAAATAGACAAGGGCTTTTATCCATGGAGCTTACATTCCGAAGGACAGTACTCAGGTAAGCGAATCAATCATGACAAAAATGACCTATGTCATAGAGAAAGTCAAGGAGGGTAGTGGATGAGAATCATGGAGGAGCAGGATGGCAGTGGCCACAGAATCAGTGAGGTAGTGGGCCCTCTGCAGAGGTGACATTCACCATGAAGTTTAGGGCTGGGGTGCTTGTCTAACATACACAAACCCCTGGGTTGGACCCCAGTGCCACATAAACCAGGACCGGCGACGCATGCTTATTGTCTTGGGACTTAAAGAGAGGCAAATAATCAGAAGTTTAAGGTCATCTTCACCCGACTGGGTTACATGAGACCCTGACTCAGAAAAACCAAACCAAACCAGGTGATTAGAAACCTGATTAGAGGGGCTGGTGAGATGGCTCAGTGGTTAGGAGCACTGACTGCTCTTCTAGAGGTCATGAGTTCAAATCCCAGCAACCACATGGTGGCTCACAACCATCTGCAATGAGATCTGATGCCCTCAAATGTGTGTCTGAAGACAGCTACAGTGTACTTACATATAATAATAAAATAAATAAATAAATAAATAAATAAATAAAATCTGATGCTGCAAACAAAGAATGAAAATCAGCTATTTAAAAAAAAAAAAAAAAAAAAAGAAACCTGATTAGAAACCCAAGCCCCTCAAAGCAAAGACGGGGTGCTTCACTTGCGTGGCTTCACTTATCTCTGGCACTGTTTCCATTTTATTCTACTTTGAAGCTTTTCAAACACAAAAGGGAGAGAGGATCAGAAGCTCCACTGACTGTCCAGCATCAACAGTTAACACACAGGCGACCCCGACCCCTGCTTATTACCCACCTCCCACCACCCTCATCTCAGACTGTTTTTAAAGACAATCCTGCATACCTCAGCACCCACAGCTACTTTAACATGCATCTTTAAATCATAAAGATGTGTCCCTCAATATATTTGTTTCTGCCACGCTTTGGAGCTGGAATGACTGCTTGGGGCTACCCTGGCTCGTCTGTAGTAATTCATCAAAGCTAAGCAGACGGGTGACATAGTTTCACGAACCAGAAAGGTAAATGTTGCCAACTGGAGTTTACAGAACATATTCATTTTAGAGATGTCAAAATGGGGTTCCAGGGGTGGAAAGAACATGGGGACTCTCATACATAAAATCCAGCATTTAATCTTTACCTTTGAAACCACTTCCTAGGCTGGAGAGATAGTTAGCTCTGTGGTTAAAGGTGCTTTTTGCTTTTGCAGATGACCCAGTTTGATTCCCAGCACCCATAATAGAAGGCTCACAACTCCTGTAACTCTAGCTCCAGGGGAAACAACATCTCTGGGCCTGCCAGCACATACATACACATACATGGCAATTAAAAATATAAACATGTGTCCTGTGTCAGCTTCACGGGTTTGGTTTCAAAGATGAGGCTCGGAGACATCAAACCACATGCCCAGCTCCCAAAGCACAGGGCTGTGAATTCACTGGATGTCTATATCCAATGGTCTTCTTGGGAGGTCCTGGCTCATGCCTTGTATCCAATAAGAGGCATCCATATGGCACTCCTTCCTACCAAACAGTGATTTTTCCCTTCTGCTTCCCAGGGCCTTCTAGTAGATTCCAAGTCCCTAGGATGAACGCCACAACTACTTCTGCAGTGAGCCCTGAGGCTCCATGGCCATGGCCTGGCTCTAGAATCACTGTAAGGGCTTCTCTAGAATCACAAACGGCCTCTTGAGAGACTCTATGTGGGGCAGGGGGCTGCTCTTCTCAGTCAGCTCTACATTTTCTTCCCCGCTGCATCTTGAGGCCCTGCTCAGCCACTCAAGGAAAATTCAGCTGCAGCAGCATGGACATTCTGCTGTTGTGAAGCCAGGCAGGACGATACCCGCAGACCCCAGGCTGTAATTCATGGACACAACAGCGCCAGCATCAGGAAAATCTAGGAAGTCACATGCGGGAGTCTGGTTGATATTCAAGGAGAGAATTCAATCTAGCCTCAGAAGAAATAACATCAAAGAGTAACACAAAAATAGTATATTTCAAACTACCACACAAGAAAAGAAGACATGAGGAGGAGGAAGAAGAGGAGGAGGAAGAAGAGGGGGAAGGGAAGAGGAAGAGGAGGAGGAGGAAGGTTGTGGTGGTGGTAGGTAACATCTCCTCCATATTACAGTGTAATGTAGCACAGGAAAGGCAGCTGTCATGCTGTGAGAATACTCAAGGAGCCCAATGGGGGAGGCTGCTAACAGCCAGGTAAGCACACATCTCCGAGTCACAATCTCCAGCCCCATCATGGCTTCAGATGAGCAAGACTCAGGCACCATGTTGGCTGAGACTTTCTGAGACTCTGACCCAGACCCACCCATCTATGACCACAGAAATGTGAAATAATAAATGGCCATAGTTATATTAAATTATGATATTTTGTGGCAATCCGTCCTTCAAAATAAACCACAAGGAAGCCCAAGCTGAGAGAGACCCTTAAACCAACATCGCTGTATTCAAGTCAGTGGCTGAGGCAGGCAGAGGCTGAGGCAGGAGACAACACTATGCTGGCCTATGATCCAAACACTGGGCAAGTAGAGACATGGGGACCGGGAGAACAATGCCATCACCGGCCACACAGGCTGCTCCAGGCCAGCCAGACCTACACAGTGAGGCCCCGTCTCAAAAAACAACAAAACAAAACTGTAACAAGCCAGGTGTGGTGTGTCACATCTGTAATCCCAGCACTTGAGAGGCCAAGGGCAGGGGGATGATGGTGAGTTCCAGGACAGCCTGAGATACAGAGAAGCCCTGTGTTGTAAAACGAAAGCAAATGAGCAAGTAACAAAAGACAAGAACATGGCAAACATAAAGTATAACATAAATGGCACAATCAAATCCAAAAGTATCAATGAACACAATAAATATAAATGATACAAAGATCTGCTTAAAAGACAAACACTGTTTGTGTGAGGGGGAGGGAGAGAAAGTGAGAATACTAGGACCTTGCTGTATCACCTAGGCTGATCGTGAACTGGAGAGTCTCCTTGTCCCAAATACCCCTTCCTTATTGGGCACTAAAAACAGATCAAAGTTTGACTTCATCAAAGTCCAACTTGTTAAACTTTAAATTAGTTAGACTTACTTATAGAACATAGGTAATGAGGATGAACTAAAGGAGCATGGGAAACTCCAGCCACACCACCAGAAAGTCTCACTGCATTCAGCATAAAGGCCGACTTCCCCACAGCTGCACAGGCGGAGTCTCCCCTTCAGCCAAGCTTCCCTGTACTATACACTCTAGCACCTCTGGAGACCACAAGGCCACATGGTACTAGGGCAGAGTTATATACAGTTTGGAAGATACAGTAGAATCTCAGGCGAGGGTCCAATGATCCTGTTTACCCCCTCCTCTCCTTTGAGGGAATGCCATCAATTGATGGTCCTTAGCTTAAGGGTCGCCTACAAGTTCCCATGAAGATGACAGCTGTGAGGCTCAGTAGATACCGCTCTCCACACCACAGGCATGCACCATGTGGTGGTTTGAGTAAGAATGGGCCCCATAGGCTTATATTTGAATGTTTAGTCCTGAGTCGATGGAACTGTTTCAGGAAGGATTAGAGGGTGTGGCGTGTTCTCTCTCTCTCTCTCTCTCTCTCTCTCTCTCTCTCGCTCTCTCTCGCTCTCTCTCGCTCTCTCTCGCTCTCTCTCGCTCTCTCTCGCTCTCTCTCGCTCTATCTCTCTCTCCAATTTTCAGATATGAGGTCTCAGCTGCTGCTCCAGTGCCTGCCTGCCTGCCTGCTTGCCTGCCACCACACTCCCCGCCATGACAGTCATGGACTCATCCTCCGAAACTATACACAAGGCCCCAACTAAATGCTTTCTTCTATAAGTTGCCTTGGCCACACTGTATCTTCACAGCAATAGGACAGTAACTAAGACACATGAGGATGCCTAACATTTATGTGGATATTCAAACTCAGAGCCCTATCTTGTGTGGCAAGCTCTTTATTAACTGAGCCATCTTCCCAGCCCCGTTTGTTAATGACATATAAAATGCTATTTAGTGATATACCTAAAACATATAGGTCCAGAATGAGTGAAAAAAAATGGTCAGGAAAATGGATCCAGAGCTGAGGAGGTTCTGTGGATCTGAGGAGGTTCTGAGGATCTGGATTACTGACTAAAGGCCACAAGCTGAGTCTGACAAAGATTAAGAAAATATTCTATGCTTTACAGTCCTTTTTGGAAAGCAAAAGAAACACTAGTTTAATGTCCACTTGATACGGGATGCTTTGCAAAGGTCATTTTGCAAGAGCAGATAAGCTAAGCTCTCGATCTCTACGAAAGACAAATCCCACCAGCTTCCTCCTGCCAGCTTAGTAGGGCACTTTCAGTTTGCCATAACTATGTGTAGTTGACTCTGAGAAGCTCTGACATCTCAAGTCCTGATCCCTGAGCCTAGACACACACCTAGCAGTCAAGGTCAAGAAACAGAAAGGAGGTCAAGAAAGCTCACTCCTCTAGCCAGCAGCAGACAGCTAGGTGGCTGGTGCTGGCACACACAGCATCTCCAGAAAATGGTCAGGGGACACCACAACGCAATCAATCACTCCACTTTCTCTCCTTCTACCTAGGTCAGAATGTGAGTGACAATCACGGTTCAGCAATATCTCTTTACTCAATGGACTGTGTGTGTCTGTGTGTGTGTGTGTGTGTGTGTGTGTGTGTAATGTTAAGTCTGTGTGTGTGTGTGTGTGTGTGTGTGTGTAATGTTAGCATCTCTTGGCCTGTGACATACATCCTTGCCAGTTTCAAGGCACTTATTATTAATTACTTCCTCTAATTTCCATCATACCATGACTCCTCTGAGCCAGCAATCCACAGCAACTAGGTCAGCAGCTTCTAGACAGGTCATGCATCAGAGCCACAGAAATTCTGAATTCATTGTTCTAGAGAAGGTCCCTGGCACTGACAGTTTTTAAGGATTCCCTAGGACTGCAGAGCCCAGCTCTATGGCTCCCTACTTGGGCCTGCTATCCAGGAGTAAATCCTCCCTCCTCACTAGCATCAAATAAAAGGAACTGGTGAAGAGACTATAAACCATGAATTTACTGTGCTGCTATCCAGAACCTCCGTTGACTTTACCGTTATTCAAGGACTCCTTGTTTCCTTCAGTCAGCATTGAACTAACAAGGCAAAGCTGTGCCTGCAACTGTCAGATCCTCCACTGCAGCTCAAGAAAGCAAAGCCAACTTCCCAAAAGTCCATTTACTGATCTGACCTTGCCAGACCTTGCACGTGCCAGCAAGAGCCGAAGAGATGTCCCTGGGTTGACCCATGCTCTGTCTCCTGTGGCATGTATACAAAAGGCAACGCGGAGACAGCAAAAACTTGGGAGTTTGCATGTACGCTCATGTTCTCTCTCACCCACACATCTATGTGTGTATTTTCCAAAGTCTGTTTCTATACTTGGAAAAAGTCTAGACAGATACACAGCAAAATGTTAATAACAGTTTTCCCGGGGTTGTAAGCGGATTTTTTTTTCTTCTACTTTTTGAGTCTTGCTATGTAGCTCTGTCTCGTCTGATACCAGACATGCACCACCATGCCTGGCAAAATGCTCTCTTGTTCGCATTTTTTAGTTGCTTGGGATTTTTGCTTTTCCTATGGTAAAATTTCTGAGGTCCAAGTATCTTGCTTTTATACTAAAAACAAACAGGTAAATAACTGTCCACGCCTAAAGAGGAAACTAGACCATGACAGCAAAGGATCTTGAGTATCTCTCTGCTGATAAACTGGACTCCTGAGGACCCTACACTGTGAATATCTGAATTCTCAACCCAAATACCAAGACCCTGATTAACTCATGACTGCTTTAGAAACCCCATCTTGTGGGTGGGTTCCCATTCTGTAGCTTTGGTTATTCAATCAGTCTTATTCCAAAAATATTAAATGGAAAATTCCAGAAACAAATAAATTACAAAGGTAAGATTGTATACCTCCTCAAATACTGTAAATTAAAGCTTGCCCTTTCTACAATATGGATCATCCATCCCCTTGTCCAGTGTACCCACAGTGCACACAAGCAACCCAGTAGTCATTTAGCAGCCATCTTGTTACCAGACTGTCATGGTATCACAGTGCTTAGTATACATAAGGTTTGGTACCACGTGAGAGAGAATTCAGACATCTATTAGGATCTATCTGGAAGCTGCTCCCTGAGAATAAGGTGGGCAGACCATTATGGGGCAGAAGGGAAGACTCCCTTGCAAGGCCCTGGCATACTGACCATATAGAGGCTGTGTCTCAAAGACTATCCTGGTCCAGACACACACAAGCTCCACCTCACCTTTCTCTCTGGCTACTCAAAAATAATGGGGCAGGCACTGCTGCCAGAGTCAGAGGCAAGGCCCATCCCTGCTGGGTTGGATTAATTCCCAGGGTCAATGGCACAGCAGGATCTATTCTCAAATCCCAATAGGACACAAGGCAGCTGTATCACCATGGAGACAGGAAACCATAAGCCCCACAGGTCATCTAAAGTGTTTCAAAGAGATATTCACAACTTCTAATAAAGGAAATTGGATCTGGAGAAGAAAAACTTCATGACCTAACGCAGATGACAGGAAGAGCAGCCAAGTATACTCAGGGCGACAAAGGGGGAGGACCTAAGAAGCACAGCACACTCCCAGGTGTGCGTTGATTATTAAGTCTGAGGTTGCATTCCTTCTGCCCACTTACACGGAGTGTACAGGCTAACCCTCATCAGTTCCCTCGTTCGCAAACGAGGAAACAAAGACTGAACCCACTGAGGTTGCAGAACCAGAGAGTGAAAGACCTGGGCTTTTAGAACAACTTGGTGCTTTCAAAGAGCTAAACCTGCCTTGAGGCATTTGGTAGAAGCGGAGAATCGCTGCCAATCCCTGCAAATTTTACTCAGAAAGATAATGAGAAGGGCCTCGGGCAAAGTCATAGCGGTAGGTGTGAGCAAATTCAGGCACCACATGAATGAACTCTCCCTGAAGGGGAGAGATAAACTCTCCCTGAAGGGGGAGGAGGTACAACAGACCATCAATTTCATCTTCTCGAAGGATAGTGTTGCCTATGCCCCCTGAGTCCATTTCCAAACTGAAAAAAAAGCTGACGTGGCCTGGGGAGTAGAAGGTAGCAAGTGCCTGATGGTCCCAGCAGGCTGGCCCCGTGGCTCTAACCAGGACCCCTTTTTGAGTTCTGTTTTCCAGGAAATCTACCGAGCTCAAGGGGCTAAAAATTCTCTAACAAATTTAAAGGGTGGAGGAGTCTGGGAGGCCCAGGGTCAAAGGTGGCAGCAGCTGCCGCGGCTGTTTGTTTCCTTGTCCCTCACCTGTTGAAAAGCCAGCAGCTCCAACAGGAACTAGGCTCTGACTACACAGGATCTGCCCTGCACCACCTACAAGAGTGAGCTGGGCTGGACTGAGAAGCCATTAGGCGCCCTTCCCACTAACCTCTTCTTCCCACCGCCCTCCACCCAAAGCTAGGAACTCAACGGTCAGAGAGAAAGGAAGGCGGCTCCGGGCCTCGGACACGGCCATTGGGCATCTCGATGGCTTGGCTCTATCCCTGGGCAACAGCACACCCACACCAATGAATGGAGCCAGCTCTGTGCTAGTCACCGTCAGCTCCCCGGGAGTCACAGCCACACCCACACAGACCTAACTGCTCTCACAGGAACGGACTAGGGGGTCTCTTCAGTCTGCTTAACTTTAATCTCCCTCTCTCCGGACAGAATGACAACTTTTAGTTGTCGGATTCAAGAGACCACCCAGTTACAAGCTCGACTTTCTTAGGTTGGTTCTGATTTTTTTTTAACTTTCCTGCCTCCTCGCCCTTTAGATAACCCCCTCCTTCTGCACCCCCTCCTCCCGAGGAGGATGCAGCGTCCCACGTTCCGGGACTCCGCCACCACTCACAGAGGGTTCCAGCGCTCGGGCAGGCGACGGTGCAGCGAGATACGGTCGCTCAGATAGATGTTGATCTGATGCTGCTGCACGCTCTCCTCCTGCAACCGCAGCTCCTCACCCTGCAGCTGCAGCCGCACTGCCTCCCCCTGCGCTCCCAGGGCATTGGCGGGCAGCGGCGGCCTGGGCAGCACCGGCTCGTGACGCCCGGGGCGAGGAGTCCGCGGGGGTCCCAGGTCCACCGTCCCCGATCTGCTTCGAGCCCTCAGCACCGCGCCCAGCCCAGCCAGGGCCAGCAGTGCCAGCAACGCCTCCCGGCCGCGCCGCAGCCCCCGCGGGCAGCGCCTCCTCACCGCACGCCCCCACATGCACCCGCTAGCTGCGCCCCGCGGCCTCGGGCCGAGGCTGGACCCGGATCCCGGAACCGCGCTCGCCCCGCCCCCGGCCCGCCCCACCTGCGCCCCGCCCCCTTCCTGGCTGCCTCCTCCATCGCCCACCTGCCCGTGCCCACGTGGGCGAACCGTGAGCGTGGCGACCCCCGCGGCGCCAGTGTGGGCTGAGCACATTACTCAGGGCGCTATGGGGCCACTTCCTTTAACTTACGTGACCCTAGCACGATCGCAGACGCAAGGTCCTTAACCCTAGCCACTACTTGTTCACGATGTGCTGGCCGAGACGCATGAACGCTGCAGGCGGCCCTATGCGGTACTCAGTGGCGCTTACAATCAGAAACTTTGGAGTCCGAGGTTTTTCAAGCTGTGTTTTTCAGTCTTAGCTTTAGGGACACCTACACTCCGCAGGCCCATCACACACGTGCGTGTGCACACACACACACACAAACCCTTCCTGTGATGTTCTCAGGTCTTGACTTGAGGCTTTCTTATAGGAGAAAAAGGGAGCCACAGGGCCCTTGCTTCGAATCTTGAAGGACAGAGTGTCATCCATCCCCATACGGTGAAAAAGGACTCCCTCAAGTTGTCCTCCAACCTCCACGTGTGATATAGACACTTGTGTGTACATACATACATACATACATACAGGTAAAAGTTTTACATTTAAAATTTAAATCAATTAATTTGTTGATGCATTCGAGTCAAAGTCTCAAGTAACCCAGGCTGGCCCCCATTCCCTAGTCCTAGAATTACAGGTCTGTGGCACCAAGCCTAGCTAAATGGTGTCTCCGTTTCCACCCCGGATCCCAGCCCCTGATGTTTACTGAAATACGGTCTCACTCTGTAGTCCTGGTTGACTCTAACTTTCTCCATAGCTCAGGCTGGCTTCTAACTTTTAGGAATAAAATGTTTTCAGTAATTTACACAAACTGCAACTTTCACTTTTAGCTGTGGGGGAGGAAGGAGCCAGGCTAGGCTACTGCCTGGTGTCTTTGCAAATGCTGTTCCTGTGCTCCACTTGCCCTGGGCCACCTTAGCAACTCTTTCTGGAGCCTTCAGAAACTACAGCGTTTTCAGGAGGAATTATTATAATTATTATTATTATTATTATTATTGCCACTAATGACACCTTTTCACTGTAGAAGTTTTTGTGTAATTCTGGGTGTATATGTATATAAAACCAGCATACAAATCAAACATTTACATGGTAAGTCATAAAGAAACTCATTTTAAAACAGTCTATTAAATACATATAAGTTTGCTATTTATTAAAGAAGAAAGCAGTTTATATGCTGAGATGGATGGGCTTGCTTATTTTTACATAAAGATTTAAATTAGGGCTAAACATTTGATACGACAGGACACAAAACATCATCATAATTTTCAGAGTTGATAATTTTATTTTAAAATCCCCGATTGCTGGGAGTGCCATTTCACATAAATACGTGGTGCCAGGTGGCAGAACTATATTTTGGAATGTTGTCTTGAAATTCTGTCCCAGTCCCAAGAAAATTTGTTTTTAAAGATTTATGTTGTTATTGTAGAGATAACTCAGCTTTAAGAGCACTGGCTGCTCCTCCAGAGGACCCAGGTTCAATTCCCAGCATCTACTTGGCAGCTCACAACCATCTATAAGTGCAGTCCCTGGGGATCTGACACCATCTTCTTGATGCCCCAAGCACTGTATACACATGGTTCATATGTATATGTGTATGCATGTGTATGCATGTATATGCATATGTGTATATGTGTACATATATATGCATATGTATATATGATATAATACCTTATATATGTGTGTGTGTCTTATATATGACAGACACTCATATATATGAAATAGAAAAATAAAATCTCCAACTTTTAAAAAATTTATGTGTGAGTGTGTGTGTGTGAATGTGTGCCACTTATGTGGGAGTGTCAATGCAGGCCAGAAAAGAGCATTGGATCCCCTGGAGCTGGAGTTGCAGGTAGTTGTGAACTGGCCCGCTCAGGTGCTGGGAACCCAATCCTAGCCGTCTGCAAGAGCAGCAGCTACTGTGGACTACTGAGCCATCTCTCCAGTCTCCCAAGCCAGAATCTACTTCATGACTTTTTTTTATGACTCAAAACTCAAACAGCTATTTTTTAAAATCAAACACCTTAACATAATACAATCCATTTAGTATTTCTATATTGGGGAATAAAAGGGACTTTATTTTTCCATAAGAAATTTTTGTTTCTGTGAGAGTGAAAAGCATATGTTCAGCAAAGCAAAAAACAAACAAGCAAACAAAAGAACACCGCGGTTCACAGCGTACAGTAGTCTCACGTCTGAGTTGAGGTGGTTCAGGCAGCACCATCAGCATTGGAAGTTAAGATGGCTCGCAGCACAAAGCATGCACAAAGAGTGTTCAGAACAGAGGCTGCAGTAAAGTCACTTGATGTAACATGGGCTGCCAGACTCACTTGGGATTCCTTACATTTCATTTTGAATAGATGTTTGGTCTTTGCTGTTTACTATTGCTAAATTTTTCTTGGTTCCCCACATTTAGTTATGGCAGCCCATATGGTGTGCAGACCCATACTTTCGGGATCTGAGTTCTAGGTAGTTGTATTTCATAACAACATGAAAGAGAGCAGGAAGAGAGAGACTAAGTCATTCACTATAATGATGGACTGTGGTAGATGCTGGTTGGTCAATCAGGGTGGACTGGACTGCTGGCAAGCTCAGACTTGCTCAGGCTCACCCAGATGCCCTCCAAATATCTTTCCACAGAAGTAGGAAAATCTAGCACTTACTGACATCACCTTGCTATGGTACCTGATACACAGAAGTATGTCTTATTCACACCTGCCCTTAAAACAGAAAGAACTAACGTGGGGCCACGTCAGTTCTAGAACTCCGATCAACTCTGATGCTCACTTGAGATCCCAGCACTCTTGGAGGCTGAAGCAGGAAGATCCCAAGTTCCAGGAGAGCATGGGATCATGGGTACATCATGAGACCCCGGGTCAAACAGAAGAAAGCAACAAAAGCTAGAACCTGAGATGGAGACAAATAGTGCTTAGTTCCTGGCTGGCTCCAAAGGGCACACTCAGCTTATGTGACAGCATTAATCCAGTGATAGGGCTCTGAAGCAGGGTGAAGCCTGGGCAAGTTCAGGGAGGCTCTGCTTCCAAACATGACAAACAGCCAGGTGTGGTGAAGCATGCCTAGAAGCCCAGCAGTTGGGAAGCTGAGTCAAGAGGATCCATTCAAGATCATTCTTGGCTACATGGTGAGTTTTAGAGGCCAACCTGGGCTACATATAAGGCTTTGTCTCATCAGGATATACATATATACACATAAAAAATTACATATATATATATATGTGTGTGTGTGTGTGTGTGTGTGTGTGTGTGTGTGTGTGTAATTGCAAGAAGATCAAGCAAGAAGATGACAAGCAGGTCACCTGGCAGGCTCCTGAAACCAGGGCATATGTGATACTTGGAGCTTCCTGGTTAAACATCAGTGCCTTCCTTGGGAACTGGTCACCAGACACAACGTGTGGTTCAACAAGAAGGAGGGTAGAGTAAGGTGGGACAGGAACCTCTGATGGCTATAGAGGACTTTTAATACAGCAATATGGCTACTCTGGCTAGAATACAGACCTGCCCTTAGTACACACCTTTTAATCCCAAACAATGAAGGTAAAGTAAAGTTAGTTTGTAGAAGGAAGCACCATGTTTGAAACTGATATCTAAATTGAGTAGCAGACAAGGTGACAAATCAGAGAAAGATTTGACAGAATCATATAGGCACAACTCTCATGAGAACAGAGAGGAAAAGGAAACTACTTAAGAGAGACCAAGCAGAGAAAGAAAAGAAGAGAGGGCAGTTTTACCGGGACAGTTGTGTATTAGCAGGTTGCAGAGAGAGAACAAGTTAGACGCAGGTGAAGACAGAATGAGCCAGAGAATGAGAAGGACCCAGAAGATTAGAACAGATTGCCAAAGTTAGTAAAAGGCCAAACAGAGTACACCCAGGCATTTAAAGAAGCTAGTTTAGATAAGTCAGCATGGAGAGGAGTTTTGATCCAGAACAGCTGAGTTGACCAACCAGCCAGAGCTCAGAAACCACTAGAAAGGGTGAGCTTATTGAGCAGCAGTCTCAGGCTGAAAACATTCTAGGCCTAGTAAGATTACATGGAGGCTAGAAGCTTCCAGGACTAGGCCTTGATTACTAGAGGGAGGCATTAAGCCTCCAAGACAACAATTACATCAGACAATGAAAGATACTTTTACAGTTGGCCAGAGTCATTCTTGCCCCTCATCTCTCTCTTCTTATCAATAGATCCTTTAAAAATTTTTTTAAAATATATTGCTTTACTCTTTGACCTAACCTGGCCTCAGACTTAAGGCCCACCTGCCTCAGCCTCCAGAATTATGATTTCTGGCATGTGACCTTGTGTCCTGCAGAACTTTTAATTACTAGTTTTTTATTTATTTGTTTCTCTTAAAAGACTAAAGAGTAGGTTTTCCAGCTTCTCTTGCAGCTAGGTCTAGCCATATTGCCATCCATGCAATCCATGCCTTCCCTGGGCAACAAGACCTGGTGTTCATGCAACATTTGAATACAGTATCCCCAACCTCCAGCTTTTCTTTCTCCTGTGGTCTCAGTAATTTAAAGTTATTTACAGTTTGAAATATTAAATGAATTTTCCAGCCAGGGATAAACAATTCATAATTTTCAAATTGCAAACCTTTTGTGGGGATCCAAGAATTGTCTGACAAACCACTCGAATACTGATCTCAGTCAGACAGGGATAGTTTATTGAACATATGTATGCCCCAGGACTGGTTGACTAGGGCCATGATCCAGATTATAGAACTGAACCCAAGTTAAAATCCTACAGGGTTTTAAAGCCCAAAATTCACAAATATATGTGCCAAGTTATTTCACCAATCAAAATTTAGGGATAGGGAATTTCCTTGGGAACATGTGGGACCATGATAGGATGGCTTGCTTTTTGGTAGAAGCACTGGCTGGAAATAGCCCAGAGACCCAACAGGTGCCCATGCCTGTGAGGGACGGGCATCTATTTCACTTTACTCCCAGAATCCAGGCTCCCGACACATGGTGAAGATCTCCATTGATCAGCCCCTTGCAGTCACGTAGGGCAATGTCCCTAACAACCCCTCCACAGGTAGAGGGCATGACTACAGGCCACAGCCTCATGAGATTTCCATATTAATGAGATACCTAAAGGCCAGAGGGCGTAGTCAATTATGTATTCTTTTCCCAGAGCCTCCTCCCTCCCTATTTAAGTCAGGTCCACCTAAGGGGGGTGCATCCAGATTCAACTACCATCTGCTATGAAAATAAGCCTTTTGGAACCATGGACTCCACATATCTTATGAGGGCCTGCTGTGGGAGAACCACGGAGAAGGTCTCAACTATCGAGCCATGTCTAATCTCCCGTGGAGTTCCACCTCGGAGGCTTGCCTCTTCAAGCAAGCTAGCCAAGCGGCCGCCTTTCAACCAAGTGAGTAACCAAAGAATCCCACCCCTCGGGGTGCCACCAGAGCTCTCCCTCTCGTTTCTCTCAGCATGCGGGCAGTTCCACCTGCACGCCCACAGTCTCTGTTCCTCCGTGGCCCCCCAGCAGTGTCTGGTAGCCCCAAATGGAGACACCTGCCTCCAGGTCCATTTGAGACCCCTGTCCCCCATCCCCGCAGAACCTTCAGACTGAGTTCTCCCCAACACCCGGGTGGGGCCCCGAAGTGCCCGCCCTGCACAGTGTGAGAAGAACTTAGTCTAGATTCTTGCACACACTTCTGCCATGCTGAACCGAGGTTCCAGCCGACTGAGCTGTGGTAGACACGTGGGAACTACAACTCAGCCCAACAGAACGAATCCACAACCGTTCCACGCGAGCTAATCATTCCCCGCAGGGACATGTCTTTATTGTACATTTAGCCTGTTCCTATTGGTTGGGGTAGTCAACTGTGGCAGGGGATTTGCCTTGTCTAATATTCATGCTCTAACTTGTCTACCAGGATAGGACCTTTCTAACATTTATATTTGATAACCAGGATGTCAGTTACCCATGTACATGTTTCTTTCTGCCAAGTAGGATGTCAGTTCCCAGAGAAGTCTTGAGAACTTAAACTTTACTAGACCACTACTCAAAACGGAAGTCTTATTCCAAATAGTTTCTTAATATTGGTACAGGTATCTCTCTTATGTTGGGGTCCATCCCAGGAACAGCTTTATAAAGGCAAATACCATGAAAGCTTAGACACCGGTGCAGGAAGTGCTGCTGGGTGGGTCCAAGCTTATTGTGGGTAACTATACAAAACAGTCCTACTGACTTCTATCGTGATTGGTTTCCAAGGGTGCAGAACATGACAAAATATGTAATCAACTTGGGCATGAGAAAATTTCCTAGGAACATCAGAAACATGAGAAAGTTTCCTTATAATGTCAAGCTAGCCAAGTAACAGTTACCTAGGCCTTAACGTTCCATCTAGGCCTCAACATTTTACCTAGACCTTAACATTCCATTTAGGCCTTAAGTCTACCTAGGTCCTAACACCTTACTGAATAAAATGATGAGATCTTGTCTGTTTTTCTCTGTTCTTCCTGGAACATGAATTGTCTTCTCGTCTAGAGAGTCCATATTATAAATACTACCCACATGTATCTTATTTGGTACCCGTCTTGCTTACTAGATCAATAGCTACGGTATTGAGTGTGGATGCTGCTGATCAAGTCACCCTAGTGCACTTAATGACAGATTCAAGTACAGAGTCAGTGATGCTGCAGTTCAGAGAGATCAAAGAGACGTCTTATAGTGCTTCCTACATTTCAGTTCTCAACTGAATCTACAAAAGACAAAAAGATAAGGTTGCTATGAAATATAACAGAATAAAATATTTCAAAAGACAGAGACCATGCTTATTTAACATATGCTCATATAATGTTCTTGGTTTTATTATTTATTTTTATTGTTAGTCTTAAGTTAAACTTTGTCATAAATAATAGACATGAAAAATATAGCTCATAGACTATTCACTACTGTGGTGGTTACTCTTCATTGTCGACATAGAAGCACACAGGAGACACACTTCTGGATGTGTCTGTGAGAGTGTTTCCAGAGAAGTCTGAGTGAGGAGGGAAGACCCACCGTGAATGCAAATGGCTGCATCCCATGGGCTGTGGTCCCAGACTGAGTGAAAAGGCATGAGGAAGAAAGCTGGCTGAGTGTTTGACAGTGTCCCCTCTCTGATGACCGTCTGGGGGTGCAGTGTGACCCGCCATGTCACATTGAACTGCCACGCCTTCCTGCCATGGTGCACTATGAACTGTGAGCCAAAAGAAACCCTTGCTCCTTGCTTTGCTCTCTCACAGCTATGAGAATAGTAACTAAAACCGTTACTAGTGAAGCTTTCCGGAATCTACTGGAGACCACTGACTGTATACTAGTAATAATATAATAATGATGGAATAATAGCAGTGCCCCTTCTTAAAAATATTAAGTGCTATGATATATTTCATTTTCATGATTGCAGACAATTTAGGGCAACATCAATAAGCAAAGTCGGCAAGTGCCTTTCCTTCATTTAACCAGATGCAGCCCTCTGTATGCAGATTGACTAGTTGACTTGAGTAGGAAGTTGACTACAGAGAATCTTTTAGTCTTCCTAATGTGAGTCTTCCATGAGTTCACTATCTGCCAGGAGCCCCAAAGTGACGTTGGTCAATACCTTGAAGTTTGTTTCTCCAACGACTCCTTTTAAGGATGTCTTCCTTTTTTTGCAGACTCAGCCACCAGCAATCAAAACTGTTAGATAAAGATAGAACTGGGTCCCAAACATTGATTGAAACCCTCCTGCTGGAATCCCTTTTCAGAGTATAGACTCCTTGAGAGGAACAAAGGCAGCAGAGAAAGGTAGGAAAACTTAGAAGAACATGAAAAAGGAAAAGGAACCCTGTGGTAGTTTAAATGAGAATGGCCCCCACAGGTTCATCTATTTGAATGCTTGGTCTCTAGTTGGTGGAACTGTTTTAGGAAAGATTAGGTGATATGGCCTCGTTGGAGAAAGTGTGTTTCTTGGGATGGGCTTTGAGGTTTCAAAAGTCCACACTAAGCCTAGTCTCACACACACTCTCTGCCTCCAACTTTCAGATCAGATATAAGCTCTCAGCTACTGCTCCAGTGTTATACCTGCCTGCCTGCCTGCCTGCCTGCTGCCATGCTCCCTGCCTGATGATTATGGTCTAACCTTTTGAGCCCTTGATTAAATGCTTTCCTAAGTTGCCTTGTTTGTTTGTTTGTTTGTTTGTTTATTTTGGGGCTGTTTTTTGTTTTGTTTGTTTGTGTGTGTGTGTGTGTGTGTGTGTGTGTGTGTGTATGTGTGTCTTCATAGCAATAGAACAGTAAGAAAGACAGAAGTTGGTACCAGGGACTGGGATATATCAGTGACCGGCATGACCATGCTCTTTGTTGAAGAAATGTGGAATATATTGGGACTTTGGACTAGAAAATTGGTTGAATATTGCAAGCAGGTTTGCCCAGTCATCCAAGTAGGAGCTTGGGAGACAGTAGTGCTAAGAGTCATGTGAACTGCAGAGACCCAGTTCAAAAGGTTTCAGAGGGAACAATATTAGCAGCTAAGCTAGAAATCATTCTTGTAGTATTTTGTCAAATAGTGAAATTGTTATCTGCACTTGTCCTAAAGATCTGCCCTAGGCTAAATTGAAGAGTTTGAGACTAATATCGTTGGCAGAGGAGATTTCAAGGCAGCCTAGTGTTGACATGTGGTTATCAGTGATCACTCTTATACAGATCTACAATGATAAAGAACAAGCAGAGAAAACGGAAATACTAAATGTACAATTTGAGAAGAAAAATAGCACCAAGAAAATTAATGTTGGACTCAAGGCTTAGGCTCAAAGAGATAGAAAATTTAAAGAAAGGCTTGATGAGAAATGAAATAAAGGGGCGGTACCCCCAGGGCAAGACCACATTTAACTAGTGAGGCTTCCAACTTATGAAAAGAAAATGCCTCAGGACTTTCCTCCTGAAGTAAAGGGAAGCTTATTCAACAAAGGAAAGCATCAAGCCATCGCTTATAAGAAATAGAATTCAAGGAGGGGTGCAGGTTCCAGACTAAGCTAGCAGAGCTTGGCTTCTTTAGCTATGTGGTTCTGGCTTAAGAGTCAAAAAGGATACAGGACTAAGGGGTTGTCAAATCTTCCTCTGTGGCTAAGAAAAGCTGCCAGCATGGGGCATGTGGCAGAGCAGTCCCTGCACAGAGGCTCAGAGAGACCTTCTCAAGAAGCTGTGAAGGTGGAGCCTGGATTGTATTGGACAGCCCAAGATGTTGGAGATGTCAGAGCCATGGGCTGTTTGCCAGGGCGAGGTACATACAGGGAGTAGAACCAGCCCAAGAGAGAGAAGTGCACTTCAATCAACAAAGCTGGAAGGAGTGAAAGATCTAAAGAGCCATTTAATCCCTTTGATATCAGACATGGAATTCCAGGACTTGGAGTTTGCTCTACTGGGTTTGGTCTTACTTTGGTTCAGTATTTCCTCACTCTGCCCCTAATCCTCCTTTTTGAAATGGTCATGTATATTTTGTGCCACTGCATCTTGGAAGTATGTAGTTTGCTTGTTCATTTTGGTTTTACAGAAGGTTACAGTTAAGAGATTGCCTAAAGTCTCAGAAGAGACTTTGGACTTTAAACAGACCTGAGGCTGTAAAAGACTATAGGGGCTTTTGAAATTGGACTAAATTAATTTTGTACTATGATATGGCTACAAACCTATGGGAGCCAGGGAGTAGAATGCGGTGGTCAAAATGAGAATGCCTCCCATAGGCTCATAGGTTTGAATTACTGGTTCCAGTTGGTGGAACTATTTTGGGAAGGGTTAAAAGGTGTGGCTTGTTGATGGTGTATTACTGGGATGGATGGGCTGTGAGGTTTCCAAAGCCCATCCTAGACCCAGTCTTTTTTTCTGCCTTCAACTCAGATAAAATGTAAGCACTCAGCTACTGCTCCAGTGCCATTCCAGCCTGCCAGCCATGCTCCTACCATGTTGGTCACGGACTCACCTCCTGAAACTGAAAGCAAGCCCACAATTAAATGCCTGCTTGCTTCCTTCCTTCCTTTCTTTCTTCCTTCTGTTCTCTTCTTTCTTTTATTTTTTCTTTCTTTCTTTTTTTCTTTTTTTGAATTTTTTATTTGTTTGTTTGTTTGCTTGTTTGTTTTGAGGTGTAGCCCTTCCTGGCTGTCTGTAGACCAAGAGCACTCAGAGATTGCCCTGCTTTTGCTTCCCAAGTGCTGATATTTAAGGTGTGCACCACCACCACCTGGCTAAATGCTTTCTTTTAGAGGTTGTCTTGATCACACGGTGTCTTGTCACAGCAATAGAAAAGTAACTAAAACGAAATTCTTGAATTCAGTTGACTGCTGTCTCCAGCAAAGAAGTCTGAATCCCAGCACAGTTACAGCTGTTCCTGGCTTTTCTCACTCTCCAGCTGTGAACCTGTGATTTTCTAGGACTTTCACCAAAAACCTCATTACAGAGAAAGGACATGTCTTAAACCCTTCGGGCAGCCTTAGTGACTGCTGGATTTACCTTATGAATGTTAGATTTGAGCTGAGGGCTAAGAGATCACATTTGCCTGCAGTCATGCAGACACTTGCAGTCTCCTACAGGGAGGAAGTATGTGACAGGCCCCCAGCCACCACACTGCTTATGGAAGGAAATGCTAAAATCCCAGAGGTGAGGTGGCTCTCAGCCAGTCCACACAGTTTACTCAGGGTTCCCTAATGTTGGAGGGGAAAGGAGACAACCTGTCTGAATTTGTAGGGCAAACTCCCTACAAGGTACCAGGACTGGAGGAGAAGGCAGTCACATTGGGAATCATAGACCTCACATATCAAAGGGCAGAGACACATCCATCCCAGCCACCTTATGAAGGCACCTAGAAAGTCATTCCTCCACTTCTCCCTCACTTTCTCTAGACTCCTTTACTTCTTCCCCACAGATAAAAGCCCCCTCTGTCACCCTCTCCTAACCTTTTAAAGTATGTTTGCCAGTCAGAGAGTTCCCTCTTAGTTCAGACTCTGCCACTTTCTGTTACTAAAGGAATCTGGAGGGTGGAGAGGAGCCAACTTTGTGTCCTCCGACAGATTTTGATTCTGCCCAAGGTGACTCTGGAACCATCCTCTTATCTCATCAGTAGAAAAAAGAAAGAAAGGGGGCGGGGGTGGGGGAGTGAAGGTGCATTAGAATGACATGCATGACTAATGCTAAGACATTTAATTGTGACTCTCCTTTGGTCAGCCATACCCACATTGAAAATATGTCTGATTCTTTCCCTGGGAACTATCTTGCTCATAAGTCCCATGCTTCAGATAAATTATAAACCCATACTAGTGCTGACAAGAATACTTTTATTATTTTCTTTGAATGTCTTTCTTTTAATTTTTAATAAAATCCCAGCTTTGGCCTGCATAGTGGTACATGCCTTCATTTCCAGAATTTGGGAGGCAGAGGCAAGTAGATTTCTGTGAGTTTTGGGATAGCCTGGTCTACACAGCAAATTCCAGGTGAGCCAGGGCTACATAGTGAGACTCTGCCTCAAAGAAACAACAACAACAAAAAAGTCTGCTTCATCTGGATTCATCATCCAGAAACTTTTTCGGCATTGAAGACAAGGATTTGGGTTTGACATGAGTCCACATCCCTAAGAGATTAAGGAACCTCCTGGCTGCTGAGGGTGACAAGTGTGTTTCTGTCTTCTCCTCTTTCACAGTCCTACTTGACAGTTTTCATGACCTGTGACCCCTGTACAGGGCGCCTAATGCCTGTCACAAAAACTGGAAGACCAGGCAACTCATACCACCCTGACTAATATATTTATATCACATATGATTATAAATAATGAAATAATCATCATTATTTGCAGGCAAGGTACAGTCAGTGCTGATTCTATATCAAGTGTCACAAACACAATCCCAATAAAGTGTTCCAGTTTTGCACACTGAGTTTCTGTAGGATACAGAGCAAGGGAGAAAGCCTCTCAAAGCAGCCTTGGTGGATCCTCTCCATTGCATAGAGATGAGAAAACCAGCAGTGGAAACAGATTCCCTCCCCACTCAAGCCCCAGGGCTCTCTGTCCTCACAGGCTCAGCTGATGAGCTTTCCTGAGGTAAGGTGAAGCTCTTAAGCTTTTCTGTGTGAAGGCCCATGACAAAGATCCTGCCCTTCATTGCTCTTCATTAGAAGAGGTTGGTGTGAGGATCCACACAGACCCACACTCTGAGGAGCTTCTTCGTAAGACAGGCTAGTCACACTTATACCTCCCCAAGACTGTTCATAGAGATGGCCTGCAATGTTCTTAAAGGAAACCATTGGCTTCTTTCTTCCTGCTGGAAAAGGCTGGAGAACTGGAGCTCAAGCAACTGCCTTGAATCATGAGGTAAGTCATCCATGAGAATGAATGGTGAGCCAGTTCCAACTGTCTTCTCCAGGCCTCCGTTAAGGGATGGAGAAGTCAGTGCCCAGTTTCTTTGAGTCGCTGTGACTCTCTGTTGTCTGTCCCATGCAGATAAATCAGGTTGTTGCTGAAACAGCTGTAATGGAATCCTACCCCTTTCCCCAAATCTGGCTCTGATAGTGTGGTGGCTTAGAAGAAAGCTTCAGATGCTTGACCACTTCCTCTTTTGAGCCAGCAGACTCCTCACTGCTTCAGTCAATAGAACGTGGTAGACGCTAAGCTCTGCATGTTCCAAGGCAGGTCATAAAAAGGCAACGAAACCAGGCAAGCCATCCAACTGCACAGCTACTGCTATGCTGGAGAGGCTGAGCCAGGCCTCCATGCCCCAGAAGGAGACCTCAGGCATCCAGGAACCAGGAAAGCATGTGAAGCAGCTGTTGTAGACATGATTTCTCACTTCTCTTAGCTCAGAAGTCACTCCACCTCCTAAATCATCTCAGCTATGCCAGGAGTCACCAGAGTCCTGGACCAAAGGTCCATCTCAAGGAATTCCAGTAGACCAGGTCCTGACAATAGGTCCCAAGCAAGGGAGGAATGGTGGAGAAACAAGAAAGGAACCAGTTTCAGTGAATCTAATGTCAAAGCCCTCTGTGTGGGCTCCTGTGTGTGTGTGTGTGTGTGTGTGTGTGTGTGTGTGTGTAACATTGTGTTTCTTTTTCAGTTGCTCTCCACCTTAGTTTTTGAGACAAAAATTCTCATTGAATCTGAAGATCACCAATTAGCTAGGCTGAGTTTGGCTCATAAGCCCCACAACCCCCAGGGCTGGGGTTATATAGACTTGTACTACTGTTGTCTGGTTTTAAATTTTTTAAAATTACTTTTGTTATGAGGAGCCCACTAGGGATAGCCACCCAGACATAGTCCCCACTGGTTTTATGGGCATGAATCAAAACGTTAGCTAATTCTGTTCTGGGGTCATAATTGGTCCTAAGGACAAGTGGTTTAGTTGGCCATGTAGTTGAGGGTACAGATTCCCACTGTTAGCCCAATTAGATTAAAAACCAATGGTGATCGGCCATGGAGACCAGGTAAACTGAGACTACTGATACAGAGATTGATACCAGTTATCAGATCAGTCTCCTTTCTTTCCTTTCTTGTAGGTTTCTATTAATGTTTTCCCGAATTAGTACTGATTGGTTGGCATAGAAACAGCAAGTTTCTCTTAAGGACATGCACAGTCCTCCCTGTTTCTCAAAGAGGGGTCCAGCCTCCTTCAGTTCTGTAGGACTACCCCTGTGAGGGAGTCAACTTGGATCTCCAGCCTGGAAATGAAATTTTCCTAATAGCCTAGGCCTATGTCTATCTGAGAACTGAGTCCTTTAAGTTTTTGGTTCCCAACAATCAAGGCTGAGGTACCTATGACAGTTGTACCAGCTACTAGGATTGGGAGCAGAATAGGGCCCCATTTGACCTTCACTGAGTCATCTGTCTTCTCTATTGTGGGCATATACCTGAGAGATAAGGTAGACCTATGGTCTACATAGAGTGGGGATATGAGCTCCCAGTGAGTTGGAGGAGCCCTATTAATTCAAGCAAGCCAGGTCATTTGAAGATGCGAGGAGAGGTACCTTGTCCTTGGCAGGATGACCCACCATGGCAGGGAGTGCATAAAATTGAGATTCCTCTAGGCTTTTTCTAGCCAGTCTTCTCCACAACCTGATTTACTGACCCTCATCTCTCCCCTAGACCCATATTATTCTATCCTTGGAAGGGACACAGAGCAGAGAGCAGAGGTCTATCAAAAGATAGAGTTTCCCACCCCCTAGTTTTACTAAATTCCCATGACCAGGTTTGGGGCTGATGAGGATTGTGTATCTCCGGTTAGTAAACTCTATACAATCTTATGTCTAATGGGTCTGAGGTCCAAGTGACAGTCCATCTGTTCTCAGCTGCTTTCATCCCCTAGGGATGACACCAGCTACTTTGGCAGCAGTTGTGGTGGTGAGGATAACTGGGTAGAGTCCCTTCCAGACAGGTTCCAGAGTCCAGGCAGGGATCATCTTTATCCAAACCAAGTCTCCAGGTTGGAAGTGGTGGGCGGGTCAGAGGTGGGAGAAGGCAGGATTCACTTCTCAGGCTGGCCAATGGTCTGGCGAGCTTCCATCAAAGGCTGCAAGGACTTGAGAAGACAATGATTAGGCCAGTGATTCTGAACCTGTGAGTTGTGACCTCTTTGGATGTCGAACAACCCTTTCACAGGGGTTCCCTAAGACTCTCAGAAAACACAGATATTCACATTACAGTTCATAACACTATCAAAATTATACCAATGAAGTAGCAACAAAATGATTTTTGGTCAGGGTCACCACAACATGAGGAGCTGTATTGAAGGGTAGCAGCATTGAGAATGTTGAGAACCACTAGATTAGACAGTTCTGCCTGGAGAATATCTTAGAGTTCGGGGAAGGATGGGAAGTGGTCCCCCAAATATAACTTTAAAACGAGTAAGCCCCTTGTAGTAAGGAGTACATTGGGCCCTGAGCAGGGCTGGGGGAGGGACAAACTGCCTAATTTTTTCGCCCTGGTTTCCAGAACCGATTTGGTCCCGGTCTCCTTAAGAGTTCTATTCATCCTTTTTACCTGACCCGAGCTCTGTGGTCTACACACACAATGCAATTTCCAATGAACATTTAATATTTTGTCAGATTTTGAGACACTTTGTCCATGAAGGCCAGGCCATTGTTGGACTCTAAAGCTAGGTGTGGTCCATACCTAGGAATTACTTCCTGAAGAAGTTTCTTAGTAACTTTTAGAGCAGTCTGTTTGGGCGGGTTAGGCCTCCACCCACCCTGAGGTGTCTACAAATACCAGCAAACACTTAGAACAAAAAGCAGTGGGCATGATTGCAGTAAAGCTCAGTTCACAGTTCCTCAGGCCTACTTCCTAAAGCCCAGATTCCTTGTGGGCTCTTGACTCCCCTTTGGCATTTACCTGAGTCCAGGTGGCATATCTGAACATGGTCTTTTTAATCAGGGTTTCCAAATTTAGAACATAATACCTGGGGCTAAGGAGTTCAGCAGCTTCTGTGGCCCTTAGGTAAGTGGCTTGGTGGAGATCTGAAACCAGTTGCCTCCCCAGACTCACAAGAAGGATGGACCTGCCATTTGGCAACATCTACCATCCTTGTTTATTCTTGTTCATGTTTCGCACAGACAATCTCAGCAGGGGTTTGTTCCAGGTTGGGCTTTGACTAGGTGATCAAGATTTTAAAAGTCCCTATTGGTTCCAGGGCCACTTCCTGGGCAGTTAAGTCAGCCATTTTGTTGCTCCTGGCTTCTGGGTAATCTCCTTTGTGATGTCCTTTGTAATGGACATTGGCCACTCTCTTGGAAAACCAGATAGCCTCAAATAGGGCAAAGATTTCTTCTCTATTTGTGATTTATTTTCCTGATGAGGTTAGCAATCCTCTTTCCCTGTATAGAGCCCCATGGATATGGCACAAACATATCAGCTCTCAGTGTGTGGTGGTGGTTGCCTTCTTTTTCCCCCAGCAGAAGACTGAGTCAAAGCTGAAAGCTTAGCGTGTGGAGTTGAGGTTCCCCTCCTCAAAGACTGTTCCCAGTTATTATCTGGGTCACTGCCACTGCCCCACATACTTAATCCCATCTTGGATAAAACCATTCTCATCTGTGAACAACACTTCGACTGATACCACCAATGGAATGTCAGTCAGATCAGGCCTGACAGACTGGATGAGGTCAGACACCCCAAGACAGTCACACAGGGGACCCACATGGTTGTCATCTGGTAGAGTTGGCATCTTGTGGAACTGAATGTGGAGTTGATACAGAAACAATGTATTGAGTCATCAATATTGAGGGGACATTAGACACCCCTTCTCTTGGGTATCCCCCTCAAGAGGGCCTCTATAGAGTGTTCGGCTGTCAGAAACAGTTCTTGATCTAAAGCTAATTTGTCATCTTCTTCTACTACCAGGGTGATGGCAGCTATGACCCTTATGCATGCATGGCCATCTGGCTGCTACCAAGTCAAATCTCTTAGAAATCTGTCTTTCCCAGAGTCCTGGAGCTTGCATGAGGACCCCCTAGGCAATGCCTCTGGCTTCGTCCACTTACAAGTGGAATGGTTTAATAATGTATGGAAGGCTCAGGACTGAGATGAATATCAGGGTCTTTCTCAAGGTTTTTGAAGGCCTTCTGCTGAGTCTCAGTCTGTTCCAAACGCTGCATACCCTCAGGGCTGCCACAGAGGGCCTTGGCTATCTCAGCAAACTGTATTAACCAGAGCCAACAATATCCAACCTCTCCCAGGAATTCCCACACTTGATTTTTTGATTTGGAAACAGGGATTTGCAGGATGGCAGAGAAAGCATCTGCTTTCCTTCCTCCAAGTGTCACTTAGGCATGTGATCTGAGGGACACAGAGCTGGACCTTTGTGGATGATACTCTGTACCCCAGGGCTTGGAGGCCCCTAAAAGGCCTTGTGCTGCCTGTTCACACTCCTCCTCAGTGGCTGGAGCTAGGAGTAGGGCACTTTGTGGTTAATTTTGACTAAACTCCAACAGAGCTGCTCTCAGGACCCATCAGACGACACTGGCGAGTCCCCGAACCCCTTCTCCTGATCTATTCCCGAATTTCCTCTCTTATCTGTTTCACCAACGGCAGCAATAACTGAACAAGAGAATTTCTTTCCCTGTGTGTCTACAGCTGAACTTGACTGTTGTAAACTTTCTGAGAAATTTCCAGAAGTTGAAACCTACTCATGCCTTCAAATCTGTCTAATTTCTCGAGCTTTCTTTTCATACCTGGGGCTGACTGCTTGACAAAAGCAATATTAGAGGTTCACTGTTTTGGAGGGACATGTGGGCTTATGGGAGTAAATATCGAATATGTCTCACAGAACCTTTCCAGAAAGCCTGTAGGAAATCCATTAGGTCCTTGAGTAACCTGACCTGCCTGGGGTGAGCTGGTAGGTTTTGTGTCACTTTTAATCCTCCCAGTATTTGGTGGACAAATGCCCAATGCTTCTTACCTTAAAGTAGTTTCCAACTGGCTGATAAGGGGCTGTGGCTTCTCTAAAGAAAAGAAAGGATTTGGGGTCTTGGAATTTTACAAGTTACTGGTAGAGAAGGGGACATGAGCTAATAAACCATGAACAAGGAAGGAGTTTAATTTACACACACACACACACACACACACACACACACACACACACACACACCCAGCTCTGTGACATCAAGGGAACGACTTCCCCCTTTCCCCAGACCCAACCAGCTTATTCCAGTAGGCAAGGGAGGAGGAGAGAGAGTACAGGTAACTATTTCCTCCTCCCTGCCTCAGGGCTGGAAGAACAGGTAGAGGTTTCAAGTTTTTCCGGGCACCATAGTCAGGTCAAAAGGTTTTGGGTCTCAGAAAAAAAAAAAGAATAAATAAATAAATTAATTAATTAAAAAAAAAAGAGGCTACAGGTCTTAAGCCTGGGTGGGATTGGGGTGGGTCCATTGTGTCAATAGTCTGACAGCCAAAGGGAGGAGCTCGAACTAGCTAATTGCATTCTGCAGCCACTTTCCCAAGTGAGTCATCTCCCCAGGCCCAGAAAGCCTTCTTAGAGGTAGAGAATGCAGCCCCACACTCTGATAGCAAGAGGAGCTGGGCAGGGCAGGCAGTTTGGTCAGAGTTGGAGGCGGGGAAGAGTAGGGGTGGACGGTACCCTGTTGACCATCAAATTCTAAAGCTCTTGCTCGTGGTGCCTGAGAATTATTCCCATTTGTGGGCAGTTCTGCTTCTCATCTGAGACAATCGCCCGCAGGAGTCGCTGCTCCAGGAACCGGAGAGAAGCTGGAGAGAAAAAAGGGAACAACAGAGAAAGATGTTTTTTTTTTTTTCAAATTCCCAGACCCAGAACCTAAATGCCTAAGGAGACAGTGGGTGTGAGTTTGGAAATGGTTTGTTATACAATAGTGAATCAGAACCAATGAGATGTTTTAAGCTAGGGTTTTCACCACCAGGCAAAACTTCCTATCTGCTTGGCTCCTGTCACCAGGCTAGGGTCTAAGCACATGCTAAGAAGCAAATGTCAGAGTCTCAGAGAGACTCTGCCTAGGAAGGACTGGTGTCACCACAGTGTGACGTGGCAGCAGAAGGAGGGGCTGGTGAACTGAACCTAACTGCAGTCTGTACAGAGGAGACCTCATGCTTAAAGGGAGGTGGAGTGGGGAGGGGTGGATGGGACTCAGGAGAAAGTGCATTGCAGAGGGCTGGTGTGATGGAGAGATCTTCCATCTTCCCACAGGCTGAGAGACAGAGGCCCATCCTCTTTCTGAATGCTTCTTTCTTCTCTGTCTCTCTATCTCCCTGACTCCCTCTCCACCCCTCTCTTCCTCCTTTCTCTTCCTCCTCCTCCCTGTGTGTGAGTGCCAGTGCGGCCTTGAACTTGCAATTCTCCAGCCTCAGCTTCCTGAGTGCTAGGACTTCAGCCGTGGGCCACCACATCCATCTTGATGATGATGCTTTGGACATTCGGCTTTAAGTGGGAGGCAAATACACATCTCGAAGGGACAGAGGAAGGATTTGGGCCTGTGAAGCCTTTTGCAGTAAACACGGAAGGTCTTGCTGAGGACCTGGGTCCATGCGGCTTCAGTATTGCACACTAAGCAGATATGTGGCGAGGTGCTCCTCAGTTTATCCCAGGGGTCATCTATTGGACACTCTGCTAATGTTGGCTTGAGTCATTTAACTTTGGAGGAGACAGGGAGACCAAGCACTCAGTGTGCTCAGAGCACAGTGATGCTCAGCCAGGAAGAAGGCACTGTGGGGCATGACCATACCTACTTGGAGCCCCAGCACATGGGAGGCTGAGTGAAGAGGAACATGAGTTTGAGGCAAGCTTGGGTGGTGTCAATCCAAACCTGTCTCCTCTCTCCTGGGGAGGGGACTTAAAAACGAACACTCAGGAAAGCCTGTGAAGAACCAGTCTGAAATAGTATTGAGGGGAAGGGGATGCTCCCAAATAACTGTTGGGCATTTCTATACCCAACGCTAGCCTGTTTTAGGTCCCGAATAAATACAGAGATTATGTTTTTAATAAGCTGTGTGCATTGAGCTGGCAGATTTTGAGCTAGTCTAACCCTCTAATGCTGTCTATTTCCCAGCCACGGGGTCCTGTATCTGCCTCTGAATCTTGCCCTGGCTCACTTTGGTCCCTGTATGTCCTCATTGCTACTCTTCCTGGTCCCTCTACCTGGTGTCTCTACACTTTCTTCTCTCCCTCCTCCCTGACTTGGGACCCTTTCACAGCAATTGGATGTCCCGCCTTCTCTCTTTCCTCTGCCCATTTATGGTTGAGTCTGCTCTTTATTAACCAAGCAGAGGTGACAGAAAGCAACTTTTATGTAATATTGAGACCGGAGATGTTTGACTGTGCCAACATGTATCCAGAGTGCAACCAGATGTCTGGGCATAGAAATCAGCATCTGAATACACAGTGCACACAACCATCCCTCAACACCAGTCTGCCTCCATCTCAGGCTTGAAAGCCATATGATAGGAAAGACAAACTAGGCACATTCCGGTTTGTGATTAAACCTCTGCTTCTCAAGGATTGGGTATGCCCCACTAACTACAGATGGTTCTGTACTGTATGTTCCAGAAAATGGCAACCATGTCTTTGTTTCAAAAAGTTATTACAACCACCTTGCAACCCTACCTTTGGCCACCCATGACTGCCCTGCTGTACCCACCTTGCCACCGTGTCTTTGTTTCAGGAGGGACTAATTTACTATGCTTATGTTCTGTTCTTGTAACCCAGACTACATTGTCCACTAAATCCCCTATCTGGAAAGCCCCTACCACTAATCTATAAAAACCTTGTCTTTCTTTGTGTCCAATGCAGACCTTTGGAACCTCAATTTACTGGAAGGCAGCCTGTGTACACAAATAAAGGAGCTTACTTTAATTACTTTCTTGATTTAATTAATTTGGCCATGATGGTTTGGGTCTCTGGTTTTTTTCCCTCCCATCTTTGGGGTTAACATCTGTCTAAAGCTATGTCAGAGGGAGAAGCTGACACAGTCTAGGGGCTTCATAGGGTTTCCATTCTCTCCAGTTAAAGAAGTAAAAGGCAGGAAAAATCTGGATCACAAAAGGTGGTAGCAGAGACATCTCCATAATATGGCATTAGCTGCATTAGCCATAATATGGCTACACAGCTGATAGAAGAGTTTCAATGATTATAGAGAGTTGGAATGTTGCCGGTCCAGAGCCAACTTATCATGAGCTATCTTAGCCTCCTAAATATCCATTTATTGCCCATTTCTGTGTGTGATCTAAAACTTTTGCAAATATTAAACAAAGTCTTTTGTAATACATAAAAAGATCCCCTGTTTTCACCAACCCAAGAGCTAAGAATGCCTTCACATAGCATCTGAGGCCTACAGCTGGGGTTTTCCCACATCACTGTAAACTGCCTGTCTGATGTACACACCAATATATTTGAAAGTATTTGGATTTAGGACTTTTCTTTGTTCCATTACTATAAAAACGTCATGAAGAGCTGTTGAGGAGACTGCTCAGCAAGATGTTGGCCACCAAGCCTGATGACCTGAGTTTGATCCCTGGGATCTACATGCTGGAAGGAGAGAACTGACTCCCCAAGTTGTTCTCTGGCCTCCACATAGATGGCATCACACACGCACACACACACACTCACTCACTTAGTAGTAGTGCACATGTATGAACACACACAAATATATACATTCACAATAAATAAATATGATTAAAAGACTTTAGAAAACCAACATTTTTACTTCATTGGAACATAGACTTTTGGATCACTTAAATCTGTGGCCACTCAGATTTGACTCCAGAATACCGTGTAGGGGTTTGAATGAGAATGCCCGTCATAGGCTCATAGTGCTTGGTTAACAGGGAGAGGCACCATTTGAAAGGACTAGAAGACTTAGAAAGTATGGCCTTAGTGGAGGAAGTGTGTAACTGGGGATGGGCTTTGAAGTTTTCAAAAGACTAATCAGGCCTGGTGTCCCTCTCTCTTCCTGCTGTCTGTGGATCCAGATGTAGAACTCACAGATACTTCTCCAGCACCATGTCAACCTGCATGCCCCCATGTTCCCTGTCACAAGGACAATGGACTGCCATGCTTCCCACCATGATGATAATGGACTGAACCTCTGAACCTGTAAGCCAGCCCCAATTAAATGCTTTCCCTTACAAGAGTTGCCATGGTCACGGTGTCTCTTCAAAGCAATAGAACACTAAGACAGACCGCTCCTTATTCCATGTGAGGTGACAGCTGTGATTCTTGCATTGGCAGGCATCCTTTCTTGGCTCTTGCTTTTCATTTCTTTGTTTAAAACTTTTGATTTTGTTTTATGTGTTTGAGTGTGTGCCTGAGAATATGCCTACATACCACAAGCATTCAGAAGTCTGTGGACATCAGAAGCAGTGTTGGATCTCCCAAGAATGGAGTTACAGACAGTTATGGACCACCGTGTGAGTGCTGGGAATTAAACCTGGGTCCTTTGGAAGAGCAGCCAGTGCTCTTGGCTGATGAGATATCTTTCAAATGCTTGTTTTACATGTCTTGAGACAGGGTCTCAAGTAGTCCAAGCTAGCCTAAAACTTGGCAGAGGGTGACCTTGAACTTTTGATCCTCCTGCCTCTGCATCTATTTCCAGAGAGCTAGCATTTTATTTAATGTTGCTTGCAATGCATTTGTTTAGGGCTGGCCACTGGGATTGGAGAATCTATCCAGAAGCTAATTTCTAGAGAAAACTGATTCTTCCTCTCTCAGAAGCCAATGGTTGTCTGTAAGCTCTTCACTGGGGTGGGTGGGTTTCTTATAGTTTATTTTGTTGGTGGGTTTTTGTTTTGTTTTTGTTTTTGTTTTTGTTTTGTTTTTGTTTTTCAGGAGATTAAACCCAAGGCCTGTGTGGTGGCAAGCAGTCTGCCAAACAAGCCATATCCCCAGCCCAAGGCATAATTATAGAAAGGTAAACCAGTGGATATTGGAAAGCTCTTTGGGTTTTCTGGGTTGGGTGTCCTCTGTGAGAAAACATGCAGATATGTGGGAGAAAGCCATCAGTCATGTTAACCTGGAAACCCAGGTGGAAGCACAGGAAGATCTCCACTCAGCGTGTCCCTCAGAAAGATAGTATGGTGTCTTCCTCATCGAGGAATTAATCCACTATTTTCACAGGGATCACAAGAAAGTACCAGTCAGGTCCAGTTTCACAGAGACATTCATTTCTGAGGCATGGGGTGAGAAGATGGTCTCCAACAACTTGCAGGCTCTGGGAAAAAGCCTAAAGAGGAAGTTTCCCCAGGATTGAGGAGGGCACACTGCTCTGAGAGAACCCTGCAAAGGACAGCTTACAGGTAACTCCACCCCATGCCCAGGCCAGGTACCCAGGCTGTAGCCTACAGGGAGTTGGGTGCTATAGGAAACCTTGGGCCTCACCTTTGGGCCAGCCTCCAGATAGTTAAGATCTGCGGTCAGATTGGAAAACAGACAAGGATTACAATTCAGAAGAGCTTGGAGTGGCTGCCAAATTGGAATGCTTCTCCACAGAGGCTTAGGGTGGAAAAAAAGGTCGGCACCCAGGTAACAGACAGAAAGAGCAGGTGGTTCTTGGCTCTCAGTGTGGGCTGTAAACGGCTGGACTTGAGTTTTCCCACATTGTTGCACTTCATCCTAATGGTGACTTTGCAAAGGCAAGGAAGTAGCCTCCTAGGGGTAAAATGAATGTTTAAGGAAGGGAAGGAAAAAGGAAGCAGGGGAGGGGGAAGTGTTTGGAAAGGACTCAGCATTTGCTGTCAATCCTGTGGATTCAAGCTCCATCCCCAAGACCCACACGGTGGGAAAGAGAATCCAGTCCCACAAGCTGTCCTCTGACTTCCATAACAAGCTGTGACACGTAAGTACCCACCTACCCTTCCACACAAAATAAGTAGTCAATACATTTTGTAAAGAAAAGACCAGAAGGCAAGTGTGGTGGTGTATGCCTTTAAATCTAGCATTTGGGAGACAGAGGCAGGCTGGTTTCTGTGAGTCAGAGACCAGCCTGATCTACAGTCAGTTAGTTCTATGCCAGACAGTGCTGCATAGTGAGACTCTGCCTCAAACAAAAGCAAAAAAAAAAAAAAAAAAAAGAGGGGGCTGGGGGAAGGAGAAAAGGAAAGACATTTAACAATAAAATCATTGGATGAAAGAATCCAGAAACCATTACAAAAATTATTAAAATCTGTATATTTATAAGACTTCCAAGACAATACAAAGTCAGCTGATAAATCAAGAAAAGGTTTCCTGAGGTGACATTTACCCAGAATGTGAATCAACAGGGAACTACAAAGAACAAACAGAAAAAAAGATGGTCAAAGGATTCGAATAGCCAGTTCCTCCCCCAAAGGATAGAAATAGTTCAAGAAAGAAGATTAAACTCGATCTCTTTGTCCAACACGCACACAAATCAAACTTCCCAGGAACTAATTTTTCGCCTATCAGATTGGCAGTGCTTTTAAGGGTTGTTATAGTCACTCTATTGTTGGTGAAGCTGTAAGTAAGCACGCCCTTGTGTGCCTGGGGAGGAGGACAGACTGGTGTAAGCTTTGGAAAGCGATTAGGCAACATTTATTTCAATGTTAGCATTCTATCCCTTTGATTCTGTGAATCCACAGCTAGGAATTTGACCATCAAAAATAAGCTAAAAATCTCTCAAAAGAGGCATAACAGAAACTCAAGGCAGCATTGTCCGTAGAAGCGAACGGGACTGGAGAGAAAGCTGTGTTTAAGACCTTGCTGCTCTTCCAGAGGACTTGCGTTTGGTTCCCAGCATCCACATCACGTGATTCACAACTGCCAGTAACTCCAGCCTGTTGGGGAGCAGAGACTGAGAGCTTCCAGCTGCTGCACCTACCCAGCCTTGATAGTGTCCTCTAGTTTCTGAACTCTTCCACCTGTGTGGTGGAAATGCTAACTGGGACTCCGGGTAGACCTGGCTGAGTCTCCTGAGTACTAGGCTCTGGGCTGAAGCATCTTGCCTCTCCTTCTCCTCTCTGCACCACACCTGCAGCTCCCATCCTTTCTCCTCCATCCCCCTTCTTATTCTTTGAAGACATTTTCCCCAGACGTTAAACAAATGAACAAATATTTGATTTTTAGAGGACTCACATCAAAAACAGTGAGAACAATGGGAAAAAAGTGTCAAAAGACAGATCATAAAAAATAAATAGTAAAACTGTAGCTATCCTGACTTAAGAGATACTGGCCTTTGCCTTGTAAATTTTAATATGTGTTTGAATTACCTGGGGACTGTGTTAACATGCAAAGCCTGACCTAATAGAGCTGGCCTGGGCCCAAGAAGTTGTACTGCTTGCAGGCTCTCAGCTGGAGTCTCTGTTCTGCCCGGTGGACCACATGCTGACCAGCAAGTCTTCCCGCTGTTGGGAGGCTGAGTAACAGTGTGACACCTGTGGGGGCCTAGACTCTGGACTCCTGCTGGGTTCTGAGGAGTACAGCAGGAGACAACAGACAGAGGAGAGTGAGACCAGAGGTGTTTGTTCTGGGTTGGAGGAGTCTCCTGCTAAACTGCAGTGGGCTGCCGATCATCTCCTCAACATCACAGCTGTATCAAGTGGCTCACTGCCTCTGCTCTTTTACAGAGTTCTGTGGCTGCCTTACCCCTTCTCCATCAGGCCTGGGGTGTCAAATTCTCTGAGGGTTACTAGGTCTGGCATCCTGTTCCATTTTTAAATGTGATCAATGCTTCGAAAAATATTTACTTACTTATTGTGTATGTGTGTGCGTGCAGGTACGAGTGTGTGTGTGTGTGTGTGTGTGTGTGTGTACCCATTGAGGCAAGTAGAGATGCTAAAAACCCTGGAACTGGAGTTGTAGGTGTTCGTGAACGCATATCAATTGCCCATTTGGTACTGGCAATCAAAAAATATCCTTTGCAAGAGCAGTAAGTGCTCTGAACTGCTGAGCTATCTCTCTAGGCACTTGTCCAGTCTTTAGTAAATGTTACTCAGTATGTCAGCAACTGTGCCATCGTCTTCTCTGAGGACCCTGACAGCAGCCGTAAACATTGCCTAATGCAAGATTTTGTGATGGTGTTTTTGTAAAAGGGTCTTACTTCATATCCCAAGCTGGCCCTCGAAATCATGATTCTCCTGCTTCCACATCCTCCTAGGTGCTTGGATTACAGGTATACTCCAACACACTGGACAATATAACACACACACACATTCTATATGCATGCATGTATATGTATATGTGTCTATGTACATATATGCTTATATAATGTATTATAATATATAATTATATATTCAATTGGATTATATATAATTATATATTACAATGTGTTATATTGTATAATATAATGTGTACTACATAATTAATTATATCATATATCTATGTTATATATCTACATGTAGCTATATGCATAATTATATTGTATATGTAGTATAGAGATACATATTTCATATATATTAGCAGAATACTAGAAAGAAGTCAGCTGTGCCTCATTAAAAAAGGATTAAGTGACCAGGCATGGTGACCATTAAATGGCAGAGGCTGGCAGATCTCTGAGTTTGTGGCCAACCTGGTCTACAAAGTAAGTTCCAGAACAGCTGGGGCTACACAGAAAATCCCTGTCTAGATAAACAAAACAAATAAACAAACAAAAAATATTAAATGATGTTACAGGTCCTATCTGGTGGTGTCATATGCACCATTGGAAATGTTGTCCCCAGTCTAAATTCACCTGCATGAAAAGGTGTCTGAGACATTTGCCAAATGGAAAGAGAAAACAAAAACCAGGCAAAACTCAGAACAGCCTGCAATACACAAAGCCACTCATTAACAAAAATAAATATGGGTTTGGTGCAGCTCAGTGAGAAAGCGCTTGCTTAGCAAGCACAACGCCCTAGAGCCGACAACCAATGCCACAAAGGAAGAAAAAGTAAACACAAACCTCTGAATTTAAAGCAGTAAATGCTACCCTTCCTAGATTTGGATTGACTATGATGACCACCTTGCTCAAAATAAACAGCAGCATAAAGGCAGGGCAGGGCAGGGCTTTCTGCCCATGGCTCTGCTGCTCTTTGGGGCAGTCTTGCTTGCATGCAGGTCTGGCTTCAGGTACTGGCAGGGTAACTTCAGTGTGACAACTGAAAACCTTATGAGGTTTGTGCCTCATATGCTTCAGTAAGCACTCCAGCCTAAGCCATGTAGTGTGGCTGGACCATGTACTAACCACTGACCCTCCAGGAACTCAGTGAGTCAGGAAGACTCCCGGAGAAAAAGCTTAGAAGGCAGAGTGTGCAGGGATTTGTTGGCCAGTGAGTCAAGGCCTCTGAGATGTTTCACCATGCTGGGCAGGCCCCTACCTTGTGGAGCAGAGGCTGCCTCCTACCATAGATGCTGAAAACCTATGTATGACTTGCCTTCTCAGCTTCCTTTTGTCAAATATAGCAGGAGCATAGGATGGTCCAGTCAGGCACTACTGTCTCAGGCTGTCAACATGAAGCAGTGACACTAAAAGGAACCTGAGCAGACACCATCCCAATAGGGACACAGCTGTTGCGTGATTGGGACATCCTGGTCTGAAATCTCCCAAACTTGGGCCTTCCAAGTTTTATGGACTAGAAAAGAATCGTGAATCCTACTTCTGTGACCCCAGGGTTGGTTTCTGCTGCATGCAAGCAAGATTCTTGCTCAATATCTACATGTGTGTCAATATTCCTGATTTTAATCGGGGATGTCCCCCTCAGCCTTATGTTTTGAATATTTGTTTCCCAGTGTATGGCAATATTTAAGGATGCTGTGGACCCTTGGATAAACCTTAGCTGGAAGAAGTAGGTCACCAAAAGCCTCTTATTTGTTTGTTTGATTGTTTTATGCTGGCCACAGACTTTCTAATAGCTAATGATGACCTTGAACTCCTGATTCTCTTCCTCTGTAAATCTAGGTCTGAAATTATAGGCTTTGCACAACCACATCCAGCTATGTGCTGGCATTGTTTTTCTTTTGCTCATGTGTGTGTGTACACCCGTGTATGTGTATGTACTCTGTATGTACTCTGTGCTATAATTATAGGCATGTACTATATGTGAGTATGTGATAGCTGGAAGTCAATGGTGACTATCTTCCTACACAGCTTTCTACTTTGTTTATTTTAAATTGTATTTATTATTATTGCTGTTATTGTTGTTATCTTGTTTTGTTCCTGAGACAAGGACTCACTATGTGGCCTTGGCTAGCCTAGATCTCACTATGCAGACCATGCTGGCCTCAAATTCATAGAGATATGTCTGCCTCTGCTTCCTCAATGCTGGGATTAAAGGCGTGCATCACCGTACCTGACGTGTTTATTTATTGTGTGTGTGTACGTGCATGCCATAGTACAAATGTGGAAGCCAGAGGACACTTTCAGTAGTTGGCTCTCTCCTTTCACTATGTGGGTCCCAGGGATTGAACTCAGGTCATTAGGCTTGGCAATAGGTATAGTTAGTTAGTAACTGAGCCATCTCAGGAGCCCCTCCACTTTATCTTCCTGAGACAGGGTCTCTCAATGAAGCAAGAGCTCACCAATTGGCCAGCAAGCCCCTGGGCTCATGTCTCCACCGTCTAGGCACTGGCATTATAATCCTGCACTGCCACACCCAGCTTTTTATGTGGGTGCTGGGAATCCAAATTCAGGTCCTTCTGTTCGAGCAGAAAGCACTTTACCAACTAAGCCTGCTTCCCAGCCCACAGGGGCAGGCTTCTGAAGGTGACCATATAGTTTTGAATCTGCCCACTCTGTTTCTTAGCTGACTATGATGTGGACCGCCACCACACACACACACACTCCTGCTAAGACAGATGGAGTCCTGTGGTGAATAGCCCTGGAAACTCAAAGAAGGAGGACAAGGGCATCTTCATTTTTGCCTTTCACTTTTACATACTGTTGGAGTTGATTATCGTTCAATTATTACTATTATTTAGTTTTAAGATATCGTGTACTCATTTGGGTAGGGATATGTGCCTGTGGAGATCAGAGGGCAGTGTCAGCCACCTTCCTCCATCTTTCTACCTTCCTTATTGAGACTGTCTCCTAGGAAACCTGGAGCTCGCCGATTAGACAACAACGGAGAGTTGATGAGCTTCAGGGACTGTTGGGCCGTGGAAGAGCATCTTGGCTCATGGGTTGGCATGGGCCTGGAACCCCAAGACTACAGGTGTTCGGCCACGCCCCCAGAACCCAGGGCCCTGACACTCGGTCTAATCTCCAGTCTAATCTCCATGTAACCTGTACTGTCAGTCCCGTAAGACACAGGTAGAGGGTGTGACTGACAGGCCTCTGCCTTGAGAAATTTACATATTAATGAGTTATCTAAAGATGGGAGGGGCATAGCTAATTAAGTTATCCCTTCCCAGTCCCTCCTCTTTCCCACTCCCCTATATAAGCCAGCTCTCCCCTGGCTCTTGGGGGCGAATGCACATCAAGATCCAACTTTCATGCCATGGACAATAAATTTCTTCCCACGGACTCCACGTGTCTTCTGTGCCTGCTGCTGACAAGTTTCCAGCTTTTGAAACTTCAGACTTTCTCCAGTATGTGGCAACCTGCTGGCAGGGGAGCCCTGGGACTCCGCAGCTAACCTCCATGGGCAGCCTCTGCTGCAGTCCCGGGATGCTGCTGCTCGGGCCCGGATCCGGGCTTGGGACTCCCACCTGCGTGTGTTTCTCCCACAGCTGGCGCCTAACGTGGGACACAGACACCCACGGACTTCAAGATCTGGGACGCCCAACCCGTGAGGCGCGGTGTCAGAGCCTCCTGTCTCTTTGTGCCAAGCCGCCAGCTGTGCTTGTGTGTCCCCGTCTCTATTTTGATCTGCTGCCTCCACCCAGTGGCGTCTGGAGGCTCCAAATAGAGACATCAGCCTCCGGGTCCACCGCAAACTGCCCAGCCTAGCAGAACCCAAAGCTGAGTGAGGACTCCCCCTGCCAGGCTTAGCTCTGTGCACCCATTCAGCACCATGTGTGGAACCTACTCAGCTAAACCTGCGCACGCTGATGTTTCTCTCCAGTGCCTGTGAAGAACAGAAGATGCACAGAGACTCACAACTCAACACAACAGAGAACTCCACGCCCACGTGATCCCCGAGGCACGTGGGTTATCATTTTTCCCCTGCTAGTGGTAGACAACACGTGCAGAGCCAGCTCCAAGAGTGCCCCCTGCTGGCACCTACAAAAACCGTGAGTAACATCTCTCTCTGTCCACCTCTCTTTCTCTCTCGTGTTCCTTGCTAACGTCTTTTCTCTAATTCTTAGCTACAGTCTAACTCCTGCCTAGTTCAAAAAGACTAGGTCTCTCTCTCCACCTGTTCTCCAGCTCAAGGGCAAGATGGTGGTGGCTCCCTAGCCCCCCACTCTTCCCATACCCCCAGCTCCACAGAGGGCTCCTTCACAGCTAACAGCTGTCCTTCAGGCCACAGCGCCTGCTATAACCCTTGTTCTGAGACTCTTTCCCTTGGTTGAGAGACTCCTTCTCTCAGCTGAGACTATTCTCTCTCCCAAGAGCTGCCGACTCCAACCCAGCTCCCATGTGTCTCCTGAGACTTAGTCTTTTACACAGAACCTCACTGCTCCTAACTCTCCTATCAAGCCCCTATGTTTCTTGCTTTGAGTTTTCTTCAAGGTTACTTTTTCTTCTCTGTCTTTATATTTAAGATTAAAAACAAAGTGGGGGGAACCCTGCTAGTGAGCACAGGGCAGAGCAAGCCCCTCCCCCCACTGCTTCTGAACCCTCCATTAATGCTTTTCTCCCAAACAGGAATACCTACAACAATGTTCGTGCTTTTCTGCCATTAATGCCTTTTCTCCCTAACAGGAACTTTTAAAACAATAATGTTCGTGATTTTCAACCCAATTTTTTTTCACCTTTTGTTTTAATATTTCCTTTTCTCTCTAATACTCTTGATATATGTCCAACATTTTCTTCAACTTTTAAGATTTCTTCAAGGTTCAAAAGTCATCTAAATCTACTTCCACAGGTTAAATCAACATGCTGATCATCATTTCTCAAGTCTTAATTAACAACCTTTCACAGGCAAACTGTTGCTACTTATCCCAGATACATAGTTAACATGATGTTTTTCTCCTTCAGCCATCAAAAAACAGACTCAAAGATATCTTCCAAGACTAAAATTTCCTCAAACACCTTTGCCTTTCCAGAATCTTAATGACAGACCATGATGTGCTTGCTCCCAAGTGATTTAATGCTCAATATCCAGCCTTTGCATGCATCTCCACACCTGGGATGCTGCTTCCCTGTGATTATACCCACAGATCCAGCAGAGACAGCGCCATCTTCTGGAACCTGCCTGAAATGCCAAGCTGTCTTCTCCCAGCCATCTCGTCTGACTATAGACTCCAAAGACACATTGAGACCCAGAGACAGCGCCACCTCCTGGAACCCGCCAAGCTGCTTTGTCCCAGCCATCTCATATGGCTGAAGACCCAGAGACACATGCCAGACTCCAGAGAAGCACGCCAAAACCCAGAGATGCTCCCTAAGACACAGAAATACATGCTGAGTCAGAAGACAGATACAGACCTTCCAGCTGCAGATAAACTCTTTTGCCAAAGTCACATAGCTGAAGTAACATGTTAGTGAGGAAAACATAATGTCTATTTAGATTAATCAGATGTCATTACCCTCAAACTGTACAACATGTATTTAATTGATTCGATGATCCCTTGCCTTCCCAATCCCACCCTCAATTCCCGTTACCCTTGGCTTAATTATGCTGCACCTCCGCCCCCCTACCTGTGTAGTGTTTTCTTTTGACTTCCTCATCCAAAATTTTCACTACAGATGACACTTATTCTGATGACACCTCTCCTAAAAGAAAGGGAATTGTGGGGCGGTGAGCTACGAGAGACAGCTGGGCGCCTGGTCGAACGAGCTTTGAAGCCCAGAGACCCCCTGGGATGGAAGGCGTTCAGCTCTGTTCCTGGGCCTCTGGCTCTCTCAGCTTCAGCCCTCCACAGCCCCTCCCACAGAGAGGTCTACATCTCCAATAACCTGCACCTTGCAGACTACAGATGACACAAGAGATGCCCCTCCTTTTATGAAAGAGAAGAGAGTGGGATGTTGGGCCATGGAAGGGCATCTTGGTTTGTGGGTTGGCATGGGCCTGGAACCCCAAGACTACAGGTGTTTGGCCACACCTCCAGAACCCAGGGCCCTGACACTCGGTCTAATCTCCAGTCTAATCTCCATGTAACCTGTACTGTCAATCATGTAATACACAGGTAGAGGGCGTGACTAACAGGCCTCTGCCTTGAGAATTTTACATATTAATGAGTTATCTAAAGGTGGGAGGGGCATAGCTAATTAAGTTATCCCTTCCCAGTCCCTCCTCTTTCCCACTCCCCTATACAAGCCAGCTCTCCCCTGGCTCTTAGGGGCGCATGCACATCAAGATCCAACTTTCATGCCATGGACAATAAACTTCTTCCATGGACACATGTGTTTTTTCCCACAAGGCACCTGCCTGCCTTTCCAATTCTTATTCCCAAATGTTGTGTTTATGCACATGTACCACCACTCCCAACTTTAACATGGGTGCTGAGGATCTGAACTCAGATCCAACAGAATGGTTTCCCACCCTATTTGCTTTCAGAGACAAGATCTCAGTAACTCAGGCTGACCTTGAACTCATGATCTTCCTTCCTCTGTCTCCCAAGTTCTAGGATTACAGGAATGTATCAGTGAGCTTTGCCTTATCTTTTACTTTTATATTGCTGTCATAATGAAATAATAGTGAAAACATAAGAGACAAGAAAGAAAATAAGAAAGAGGTGCAATTATTCAGATCTTCCAGGAAATAAATGGCTTCCTTAGAAATTCCAAAGGTGGTTGTCTCCCATGCCAACCCTATTGCCGCAATTTGGGTTGGATGTGGAAGTGAATCAGGAGAGGTTAGCTCTAGCCCTTGACTGACTTGCCCAAACATTTTTCCAGGTTCCCACCAACAGAATAAACTCCAGGTCTGTAGCAGGGCATTGAAGTCTTTTGCAACTCAAGCCCTGAAAACCTTCAAGATATTTTCTCATTTTTATATATAGCATTTTTTTCATCCTCTAGCCCTGATTCCTCACCCCCATCCTCTCTGATCTGCACCCGTGACTCATGCCTGCCCAGACCTAACAGTTATGCTGTTATCATGATACTTTGTTGGGACTTGGTGTGTAACAAGTATTGTCTAACTGCATGTCTGGGTTCTTGCTGGGTTTGGGGACAACTACCAATCATCTAGGGAAAACAGATGTTTCTTTATATGGACGTGTTCATGCTGTAATGACAAGTACCATGTGACCTGCTTGTGCCTAGGCCTGCTCCTTAGGACCTTTTTATGGCTTTCTGCTTAACTAGCTTTCCCCCCCCCCCACACACCCCAAATGTCCCCATGGTTTACTCTTTTCCTTAAGGTTTTTGCAAATATTACATTTTCAGTAATTCCCTTGTTGGCTCAGTTATAAAACAATACCCCACCTTCTGCCGGATTTTGCCTGGATTCATGTTCAGTTTACTGTGTCAACAGCACTCACTATCATTCAGCAGCCAAGTTTATTTCCACAGCGTATCTTTACAGCCTGTACAGGTGGGTCAATTCCTTGAAGGCAGAGATGCTATCTTGTAAACATTTCCGGCACGTGGAGCTGTGCCTGACACTAACAGGCATCCAATACATATTTGTTATTGACTCCGGAAAGAGAGATGAACTTGATGTCAAAAGGCCTGAGTCCTAGCCACAGCAGCGCGTGCAGATCTGTGCAGACTATAGCAACATACAACCTTCCCGGCCACTCTTCTTATATTGATTGGAATAATCATCTAAACCTCCAGGGTAGCTACCAGGACTGCCCTGCGGACCAGTCAGTGGGTCCTACCTTTTGTGTATATATCGGAGGGCTTGACACCAGAACAGTTGCTGTTCCTACACCGAGTTTCTGACTCAGTGGATCTAGGGTGTGGCCAGAAAAATCCGTAACAAGTAAGTTACTATAGTAGTGGTGACCCACGTCAAAGACAAGAGACAGAGGGGCTGGTAGTCTGGCACAGATGAAGAAGAACCTAGCACTGCAGGGCTGCTCCGGCAAACGACAGGGCTGACCCATCCGTCCCAATTCAGCCTGCGACTGTTTAGGAAACGCTAGTGAAGTGCGGGGCGGCATGGGGTCGGTGGAGCCCCGGGATGAGTTCTAAGCTAGGCCCAGCGGTTGGATTCGCTCCGAACAGAAAGACTGAAGAGTGACCGCACAGTCACAGGCCCACCCTCCAAGCCGGGAGGCGGGTCTTGCGCGCGCGTACCCAGCAGGCGCGGCCCCGGAGGCGCGCGCGCACCCAGGGGGCGGACCTGCGGACGGCGGGCGCGCGCGCGGACCCGGGGTGGGAGCGGACGGCGGCGCGGGGCGGACGGCGGGCGATGGGCGAGGGCGCGCTGGCCCCGGGCCTGCAGCTGCTGCTCCGTGCCTGCGAGCAGGGTGACACCGACACAGCACGGCGCCTGCTGGAGCCAGGCGCGGAGCCCGTCGCGGGGCCGGAGGCGGGAGCGGAGCCGGCAGGGCCCGAGGCGGCCCGGGCAGCGGAGGCCGGGGCGCCGGTGCCGGTGGACTGCTCGGATGAAGCGGGCAACTCGGCGCTGCAACTGGCTGCGGCCGGTGGCCACGAGCCACTCGTGAGGTTCCTGCTGCGCCGCGGAGCCTCGGTCAACAGCCGCAACCACTACGGCTGGAGCGCGCTCATGCAGGCGGCCAGGTGAGCGGGGACCGGGAAGGAGAGAGTCCGAGACTCGTGAGAGTGCGAATGGCAGACTTGGAGCCTTGCTTTTTTTTTTTTTTTTTTTTTTTTTTGGTCAGTTGTATGATGGAAATAAAAGGGCGGTTTCAGAAACACAGATTAGGGATGTTAGAAACTTTGGCTTTTGAACAGTGTGGAGGCTGCTGAGTGCATCTTCCAGAAGTTCATTCATTCCGTTTTGCATCAAGGGTCTCTCTCCTAAGAACCTGTCTACTCACCCTGGCTTTGGGGGTTGGGGGGAGGTAGATAACCGGGATCCAGTTAGGTCCCCACTTTGGAGATAAGAATGAGATAAGTAGTACTCTTAATCTGGAGGGTCTGACGATAGTATCTGACCCAGTTGGAGGAATAGAGGCGATTTTTAGTAGAAATGAGCTGGAAAGACCTGAGGATTTGTAAGAGTTATCCAAAACGGGGGAGGGGGGGGAATGTGGAGGCAGGGGTAGGGTGGAGGGGAGGAGAGAGAATAGGGCAACTGGGAGGATGCTGGGACCCAGAAAAGGCTGGAAGTAATAGGAGACAAGCCCACTATTGGAGAGAAGAAAGTAGGTGCCAGATTGGGGCTGAAAAGAAGCCCGAAATCTAAGGATGATCAAGAGTGTGGACGGCACAGGCCACAGTGATTGGAACAAACTTTTGTTTTGGATAAGTTACATTCAGTACATGTGAGAATGGGCAGAGAGAATGCCAGAATCAGGAAGGCTGGTTAAGATGACAGCAGCCCAAGGAAGAGACAATTAGTGGCCTGGATCAACCAGAAGCTGATCCTGGAGGTTGTCTGACCCTGCAAAGGGGTCTGGAGAGGCAGCAACATCCATCTCTGACCCTGCGAAGGGGTCTGGAGAGGCAGCAACATCCATCTCTCCCTGACTGGGGCTTATAAATGTTCTGAGCTGCAGAATACAAGAAAAGAGACAATGTTTCTTTTTAGACTTGTTTTTATTTTATGTGTATGAGTGTTTGGTGCCTGTGTGTATGTGCACCACATGGGTGTCTGGTACCTGAGGCAAGCCAGAAGAGGGCGATGGATATCCTGGAACTGGAGGTACATACAGTTATAATCTGCCACACAGATGGTAGAAACCAAACCTATGAGCAGCAGGTACTCTTAACTGCCAAGCCATCTCTCTAGCCTCAGAGGGACAGTCCTGAGAGTGAGCTTGGCTTTCAGTCACATAGCAGGTGGCACCAGTGGAGAATGCCAGAGCATCAGAGGTGACCTTACAATCTTTTTTCTAGGTCCCTCCTTTCCCCTTAGTGGCAGTGTCCACTCTTCCTCCAGGTGAGCTTCCCTGTCTAGCACTCCTCGCCACCAATGGCTTGTGATATCCCTGGAATGCACACACTTTCTCTCTCTCTCTCCCCCACTTCTTTCTCCATCCCCTCACCCCTGTCCACAGACACCTCTGTAGCCGTCTCCCACTGTACTCCTCTCTTCCAGGTATGCCTTTGCCCCCACCACTTGGAAGAGCTTCCAGGTCTTTCTGGAACAAGTGCTTGGCTGTGCCCATCCGCAGCAGCTGCCCTAAACAGGATGACACTGCTGTTCACACTCCTCAGCCACTGGTTCTAGTCTCTCAGGCTCAGACCTGGATTTCATCTGGTCCTTCTCTGTATCACTTTGTACTTTTTAAAAAAGCTAAATCTGAACCAAGGTTATCTTCCGCACCTTACAGGTGAGACTCTGAGATTCAGGTGACAGAATGTATGTTGGCAGGGAGTCTCCACAGAACCCTTAGTCTGAGTTAGAGCCTCTGCGGCTCTCAGCAAAGCCCCTTCACCCTCAAGCTTAGCGTCTTCCACCATGGTGTGGCCATGGCCTCTGGCCTCGTCCTACCGGGAAAGCCCTCTCCACTGTGTACCCAACCCTGGCTATACCTAAGACTCCCTGGGATGTCTTTTCAGATGGGGTTCCTGGGGTTACCTTTCTGAAGGTTGTGACAGGGAAGCGGAGGAGAGAGGTGGAGGACAGGAAGGGGCATAAGAAAGAGGCTCAGAATGACTGTACATTTGAGAGGCCCAGGTATACATCTCCTCTCTGAGATCTGCCCACCATAGAGGCCTTGCAAGCCCTGGGAACTTGCTGAAAGCTTTGCTTGTAAGGGATTACAGCATTGGTTTGTTGCACTACCACCAACCCCTGTCACCTGCTGTTTGCTGTTAACTAACTTCTGCAGGATTGCCCACATCAGCTGATTAACTATTTCCTCCTCTTCCTCCTCTTCCTCCTCTTCCTCCTCTTCCTCCTCCCCCACCCCCTTTTCATCATCATCATTATTATTACCATTATTTCTGATTATTACTGCCTTCATGTGGATCAGGCTGGCTCTGAACGCAGGAACCTCCTCTACTTCCCCGGTGCTGGGATTTGGGTGTGCATCAATGTACTCCTCAACTCCTGTTTGTCGATGGGCAGTATGCTTAACCTAATCATGATGATTAATTAACAATTTAACACAGTCAGAGGACTCTCTGGTATAAAAGTTGGTGAGAGGACCTTGAAATCAGCCGAAGGGATGGGGGGGGTGTTGTGAGGGAGGGAGGAGCTGCTTCTGGATATGGCAAAGACAGCAGCAGGTATCTCTGCAGGAGTGGTTTTTAAGGAGAAAAAATGGAAATCTGTGCTAGGGTGAGTTAGTTGGTAAGTCCTGATTGGACAGTTAGCCAGTGTAGCCAAATAATGAGTTTTAACTATTGCTCGACCTTGGAGTTTTAATGTGGTATCTTGGTCAGCACAGGGAAGTAGCCAAATGAGGGAACGGAACTTGGTGGCTAGCTTTTGGAATGTGAGTGATCTATTAGCAAGGGAGAGGGAAGGAAGGAGGGCAGGCCCCGCTGGCAGCCTGTGTGCGGTGCCTGGGCCTGTTAGTCCTTCACCTGGTTATGGGGTCTGTGAGGGCAAGCACTCCAGCTTTGACACTTTGTAACTGAGATGCTTTGGGCTGTCTTTTCGTGCCTCAGTTTACCACAAGTGCTGTTTTCTAATTACGATTTTATCAGCGTAGGTGTTTTACTTGGACCAATGTCTGTGTGCCATATGCATGCCTGGTGCCCTCAGAAGCAAGAGGAGGGCACGAGAGTCCTTGGAAGTAGAGATACAGGCAGTTATCAGCAGCCAGATGGGTGCTGGGAATTGAACCCGAGTCCTCTGGACTGTCCTCAGCCAGTGCTTTTAACCGTGGAGCCATCTCTCTGGCCCCAGCAGATGCTATTTTGAGAGCATTAGTATGACACACACCTTACTGTTCTATGAGACCAAGGTAGAAGGTACCTCTGTGAGGAGAGGATTAGACTTCACACTTGCCTGTTCTCCAGGGCCTGGGTAGGCACTTTAAGTCAACTCAGAGGAGACTCCACTGCACTGGAGTTGAGATGCTCTAGGCTGTGTGCTGTCTGGTCCATGTGACAACTCAGGGTCGGGGACCAATGTAGGGAGACTTCCTAGAGGGTCTGTTTGTCGATCGCTTGGTCTCTTGGTCCCTCAAGTCAGGATGACCTGTGCATGGCCACTCTCTATCCTTGTGTTCCTCTCAGAATCCTCGGATAGTGCTCCAGTCATTGTGCCTGCCTAAGTGGACTTGTGTTTGTCATCTTGTTGTGTGTTCTAACATCCGTCGATGAGGTAAGCCATAGAGGCCCTGTGCCAGGATTGGAGACAATGGCTTCCTATGGTTTTAGTAGAACCATAGTAACTGTTTGCAAAAATAATAGATTATTCTTTTCTTCCCCCTCCCCAGGAGTGGGGATTGCACTTAGGGCCTGTACCTGGCAGACAGGCATGTTATCACAGAGTTACCACCTCAGCCCTCTCTTAAAGCAAAGTCCCACTGAATTGCCCAGGCTGTTCTTGAACCTACCATGTAGCTCAAGCAGGTCTAATTGCCCTACATCAGCCCAGCCTGCATCATTGGGTCCGGCTGACAGTGACCTTTCTCGAGCACCTGTTTTGTGTCCAGCACAGTGCTTATTGCTTTAAATGGATTCACTCCTTCAGTCTACCCCAAACCTCAGGAAGTATGTATCATTGTTGTCCCCCCTTTAGAGACAAGGAATTGAGGTACAGAGAAGTTACGTAACCTGTCCACAGCCACAAGGCTAATTGGGTGACAGAGTAAGAGTCACAGACTGATGGATGGTCCGAGAGCTGTGAATCCAGCAACTGACAACTCCAGGGCGCTGGTAGTGATTCTGAGCAGGGGACAGCATGGCATGGTTGTCTAGACGCACCTTGACCCACTTACCTTCCACCCACTTCCGTCTTTATCCCACTCATGCCAGGTGCTCTGAGTGGCAGGATCGTGTGCCAGCTTTTAAAGCGCAGGTGTTAATTGCTGAAATTAATTGGCAGTCTCAGCACCTGCTCAGAAGCCCCCAGCAGCCCTATTTCCAGTAATTACTTATTAGAAAATGAACACCCAAAAAATTATCTCGGGCACCGTTGGATCATTTTACATTTTTTCAGCCTAATTGAATGCTCTCTAGGGCTACCTGAGAGTTCAGAAAACATTGCAAAATTCAGTATTTCTGCTCAAATTCAGCCCCCTCTGCTTCCTCTGTGGAAACCAGGCAGGCTGGAGGAGCTGCGATTTGAACTTCTTGGGGCTGGTTTGGGTCTTGTCACTTTCAAATGGAGATTAATTGCTTTCTGCTGCCTCCTTATCTGTGACGTGGGAGGCACTGAGTACATCTCCGGGATTTCAGATGAGATAAGAATCTGAAAGTACCTTGTAATCTGCAGCTAGAGATTATACTAGAGTTTATTTTGTGCTCCCCAAACCGGTGGGAGCTTTTAACTCTACTGCAGCGGAGGCCAGAGCAGCCCCTGGTTGCTTTCTGTCTCTCAGATCTCCCCTCCCTGTCAGTGCAGTGCATTCCTTTACTAGTTCGTGAGACAGAATATATTGAAAGCTAACTTGAGCCATCTCCTGTGTCAGTGGCCAGGAAGTCCCCTAACCCTGTCCTTAGCCACCATCAGGTAGGCAGGAAACAGTTTTTGAAAGAGGGCTGAGGTTTAGATAGAGAAAAGCTGCAGACGTGGGGGTCCTTGGAAGGGAGCCCAGGAGACTGCTCAGAGTTGGTGAGATGGGTGTGGGCTCTGAGCAGCACACTTGGCTTGGCAGAACCGAATGGCAGAAGAGTCACACTCATGATGGAGTACACGGAAGGAGGGTAGGAAGATGGGGGAAGGGGCTGCGAAATATCAACAATGAAGGCAGCACTCCTGACCCTGGGCAGTAGGGAGAGACCTTCAGGTTTAGGTGTGTGTGGGCTGCCTGGAGGATGGGCAGCAAGGAAGAGGACAGGGCCTTGAGTTTGTAATTTCTGTACGGGAGTGTATTTCCTCACTCACCTCTCTGCTCTGGAGAAGAGGCCTCCTGGGCTGGGGGGCCAGGTCACCAGGTTCTCATTTGCACACTGCAGGAGGCAGCCTGGTGTGTCAAGGTTCACAGCCCAGAAGGTATTTTATATTCAGCTGGAGCCTCAGACCAGAGTTCAGCCCTGGCCCTGTTTCCTTCAAGGGGAGAAAGCTGAAGCACAGAATCCACTTCCAGAAAGGAGCGGGGAGCAGCAACTCAGCCTCCAAGCCTGACCTGTAGTTAGAAGACTGTGGTCTCCTCACACCCCCTTCTCTTGGTTTGTCTTTGCTTCCTCTTAGGAGGAACCTTCTCTAGCTTGGACACTCTCCTCTCAGAGACCTTACAACACCTCAAAACATAAGTCTGCTCACTGAGAAGCAGCATCTGTCCTCCTCCTGGAGTCAGGGAGTTGGCAGGAACCTGTCTGTCTTCTTTTGGTGCTGAAGCTAGCTGGAGCTTTGAGAAGGACAGGAATAAGCCAGGTTCATAGTCACCTGCAGTGGACATTCCTGCCAGCAGGTGGCAGTAGGACTCCGTGGAGGTGCCAGAGTCCTTTTGCCCCAGGGCAGCTGCCACACTGGGATGTGCTGGCGATGGTGGGAGCTGAGAAGGGTAGAAATGAATCACCACAAGGGCCTTGCCCATGAGGGAATCAGAGAACCAGCAGAGACAGCAGGGCATAACTCAGAGTACAGAGAACTCAGATGTGGAGGGCAGACTGGTATAGGCAGATGGATTCAGACCTCAGTGTGTGTGTGTGTGTGTGTGTGTGTGTATTTAGATTTCTGTCTTCTGTTTTTTTGTGTATGCTATTTTGCCTGCATGTCTGTGCATGTGTATACCTGGTATCCCCTGAGTTCAGAAGACAACTTCAAATACCCTAGAGCTAGAATTGTGGATGGTTGTAAGCTACCGTGTAGGTACTGGGAATCACACCTAGGTCCTCTGCAAGAGCAGCAAGTGTTCCTGACTGCTGAGCCATCCCTCCAGACCCCTTGGTTTCTTGACATAATCTCTCATGGGCTTGGAGCACAGAAAGCAGGCACGCAGGTTACGTTGACCAGCTTGTTTTAATACCCCTGCTGCTGGGGTTATATATATGCACTACCTTGTCCATTTATTTTTAGTGTGTGTACACACATTTTCATGTTTGCATGTATATAGGTACATGTGTCAACACACATGTGGGGACTTGAGGCCTGTGTAAGGAGTTTTCCTTGATTGCTCTGCACAGGATTCACTGAGGCCTGGTCTCCAGAACCCAGAGCTTGCTGACATAGTCTGGCTAGTCAGCTTGTTTCGGGGATGCCCTGCCTCTGCTGTCCTGTGCATCTTTATATAGGTTCTAGAGATCCGAGTCCTGATTCTTATGATTGCAAGGCAAGCATCTTACTGACTGAGCTATCCCGAGCCTTGCGATTGGGTTTCGTTTCTTTCAATTTTGGGCATCAGGGGTCTAACATGTAGGCAGGCTAGCTTCAAACTCATAGAAATCCTCCTGCCTCTTAAGTGCTGGGATTAAGGGTGTGCATCTGCGTGTCCAGCCAAGGCTGGATGTTTTATCCCAGATGACCCTTAGCCAGGCAGGTGACTGTAGCAAGCTGTGGAATGGGAAAGGCATGGCGATGATCATAGCTGATACTGAGTGCCTGATTCCTTTGTATATATGCTCAGTAAGCCTCGATCAGCCCTTCGGTGGGTATGATTATAGTCCCATTTTACAGATCACTAAATGAAGGCACAAGGAAACAGTTCCTTGCTCAACATCATATGAAGGAGAGACCAGGTTCCAACCTGGTCATGGCTTCTGTCATCAGATGAGGATGTTTGCTCAGGGCCAGCCTGGTATTTAACAGCAAGCTGAGGTCATTCCCTCTGAAAAGCCCCTGTGCCTGCAGTAGTTGACAGTAGTGAGTGATATTAGAGCTGTCGGTTTGTCAGTGTTTTCTGTTTAGTGTCACCAACCCCTATTTTTCTGGCAGATGTGGACATGCGAGTGTGGCAAACCTCCTTTTGGATCACGGAGCTGATGTCAATGCTCAGAATCGTCTGGGCGCCAGTGTGCTCACGGTGGCTTCTCGGGGTGGCCACCTGGGTGTGGTGAAGCTGCTGCTAGAGTCGGGTGCCATCGTGGACCATCACAACCCTTCTGGAGAGTCACCAGCAACTGGAGGCAGCAGAGACGAACTGCTGGGCATCACAGCCCTGATGGCCGCCGTCCAACATGGTCACGAGGCTGTGGTACGCCTGCTGATGGAGTGGGGTGCGGACCCCAACCACACAGCCCGGACGGTGGGCTGGAGCCCTCTGATGCTGGCAGCCCTCCTTGGGAAGCTCAGTGTGGTGCAGCAACTGGTTGAGAAGGGAGCCAACCCCGACCACCTTGGCGTGCTGGAGAAGACGGCCTTTGAGGTTGCCCTTGACCGGAAGTACAGGGATCTGGCTGACTACCTGGACCCACTGACCACTGTCAGGCCGAAAACAGGTCAGGCCCATTCCCTTGCTACTGCCCAGCCACTGCTACTCCCTCCCCCAGCCCTCCCATCACCCACCACTCCCACCCGCCACCACTTCCCCCAAAACTCACTCCACCACCACCACCCTGGTTCCTGCTGTGGCCTCACAGAGGATTGTTTAGGTTTGCACAAGCCAAGGTTTGCCAAACCAAAAAAGTGTGCAGAAGGAGTCTTGACATGCAGGCCATGAGCCTTGAGCTACACAGTACCCATGAGTGAATGTTACACACAGGCCTTACACATTTCCCAACATAACCAGATACTCTGGGGGTAGAGCCTGTGAACTTGTACGGTAAGGCCTTTCCTCCCTTAGCTGACTCTGATGTAGGTGGTCCTAGGATCCCTCTAGAACAGAGGCTAGCAAAGCTTTCTCTGTAAAAGGCCAGATAATGAATATTTAGTCTTCCTGGACTATGTAGGTGCTGATGCAATGATTATTGACCCTTGTTATAGAGTGGAAGCAGGCATATTTAGAATGCAAGTGAGTGGGTATGACCCTGTGATGAGTGCAGAGACAAACTTGGGACATGTTGGTCCTAAGCTTAGGTTTGTACCCTTGTTCTGGAAGGTGCTGGGATCAGTCTCTGAGGACAGCGCACAGTGAATGTGCAGTGGCTCTCTTCCGAGTCTGGGTTTTTCTGGCAGTCTTGTGTTCATTCGCTGCTGTTTTTAGGGTCGTTCTTAGTGAAGCAGTTACATAGCACATTGCGATTTGGAACCTCTGCTCAACAGTGTCACACACAGCCTGGGCACCCAGCAAAGTGGGAGACAACTGCTGACTCCGCCAGACCTGGCTTGAGCTTCACTTTGCCCATTCAGGCTGTGTGACCGCTGGCATGGCGCTGGCTTCCTGGGAATGCTGGTATCCGGTTTCATGAAGTATAGATGCATTTCTCTTGCCAGGCCCTGTGACAGTTGTACTTTGAAGTGTCTGTCTCAGTGCCAGGTGCGTAGCTCCCAACAGTGGAAGTTCAGTTTACTAGTGTTTGTGGGATGCCTGCTAGCTTCCAGGAGCCCTTCAGGCGTGTGCCAGTCAGCAGTTGAGATGCAGGTGCCCACCCTGGAGGACAGTGGCCTCGGTAGGGGAAGGCAGGTTATAAGTAGGAAATAAATGACTGTGTGGGAGAGGTCAGTGCTGTGAGTGAGAACAGTGGATAAGAACGAGATGAAGAAAGCCATAGTGGCCGTGTTGGGCATCGTAAAATGGCAGAGATGGTCGCCTGGGGAACATAACAGTGAGTGGACCTCAGAAGTCCAGCAAGTGCTCTAATCGCCGAGAGGATCACCACAGGTGTGAAGGCTGCATGATTTATCATCATAACAAAGATTTTTAAGTCATCAGCAGTACACACAGACAGACACACACACAGACACACACACAGACACACACAGACACGCAGACAGACACAGACAGACAGACAGACAGACAGACAGACTCACCGTTCTTCCTTGAAAATGAAGGAAATCCACCCATACAAGACCTTGGCCTCTCTGTTCTTTCTTGTCCCAATCAAAGCTGCCTAGTGACTGTGACATTCTTCTGTCTCGTGCTGTGCAGAGGTTGGGGCAGGTTTGTTCTCCTTAGGACGTGGTGGAGTCCCTGGACAACACCACTAAAGCCCGGAGTGAAGAAAGGCCCACCTGTCAGAACAGCTACCCCAGCCTCAAGAGCCAGGCTGGACTGTCAGTGACTCATTGTACCAGGTAGCTGCTTAGCATCCGCCAATAAGATTAGTGACATTCTTGTTCCTCAAAAAGGCCTGGGCCCAGCAAACTGAGCTTGTAAGCAATTAAAGGAACTTGTATTTTTACAAATTTTATTTTATATATATGGGTATGTTGCATGCATGAATATCTGTATACTGCATGTGTGCCTGGTGCCCAGGAGGCCAGAAGAGGGTACCAGATCCCCTGCAATGAGTCACCATGTGGGTACTGATGTACCTCTGGGTCCTCTGGGAGAGTAGCCAATGCTCTTAACTGCTGAACCATCTTTCCATCCCCCAGAGGTGCTTTTTGGGTGACTACAATATAGCACCATGTATTGATATATCACAGGCAAAATTAGCCCTGCTGTTCTGTGGCCCTGGCTGTACTTGATACTGAAAGTCACGGAGTCACTCCATTCTGCAGCTTGGCTGGGGTGGCTGCTGGGCCAGTTAGCACAGTGGTACCCTGATAGGCTTCATGTTTCTGAAGCACCTCCTTCCTATACCACCTGACAACTCGGTGGCACAGGTGTTGCCGTTAATGGGACAGCCTGTCTAGAAAGGCGAGTTCTGGCTCACATGGCTCACTGCTCCTCCCAGGCAGCCCAGAGCCATGGGTGTCCCTCATGGAGTTGAGGCCGGTGCAGGAGTCCTTCCTGTGCTGCTCAGCCTGCTCGCTGGCTTTAGGGAATGCCTGTTGTGAACAACTGCTGGGCCAGGCACAGCCTGAGCATCTGGAGGGTGGGGCTTGTGGACATGGAGTTGCAGCACCAGGTCAAGGGTCAGAGCTCATGTGAACTGTCTGATGGACTGTTGGCTAGCCAATTGTCTATAGACAGGCAGGGCCCCCCACTCAAGTCTTAGTGCCTGGGAAGAAAGAAAGGGTGCTGTTGGCATTTCTGGGGAGCCATAGTTGTTAGTTCCAGGGCTCAGCGGTTCAGTGTCACAGGGTTCTCTGACCTTGTACTTAGCTAACTGTAGTTAGATTTTGGAAGTTAAACAAAAAATCAGTTTCTTTTTCAAATTCTTATAGAATGAACTTTTTCCGAGACCATGCTTTCTAGTTAACCTAGGTAAATACACCCCACAATTTGCAGTGTTTTCAAAAGCCTGGAGTGACAGCTTCCCAGGAGGGCTGTCACATGTCCCCTGCTGTAAGCTTCTGGCCCATGACTTTTAAAGACTTGCCCTTTAGAAAACTAGCCTGTGCTCTGACCGCCTGTGGCTTTAGAGTTCTATTAAACTTCTCCTCCATTTATTCTGGAAATCTCTGTTTACCCAGATGAGGAGAAGAGGCGACCAGATATCTTCCACGCCCTGAAGATGGGTAAGTGCTTCAGAGAGCTTTTCTGGATATTGAAGAGCCCAAGTCCCACCCTCCAGCCCAGTTCCCACCCTTATTCACAGGCACAAGGAATCTGATAAAGAAATGTAGTTTTGTTGTTTGCTTTTAATTAAAAATATAGTTTTTAACTTTTGTGACATTATAATGCACTCTCAGCAGAGAAGGGTGGGCCCTGGAGGCCTGTAATTTACTAGAGTGTTCTACCCACAGGCTCTAGCACACACTCCCCCAGGTCCCCCAGCTAGATGTACCTGGCTCTTTGTATGAGCCTCAGGTTTGCTATGACAGAAAGGCTCTTTAGCCCAGAGTTTCTGTGTTTGTGTGTGTGTGTGTGTGTGTGTGCGTGTGTGTGTGTGTGTGTGTGTGTGTAAGAGAAGAAGAGGCACTCCCATGGCAGCCATCATGCAGAGGTCAGAGGTCGTCCTCACCGTCACTCACCTTCTTTTCTTACGTTCCACCCTGAGAGGGTTCTCCATATTGTTCTGCTTCATACATCAGGCCCGCTGGCTTGTCAGCTGCTGGTACTCTGTCTCCTAGGAACACTCCTGTCTCCTGGGAGCACTGAGATTGCAGACACTTAGGCTACATGCCGTGTCTGTCTTTTATGTGGGGTCTGGAGATTCAAACTCGAGTCCTCAAGCTTGCATGAGTAGCACTTTTACCCACTGATCCATCTCCCAAGCTCTAGGGTTTTCTCTTGATGCAGATACCACCTTCGGGCAGCCCTCCTGGATTCCTGCTCACCATCTAGACCTGTATCTTTCCTCTTCAGGCGTGTGGCCCTTCCTCCCTCTCCCTGCGCTCTGAGACACAGATAGCACTTGTGTTTGCTCATATGCTGGTCTCCCTCTGTCATAGATAGAGGGATCTGAGTAGGGGTCTTTCTGACCCATCTTAGTGGCCCCCAGGACCACAGCAGAGGCAGAGTGAGCAACTGTTCATCACGAGAGACAACTGAATAAATGATCTTGTGGTGCCAGGGGCTGTGGGTCACATGGACTCCTGCCATTTGTAGGAAACTTCCAGCTGGTCAAGGAGATTGCTGATGAAGACCCCAACCACGTGAACCTGGTCAACGGGGACGGGGCAACTCCGCTGATGCTGGCTGCTGTCACAGGGCAGTTGCCCCTGGTACAGCTGCTGGTGGAGAAGCACGCAGACATGGACAAGCAGGACAGCGCGCATGGCTGGACGGCCCTCATGCAGGCCACCTACCATGGGTCCGTGTCTCCCACTCCCTCCACATGAGGCCAAGCAAGTACTCCAGCTGGGGGATGGATGGGGTTTCTGACCCAAGATGCAACCTGTGGCCAGCCCAGGTCATTGTGTATGTGCCCCAAAGCGGGGTTGGACCTCCAGCTTTGCCTCCTGGATTAAGCACTTTCTTGAAACACTTGCTCTCTGCCCATGCCTTGGATACTTTCACCAGAGGTTAGAAGCTGTGTGTCCTCACGGGGTTGTGAGACTCCAGTCAGCCAGCCTTCAGTCTCTGTCCAGGACACTTGTTACCCTGCAGGTAGCATGCTGCTTGACTGTGTAAACCCACACAGCAGGTGCATCAGAAGCATAAAGATTCATTCCTTGTTTGTTTCCAGCTTAACTGATTGGTTCACTTTACACGGTGGTTCAGAGACCTCCATTAAGCATTCTCTCCGTGATATGAGCAGTGGCCACAAATACCTGAGCTTTCATGACCTTACACTGACAGTCATCTTGACCTTCCCCTTTAAAGTAATGTGACCATCCCAGCCAGGTAGGCTGTCACCCTTCTGCAGGCCCCACTGGAGACATCTTGTAGCCTTTAAATGTTCTGGCTCCCCTTAGGGGTTCTCCTCTTGCCTGGTTCAGCTGGACATATCACACTCCTGCATTGATTATCTTATCTGATGAACCTCAAATCCTTGACCCTGCTAGAAAGTTCTGGAAGGAAGGTCCTGTCCTCAGAGAGGTAAGTATGGTGGCTGAGTGCTTTTGGGGCAGAGGCCCCAGTTTTTATTGTTATTAGGGAGGAGTATTAGGACTGATAGCTCATTTGCCCCTGACCTGCTGAGCGACAGGGCATGACTGGCCATGTCCTGCTTAAACACTGGAAGATCGTGTGCCCTGGTGAACATAGGCTCGTTGTCTAGGAACATAGCCACACTTTCCCTATTGCTTGCTGGATTAGCCAGTTTTATTTCACTCTTAACAAAATGCCCAAGGCAGTTAATTTATAAAGAAAAGGTTTATTTTGGCTCATGGGTCTACAGGTTGTTGTTCAAGATGGAGAGGTCCCGAGACTTCCAACATCTGGTGAAAGTATCCAAGGCATGGGCAGAGAGCAAGTGTCCAAGAAAGTGCTTAATCCAGGAGGCAAAGCCAGTGGTCCAAACCACCCTTGGGCACATACGCAATGACCAGTAGACCTCTATAAGGCTCCACTCTAGTGGTCCACAGCACCTTCCTGTGACCTTTGCATATGAGCTGTAGGGTGATCAATACCCAAATGAGAATAGGGAGTCTAACCGCCTGCCTCTTTGCTCCCCAGAAATAAAGAAATTGTAAAGTATCTGCTAAATCAAGGGGCTGATGTTACTCTTCGAGCCAAAAACGGGTACACAGCCTTTGACCTGGTGATGCTGCTGAATGATCCTGGTGAGTAAGGCCGCAGACTGCTCAGCCTCCATAGCCTTCCTCGCCTGGGCACCAGAGCACTGCCTCCCTTCATTGTATGAAGCCCGATTCATAGAGCAGTCAGTCTCAGGGGTCAAGCGCACACCCCATGCCCTTGGGACTTGCTATGGCAGCCTTCTTCCAGCACTATCGATCCCAGAGTTGTCGGAGAGAGAACAGACAAGAGCATGTGACTTTTCAGGCTGTTAGGACCTAGAGCCATTCTGTGGTCACAGCCAGAGATACTAAGTGACTTTGCAGGAAACACTAAGGGCCTTTGACAGGGAAAGCTGAATGGAGAAGAAGGCCCTGTGCCCTGTGAGGGGCAGAGGTCCTTTAGTCATGTCTGCCCTTCTTCTCTGGATGGTTGTTGGCTCTGCTTTTCCCCTCTGTGCCACTCCTGCTCTGACTGGTCCTAAAAGGGGCTGGGTCTCTCTGGCATGTCGTTCTCTTGTTTATCCTAAAGGTTCAGTCTAGAGATGGAGACGTTCAGAGACCTCCTGAGCCATAGGCTTTGAGCCTGGGCCGGTATCCCAGCCCCCTGTTATGAGAACGGAGGCTTTGTAAAAACTACATTTGCTTTGTGCATGTCACGGTGCACGGGAGGTCAGAAGATGACTTCTAGAAGTTAGTTTTCTGCTTCCGCCTCTTCCTTCTTCTCCTCTTCCTCTTCTTCCTCCTCTTCTTCCTCTTTCTTCTCCTCCTCTTTCTTCTCCTCCCTCTTTTTTTCACAAGACAGAGTCTCACTGTGTTCTCCAGGCTGACTTTAAACTCAGCTTCCTGACTGCTGGGATTGTGGGTATTGGCACACCCACTCTTAGCGCTTTAGAGATTTTTTTATGATTAGAAAAAATGTTAATAGAGTGGTTTGCCTGCATGGACAGCTGTGCACTACATACAGGCAGTACCCATGAAGGCCAGATAGGACATTGGATCCCCTGAAACTAGAGCTACAGGCTGATACAAACTGCGCCTGTGTGGGTGCTGGGAACTGAGCCCAGCAGTTAGCGCTCTTAAATTTACCACAGACACCTGCCTGCTATTGAATGCTTAGAGTTGGGGCTTCCTCTGCCTTTCTTGTTTATTGCTTTATCCTAAAGGGCATTGGAAATATGGACAGGTAGAGGGGTTCAGATGAGTCCAGGTGCTCCCCTGCACAGGGCCCTCTCTGGGGTTTGACCTGTGCGTCCATCAGTACACAAGGGTGCCTTCCCAAGCCTAGGAGCTCTGACTGCTTTCTTCCCAATATTGCCCAACATGCTTTCTAAAACAACCTAGTTGAGTCCACAATAACTAATAACGCATTTAAAACATTTATATTTGCATTTATTTTATGGTGACTTTTCTCCAGTGTCAAAAGTGCCGTTTCCCCTGGGAAGTGTCAGCTTGCCTCCTCTCTAGGGACAGCATGCTCCTTTTTCAGTGAGGCCATCTCAGAGAGGCCAGGGAGTTCATCTGTGGCTTAACCAGACTCCGAGAGCTTCAGCTAAGTGTTGTGGGAGCTTGGCTACCTGGAGATGTTCAGTGAATGGAGAAGCTACATCTAAATCTTACATTCAGCATCACCCTCTGAGTTTTTAAGCATGTGTAGGAAAAATGAGCACTGTTTTGGGGGCACCAATACAGTGCCCAGCCTCACCGTTTGGCCTGGGCATTCCTACCAGCTCCCCCATTATACCACTGGAATGGCACACACTGATTCTTTAAAGATATCCTCGAGGTACCTGGTAGCTTTTCAGATATGCATACCTCTGCTGGCCCTGGCCTTTTCACAAATGTCATTAAAGTGAGCATGAAGACCTGAACCTCTTGATTTGCATGATTTCGTAGGGTTTTCTGGGTCAAGAGAAGAGTCAACCATTTTCACAGGTTGCCCTAGGTGCTTGCAGGAAGAGCTAATGTGATTTAAAACACTCTTAAGCACACACTGAATGCCAGCACCTTGAGCTCCCGAGGACTCCCCTTGAAATCCTCAAGACACATTTATGTGCTGGGGTTAATGCTACCTCCTTGTGAACCATACAGAGGGACTATAATTTATCCGCCATTATCCAGGATGAGACAGACACAGAATAGGAACTGCTGTGATCTGTCGGAGATCCCATGCCTTTTAACACCCTGCCTTCTGGGAGGGAGAGGGCCTCTAAGAACGTCAAGTGGAGAGAAGTGAGGAGGTTGAACTGAGGACTCAGGGGATATGCCGGCCTTACTGTTACAGGACCGAGCTCTAAGGTTGATGAGGGTTGACTTGGACCTCTTCCCGGGGCCAGGAAGATGTGTTCACAGGTCAGACGCTGGTTTTTGTGCCCACAGACACAGAACTTGTTCGACTGCTGGCGTCTGTGTGCATGCAGGTGAATAAGGCCCGAGGTCGGCCCAGCCACCGGCCACCCCTGCCCCACTCGAAGGCCAGGCAACCCTGGAGCGTCCCTGTGCTGCCTGATGACAAGGGAGGCCTGAAGGTTTGAAAGGGCTGGGGGAGGCGGTCGCTTCCTGTAGTCAGGGCTGGATTGGTTTTGGGGTGGGCCTGTCAGCACGACTAGCCAGAAAGCTGGAGAATTCATAGGAAATGAGGCGACCCAAGGAGACTGGGGTGATCGCATTAGCTGCTTTGCAAGAATCTGAGGCCTTGAATTGCTCACCTCAACTTTAGGACAAGGCAGAAATCAAGACAGTGGTGTAGAACCAATTTATAAATGGAGAGGGTTTGTTTGTTTGTTTCTTTTTAATCCTGCAGGATGTAGTCCTGAGCTGGACAGACCACACATGCACTGGGTCTATGGCTCTGTTTTACCTGTGGGATGCTGCTCTCTGACCTGGCACAGCAGCCGCTTCTGGAGAAGCTGAAAACACAGAGATGACTTTAATGCCCTCCATCCTGACTGTGCCACGCAGGGTCCCCGCAGCCCTCTGCTGCATCCTGCGAGTGCCAGAGTCGCTCATAGTGTCTCTCGATTGTGTCGCCCAGCCCTGCTTGTTTAAAGACAAACTCGCTTTATTCCCTAGAGACAGACGCCTGCGCTGCCTTGTGTACCAACTCCCTCTGGGGTCGTTCTGCTCTGGCCTGCCTTTCTCTGTGGCTTGCCCAAACTGGTCTTAACAATGCTGTCTCCTGTGGCCATGACCCCATCTCACCACTTTGTGTGTTGACGGGGGCTGCTGAGGATGCTGGGCTGTAGGCCTGATTCTTCACTCAGCCCTGGGAGAAGACAGTTGGCTTAGGTTCTAGTTCTGTCGATCTCCGGGACATCTTTAGCACAGGTGGAGGGAGGCTGTGCAGGGAGAAGTGTCAGGCTTTTGGAGCTACCCCCTTGTGGCCTCTGCCTGTCCCTGGCTCATGGTAAGGCCCCAAGCAGCCAGCTCCTTGCCCTGTTCCGTGTTTCTCTGCATTACAGCATCAAGGAGATGAGGGGTGGCCTGGAAAGGCTCGGGAAGGATTTGGTGAGCGGCGTGGTCTTTTGGGAAGGGTGCAGTGGCTGCTTGGCAGCGACTGCCTGACACCCAGGAAGGGGGACGCTGTATGGAGCTTGTCCCTGGGTCTGTCCTGTTGCTGCTGCAGATGACTTCTGTCTCTTCCCTTCCACAGTCCTGGTGGAGCCGGATGTCCAACAGGTTCCGAAAGCTCAAACTTATGCAGACACTGCCACGTGGGCTGGCTGCCAACCAACCTTTGCCTTTCTCGGACGAGCCTGAGCTGGCGCTGGACTCCACCATGCGGGCACCCCCCCAGGACAGGACAAGTCACCTTGGGCCACCTGAAGTAGCCCATGCAACCAAAGACAGTGGTGAGAAAAGCTGCATCTGGGGTGGGTTCCAGTGGGGGCACCAAGGCCCAGGTTCCATCTGCTGAATTTCAGCAGGCCATGAGATGATACATAGGACCAGTGGCTAGTCTGGGCGACACTAGAGTAGGCACATGCTACACTGAGTGTAGTAAAGTGGGCAGCTGTAACCAGCACAGGAGCCCCGAGGTCTGGTTCTTCACTTCCTACTAAGGAGCACAGGTCAGGCACGGCCTCTGATGGTTGGTGTCTTCACTATCTGCCATGATTGGCTCATGGTACTGAAAGTGTCTTGAAATACAGTGAGTTCTCACAGTAACATAGTGAGCCTCACACCACCGGGGGCATTGAACTGACTGAACGACCTTGCCATTTTGCTGAAGGATTTCCATACTGGAAGGAAAACAGGTTTGATAAGATCCCTCCAGAAGTCAGGTTCCCATCCTGGATCGACCCCTCTGGAACCACTGTTAGAGACAGACTATTGAGTGGACAGGCTACTCTCTGACCCAGCATGACAGAGGCTGGAAACATACTCTGAGAGGACTTTAAATGCCTTCCATCTGTCAGTATATTGAACACTGATTGTTATTAAATATTTAAGTCCCCAGGGGAGCTGGATTTCCAGGATGTGGAGCCCCAGCACCACTCTGCAGGCTGTGGTCACAGGGAAGGCCATTTCAGGAAGCTTCTATTTGTTTTGCAGGTCCTGGGAACCCAAGAAGAGAGAAGGAAGATGTGTTACTGACAACCATGGTGAGTGGTGTCTAAAAGCATGAACAGCAAGCCCGGCCTGTGGTAGCTTAGCAGAACGGGCTTCTGTGCTAGTTACTGCTGCCTACTCTTCTACAGTCAGCATGACTGCCAGTCCCTGGCTGCTTGATTCTGAGGAGGAAGGGTATGAGTGTTTGCCTCCATGGTAGCCACGGGTAGATGGATGGTCAGAATGGGTACCATCGAGTGAAGCACTGGCTTCTAGAGATCAGAGCAGATGTCAGCCTTAAACTGAAAATGAGGCCTTGTGAACACTCAGGGTCTCATACAACCCAAGATGGCCCCACACTTGCAGTGAAGCCAAGGGTGACTTAATGTCTAATTCTCCTGCTCTGTCTCCCGAGGGCTGGGATGAAGGGATCCATCATGCCCAGTCACACAGTATCTGGGCCTCGTGTGTACAGCATGCTAGGGAAACGCCGCTCTGGTGGAACCACATCCCCAGATCTTAGTGGCCACACCTAAGTCCTGGCCGTGTTGTAGGGACCAGATGGGAGAGATCGATGGGCAGCCAGCAGTAACAGGAAGACTCACCATTCTGGTTAAGTCAGGGAGCTGAGGAAGGGGTGTTTCTAGTCTAGAAGGGCCTCAGTTTCCTGACCTGTAAGCTTAGGGTTAGGGTAAGCTAAGAGTATCAAAAGGCCTCTGAGGTCACAGTGGCACAAATAAGAAGCTTACTCCACAGAGTTGAGAACCTAGATTCTTTTATTCTCAGGTACCATGGCTACCTCCAGTCCAAGAGGACTTGCATAGCTCTGGCCATTACAACCTGTGTTGGACTTTCCACTGCTAAGACAGAACCTTTTGAATATAAGTTAAAAGGAAGGTTTTTGTTTGTTTGTTTTTTGTTTGTTGGTTTGTTTTTTTAGCTTATGGTTCTAGAGTTCCCATCTGTGATTTCTTGGTTGTGTGGCTGGGGCTCTGTGGTGACACTGAATGTCACATGAAGGAAAACCGTTCAGTTTTTGTAGTGAGGAAGAGGGAGAGGATCCCACGTGTCACTTCTGCTCATGGCAGAAGGTTTGCAGTCTAGTCACTTGGGCACAGCGCACTGTGCAGGCTAGCCCGTGAAATCTGTGCAGGTGGTGAGGTCCCTATTAAACACCAGGGTTGTCATTGCTGAGGAGATGTGGAAGGTAGATCCTGGCAGGAAAGCTGCCTCTAACTATGGGGTGATTATCATCACAGTGGTAGTTGTGAAGGGAGATTGTCTCTCTAGAGGCCTTCAGCCTAGTGCTGTCTGACCTTGACTGTGTGACCTCACCTCTCTGGGCTTGGTGTTCTTTGGTACCATTAATCTCCGGTTAGAGCACCTTGGCACCGAGATCCTAATTCTGGCCAGCAGAGGGCAGCATTGTCAAGGACAGGCGAGCCTGAGCAACTTGCTTACCAAGCTTAGGCAGGGTAGGCAGACACAGAGCTGCCAAGCAGAGTGGTCTCTGCCTTCGTCCATACTTAGCCTGGCCATCGGGTGTAATTAGAAGCCCCTAAGATGATGATGATCACACATCCAGAGTGAGTCACGGTGGCATTTTCGGTTTTTATCCTTTGTGGGTTTTTCCTAAGCATTTTTATTATCCAGGATTGTGGTATCATGTTATACTAAGAACAGCAAATACCTCAGCACTTCCTAAGTGCTCAGCTCTGTACACATTCTCACCCAACCTCCCCAGAGCTGTGCAACACCAGTGGTGTGACAATTTTCCCATAGTGTGTTGGGTCTGATTTATTAACAGTTTCCCATGATCTTTTCCACGTCATTAAAACCTTGTTTAGCCACATCATGTTTAATAGCCGTGTGACAGGACATTCCATCACAGAATGACTTCACCCCAGACAGAAACCGTGGGAGTTGGGGTGGGCCGTCTATAGCTCTTGGTAATTTTAAGAGCTCTGCTGAACATCCTCATACTGCTGTCTCCTCAGCTTCCTGATTATTCCTTAGGCAAAGAATGTGAAAGTCATTGGCTTCCAGAGGGTCATAGAAATGCCTACCTGTGGTGGGCTGGCTGCCCTGAGTATCTAGCCCAGCTCCTGTCAGTTAGAGGAAGCTTGTCTGTTCCAGAGAGGATGATGCCCATTTACAGACTGGCAGAGAAACAGCTTAGCTCAGCCTATGAACCCAGCCTAGGAGGCTCGCCTCCAGCCCTGGCACTCTTCTGTCCCACTGCTCATATGCAGCAGAGGGCACCAGTGGGCTCCCTCGGTGGCCCGTGGTGGATGGCTGTGGGCCCATAGCTCTGTTGCCCCCAGGGTGGATGTTTGCAGCCACTGATGCAAAGCTGCCTGCCTGCTCGCCTGCCCATCCCCAGGCAGGGTTAGCCGTGGGATGTCCGTCCCCTTGGAGGACCATCTGGTACCATGTTCAGCCTTTCCTTAATTAAAATAAATGTGGACATCGGAATGTTGCTGCAGACACCCAACGGTCAGCGCGGCATGAATTTTATGCTGACCCCAGTATAGATTCACAGCGTAAAACTAAGTCACAGTTAAAGGGATATCTATGGTGGAGTCATGGCTAGGGTGTGGAGGGTGTGGATGGGTGTGATTGGGCTTGGAGCCCCCAGCCTCTGCCCCTTACGCTTATCCCAGCATGACACATGCTGGTTTTGAGGCTCTGCACCTCCTCCTGTACCCCTGGCTCCAGGCATGCCTACGTCTTGCCCATCCTATGTCTGGAATGTTCTTTGCCCCATCCCCTTTGTACGCTGCTTTAACATCTCTTAGTCTCTGGTTTGCTGTCCCTGTCCATACCCTCCTCTTGCCACAGCGCAGTGGGTTTCTGCCAGGAGAGCCTGAAATGCTTTCTGGGCTCCTCTCGCCAGTGGAGAACTGTTCAGAGGTGCCGCCATCTATGGTGCTGGGGGCCTGGATCCTTCTCCAGTGTGGGAACTTCCTGGGCCCATCTAATCCTGGCTCGTCTTTTTCAGCTGCGAAACGGAGCTCCCTTCCCCCGGCTCCCCAGTGACAAGCTGAAGGCCGTCATCCCACCCTTCCTGCCCCCGTCCAGCTTTGAGCTGTGGAGCTCTGACAGGTCCCGCACATGCCACAATGGGAAGGCAGACCCCACGAAGACTGTGCTGCCCCCAAGAGCCAGCAGGGCCCACCCTGTGGGCTGCGTGGGCACAGACAGTGTAAGTCATCCACTTGCTGGACTGTGACACTACTCACTACTCGAAGAGATCCGGGTGTGTGGCCTCAGACACTAGGACCAAGGTCACAGCATCTGCCTTATTCTTTAAAGTGAACAATGCCCCTTAGTCTAAGTAAATCCCATCAAAGAAATGGGGATGTGGAGGTTAAAGTGTTGCGGGGACCTCTCTGGAGCCCTGGCTTCTCTCTGGGGAACAACACGGTGTGAGGATTCGCTCTGCCTCTGCCACCTCTCCTTCAGTTGGTGAGGCAAGTAAGACCCAGCCAGGGGAGTGACCTGGGAAGTGACTTACGATCACTGGTGGGGATGGGTCAGAAATGGGGTTCTTAGGCTCTTGTCAACTATATAATGTTGCTCAGGGCTGTGAACAGGAACACACACTAGGAGGCCACTTTGTGCACCCTGGTGCTTTTGTGGGAAGAGACACCTGTTCCTTTGACCTCAGTAAAATCTCTCACCTAGAGCCATTGGCGGTTTCTGAGCTGTCTAGCTTGGTCCATGTCAGCAGGCCAGGTCTTCGGGTGTATAGACTGTCTGCAGTGTGGTTGCAGTAAGTGGGTAAGTTGTTGACAAGGATTTAGGACAGGTCTTGCTGCTTTGGTAGCTGAATGATGGCAGACACCTGGACTTTCCCTGTGTCTGTGTGGCAGGACTGGGAACTCTTCAGGTCCTAGTGGAGACAGGGATCCTGGTATGTTGGCTATGTGGAGTGAGGTAGGACTGTCAGATAGGCAGAGCATCCCTCGATTTCTTCCTGTGGCTACCTTTTCTGGAAAATGTCACTAACCCCAAGGGCCGGGATGTCAGCACTTATGATTCATTCCCTCAGCAAGTATTCTGGGACCTCTTTCTCCATGGAGCATAAAGCGGCGGGCATAGAGCCTACAGGAGGTGTCTGAGTACCTGGAAGATGAATTCCTGCTCTGGGAGCTGGGAGGGCCGCCAAGAAGGCCTCCAGGGTCACCCAGGGAGGGAGAGCATAGGTGTGAGGCCTCATCGCTCTGCTCACCTCAGGCTGGATGTTTTCTTACAGTGGTCTGTATGCTGAAATATGTGTGGGTAGGGCTGTGCCCCGCTGAGGCTCATGGGAGAGGCAGGAGAATCTCTCCCAAGGACACAACACTTCTGTGGACTCTTCTTGGCGTACCCTGGCTTGTGACTGCGTCTTTCCAGTCCCTGCCTCTGTGGTCACTCAGCCTCTCTTGTCAGAATTGCCTGTGTCCCAAGGAGGCCTGAGATTATACTCAGAGAGCACCTAGGTGACCCAGGCAAGTTCTTGTTCTGTTCTTCTCTTCCTTCCTTCCTTCCTTCCTTCCTTCCTTCCTTCCTTCCTTCCTT
>NW_021604644.1:2208068-2233238 GCF_004785775.1 Grammomys surdaster
CTTCCTTCCTTCCTTCCTTCCTTCCTTCCTTCCTTCCTTCCTTCCTTCCTGCCTGCCTGCCTTCTCTTAAAGGATTTTATTTTTACTATATGTTTATGAGTGTTTTACCTGCACATGTGTGCAATGTTTGCAGAGGCCAGAAGAGAACATCAGATCCTCTGGAACCAGAATTGCAGGCCGTTGTGAGCAGCCATGTGGGTGTTGGGAGTCAAACCAGGGTCCCCTGAAAGAGCAGCAAATGCTTCTAACCTCTGAGCCATCTTTCCAGCCACATGTTTCTGCACCCTTAAGTTCTTAGCACAGGCACAGCATTGATAAGTATTTCTGAGACGGTGGCACTTGTCAGTATTCACAGGTTCTAGAGATGAGGACACTAACTTGCCTTCTGAGGCCACCATCCAGCTCATTGTGACCTTTGTTCCTTTGAGTGCATCCAGTATGCTCAGGCCAGGACTGAGGACAGTGCATAGAGAGGCAGGTCTCTGAGGATCAACAGAGTCAGAGGTTAGAGCGAGCTTGCATGCACAGTCTGTGGTCTGGCTAAATGGATGTCCAGGTTTCTGGGATAGGGACGGTAGCATGACAGGGAACCAAGCCTAGGCTATCTTGGCAAAGATACATGCCTTTGAGACCAAAGGACAAGGCATCACAATAAAGAGTGAGAAAGATAGTTAGTGAAGGGCCTGGGGGCACAGAGCGACTGCCCAGGAGCCCAGAGAGTTTTGGCACAGTGTGGAGCAGGTTCTCCTGGTGGGAACGAACACTGGCACCTGGTAGAACTGAGCTAGACTGGAATCACAGGACATGTTTCAGGCTGAGCAGCAGAGATGGCATGACAGAGGCTAGACCCCAGGTATGCCTTGCCTTGGATACATTGTGGATTCCCCCAGCTTTCAGTGAGGGGCTTCCTTAGCACTTCCTGGAGGGCACTCTGACTTACAAGACTGAAGTCAAGCAGCCAGTGTTGGGATGGTGCTCTGTGGCCCAGCCTGAGTTAGTGGGTTGTTAGCAGATAGGATTAATCTCTTTGCCATGGGACCCTGGGCTCAGTGAGATGGGCCACTGTGCCACTGTGCTGGGTGGTCAGGAAGAAGGGCCCTATCCTAACTGTCTGGTTCACCTTGTCCTCACAGGCTGCTGGCAGGCCAGTCAAATTCCCCAGCATCTCCAGAAGCCCTACATCCCCTGCCAGCTCTGGGAGCTTCAACCACTCGCCTCATTCTTCAGGGGGTGCCAGTGGCGTTGGCAGCATGAGTCGGCTGGGTGGAGAGCTGCATAGCCGCTCAGGTGAGCAGTCACAGGCCACCGGGAAATGGGATGTCCCTGGCCGGTGTGCCTCCCATCTCCTGCTCCATCCACATGAAACACCAGAAACGGCTGCACGCCATCCACTTCGTGGTGCCGCTGGGGATGTTTTTAATGAGCTGTCAATTCAGGGTTGCCTTTACTCATTTTCCCGAGATGAAGCTGTGTGGAGAAGGAAGAGGTCAAATCCATAATGCTTTTCTTATAAAATGTTATAAGAAATGGAGAAAGATGCAAAGGGTTTTCATGATGCACAGATGTATTGAAGGCTAAGCCTCAGGAAAGAGATGTGCCCAGACTTACCCAGCAAGCTGGAGGTCAGAGGACAATTTGTAGGAGTCAGTTCTCACCTTCCTACTGTGGGTCCCAGGGATTCCCCTCAGGTCATTTGGATTGCCAGTGAGTCTCTTGCTGCCCCTCAGGTGATATTTTTAGGCTTGCTCAGTGATCTCTGTAGCTGGGCTCCACGGCTGAGTCAGCTATTTGCCTTTTAAAGCACATAAGTGTAGTGGGGTGATGGTGGTGCATGCCTTTATCCCAGCACTTGGGAGGCAGAGGCAGGGGCAGGGGCAGGGGCAGGCTGATCTCTGAGTTTGAGGACAGCCTGATTTACAGAGTGCTAGGACAGTCAGGATTACACAGAGGAACCCTATCTTGAAAACAAAAAACAAAACAAAACAAAAAATGTAAAACAAAACCCCACCTCCAACAACAGTTAGTGAGGTTTGTCACTCATGAGCTCGATAGCGTGGAGTCATAGCCCTCCTTACTTTGCACTTTTTATTGAGATTGGCTATCACAAAGTTGCTCAGGCAGGCCTTGAACTTGCAGTTCTCATGCCTCAATCCTCCCCAGTACTTAATCTGCACCACCGCATCCAACTAGTCGGTACATCCCGTCTTCCGGTTCCGGGTGAAGTGCTGGCAGGCTCACCTCCAGGCAGTTTCTGACTGTTTTGCTCCCTGAATACCATTGCCAGTGGCTTCCTGGGAACAGCCCCAGGAACTAAATGCATGCTTGTGTGTGTGTGTCCATGTGTGTCCATGTGTGTCTGCTCATCCATGTATATATGTGTCCGTGTGTGTCTGCCTGCTCGTGTATATGTCTCCATGTGTCCGTCCCGACCCCTCTGCAGGTTACAGTATACACAGAGAAGCTGAGAGGAAACATGGCAGTTAGGGTGCAGTTAGAAGTTTATCGCTCAGTGCTCACAGAGTTCTGAGGCATTAGGGATTTACATGTGCTGGCCCTGAGGGAGTGAAGAAAAGCCAGCTCTTGCCCGCCCGGCACTCAGCCCTCCCTCAGCCCCTTTGGGCCCTTGTGTAGAATTCTTACAAGCCTTCTTGAGACACCTCACAGTCTACCACGAGGCAGGAAGGACTTGCCACAGTGCTCACTCCTGTCTCTTGTCTCCCCAGGTGGCAGTGTAGACAGTGTCCTGTCCCAGATCGCTGCTCAGCGGAAAAAAGCAGCTGGCTTGTGTGAGCAGAAGCCCCGCCAGCAGTCCAGTCCCATGGGGCCAGCGACTGGTTCCAGCCCGCCTGATCTCCCAGCCTCCCTCCTGGGCAGTGGTAGTGGTTCTTCCAGTGGCACTTCCAGCAGCAAGGTGCTTGTTCTCTGGATGCCTGTGACATCCGTAGAATGTTTTCCTGTGACACACATGTAGAGTTGGGGTGTCAAGGGTGGGGGAGTGCTTCACTGGCATTGCAGCCATGGCCTCTCCTAACTTCCTGCAGAGGTCTGACTCTGACCCTGTAGGCCCGTGTTCACCCACCTCTTCTCTGGGTCAGGGGTGGGGAGGTTGCTGAAGGGGCTCTGGTGCACGCTTGCGTGTGTCTGTACTGTTCTCTATTGAGAGCAGAGGGCTAACCCCGGGGATGGGCAGCCTGCTGGATTAAACCAGAGCTGGCTGAGCTATTCCTCTCCTCAGTCCTAGGTCTCTAGGTTTGCGTCTTAGCAGATGTGTGAGAAACCGTCTGTTTCTGCCCAGCTACTGTGGCTCCACCACTTTCTTACCCCAACTCTCTTGCACAGAGAAACCTCATAATTTAAGTTCCTTTTATAATTTAGTTCCAGAAGTTTCTCCCCAACGCATGAGTTTATTTCTGTTATGTTCAGGATTATTTATGTGAAGGACCTGTATAATTAAGTTTATTTTAGAGTTCAGCTATAGACTCCTCCGGTATCTTGATGCATTTTCTTTGTAAGATGTAAAAAGTTATGTAATTGGTGCATTTCTCTTTTCACGGTTTCTGCTTGGCCACTCACAGCTCCTCCTTAAAACAAGTCTACTAGCTGAGGGCTTTTGGAATAGCTTGCTCCTCTGTTGTCTAAAATGTCCTCTTCTATTCTGATGGCTTCATTAACTGTGTTAAGTATCATTTAGCGTCCTGTCGCTGACGTTGGAAACAGGCATGTAAGCTGTGAACTGTTACCACACTGGGCTGCACGTGTCAACTGTAACAACATACAAGTATATCCTGATGAAAAGAAGTTAGCTGCCGAAAGATATGTCCCAGAGACAGTCGGTGGAGAATGATCCAGTTCCAAGGTCTCCTGATGCTTGGTGTACGATAACTCTCCATGCCTTCCTGCGGCCCCACTGCCTCACTCAGAGGACACTGAAGGGCTCTCTGTTGTGTGCTCTAGCAGTAAGATATGAAGTGCTTTTCATCGGATCCCTTAGGAAGAATAGAAATTAGCCTTCAAAACTGGAGTCTCCTAGATCTGGCTTTTGTCCTTTGTTTTAAAGCAGGAAGCTCACTGCTATGGTGAGGTGTGCATGGGGTGGCTTCTGACTTGTTCACCGGTCGTGGAAGCCTGAACCATTGGGAAGGCAGAAAGGGTGAGTGGAAGCGAGGAGCCACCTCCGCATCTCTGTAGGAGAGTTCAGCTCCCCTCTCCACCCCAAAGCTGGGGCTCAAATGGGCTCAGCTGTGAACCTTTGATCAGCAGCCGAATCTGAGCTGCTTTCCTGACCCATGGCTAGTTGTTTTTGTTTTAATTTTTTCAGTCATTTGAGGTTTTTCCAGGAAACGTCCTATTACTGAGACTTGCCTCTGCTGTAGAAGTTCTGTTTCCCTCCTGTAAGTGTGTCAAGGTCTGTTTTATGCCCTTGAGTGTGAGCATCCCATCGTCACTTAAGAAAAGCATGTGTTCTCTTGCTGCCTTTGGAGTGAGGCTCTGGGAATGTCACTCTGGTATGGTTGGCGGGTGGTGTGGTCCATCTTGATTCGCCAACTCTACCAGTCACTTAGAGGTGGTAACATCTGTAACTGTAAGAGGGCCAGGTAACTTCTCTTTCCAGGTTTGTCACTTTCCTCCTCACTTAAAGTTACACACATGTTTGGGACTGTCACAGGGTTTTGTTTGTTTGTTTTGAGGCAGGAGCTCACTATATAGACCGGGCTGGCCTCAAACTCACAGAGATCCTTCTGCCTCTGCCTCCCCAGTACTAAAATTAAAGATGTGCAGCACCGTGCTTGGTGATTATTGTATCTTAATGACCCTTTATTTTGCTATATGGTTTCTCTATCCTCTAAAATTGGGAGCAAGGTGGACTTTTATGATACTGCAAGAAAGAATGTAGCACTGGTAGTCCTCATTAAGTATGGAATCTTCCACACAGTCAAGTCCAGTGACGGATGTAAATTAAACCTCTTCCAACCGATGGGTTCATTATGCAAGTTAGATTCAGCATTAGAAAATCAGTGACTATGGCACACCATATAACAAATGAAAGAAGAAATGAAGAAAAAGCAAATAACATTCAGAATCCAGGAGCTGGAGAGATGACTCGGTGGTCCTCCCAGAGGACCCAGGTTTGATTCTCAGCACCCACGTGGTGACTGACAACATCTGTAACTGCAGACCCAGGGGATCTGATGCCCTCTTCTGGCTTTCGAGGAAACCTAGCATGTGTGTGGTGCACAGAAGCTAAAACACAAAGCAGCTATAGAGGGAATTTCCTGAATCAGGTATAAAATAAGTATAGCAGGATCATGGTTGCTGGTAAAGACCACGCGCTCCCCTGATGGAGAAGCAGGATGCTGTTATACAGAAGGTGCTTACAGCTTACAGCCTGTGCTAGAGACTAAGTCAGTGGCACAAAGGGAAGAAACCTAGCTCTGCCCTTAGACAGCATGCCTGTCCATAAGGAAAACCGTAAGAAAACCATAAGGAATCTGCAGATGCTCGTGGGTAATAAACTAGTTTAGCAAGGTCAAAATAGGCCACGGGGTAAGCTGTCACTCAGAGAATAATACGCGGTCAGTGTATGAGGTCAGCTGAATCTCTTTATACCAGCAGCAAAGAATTAGAGGTTTTTTAAAGTTAGCTTTATTGTGTGTATATGAGCATTTTGTGTCCAACTGTGTATCTATACCATGTGTGTTTACAGGCGCCCAGAAGTCAGAAAAGATACTGGGACACTGGGGTTAGTGATGGTTCTGAGCTGCCATGTGGGTGCTGGGAACTGAACCTGGGTCCTCTGCAAGAGCAACAAGTGCTCTTAACCACCGAGCTATCTCTCCAGCCCCAACAATTAGAATTTTTAATTTGACATTTCATAAATACCATTTACATAAGATTATATGAAAATGAAATGTGTTTAAATTTAGTAAAACGTGTAGAATCTGTAGGTTGAAAACTGGAACACTGGTAAATCCAAGAAGCTCAATTCTGTGGAGACATGGGAGGCTCAGTATTGTTTAAGTGTGAACCTTACACCTCGTGGCAGCAACAGAATGGCACCCAAGCCCAGGCTTCCTGGCCATCCATCCGTCCGTGCTGCTTTGCGTCTGAATCTCTGACACAGCATCACAGTCCCGGCTAGATGTGCAGCTGACTAGGCATCGATGTGTCCCAAGATACAGCACCCATCCTCAGCCCCTCCCGCACCGGCTGATGACTTCAGTTTTTGTTTTATGCCCTATGCAGAAACTGGACCCCAGCAAACGCCCTCCCTCTGGAGCTTCTGCTACCTCTAAAAGCACCTCCCCCACCCTCACGCCCTCCCCGTCTCCCAAGGGCCACACTGCAGAGTCCTCGGTGTCCTCCTCCTCATCTCACCGGCAGTCTAAGAGCAGTGGGGGCTCCAGCAGTGGCACCATCACCGATGAGGGTGAGTCCCCAGGGGTCCCAAATCCCTGCCTGTTCCTCCACCACGGTGACCTGGCAGCATAGAGCCTCATGGTACCAGCCAATGGCACACATCCCTTCCCTGGACGTAAGCACACTCAAGTGAGATTTGAGTGTAGGCTGTTCTGCTGATTGGCAGACACCTGTGGAAGGCCTATCCCAACCCACTTGCTCCCTCTCCCTGTGCACTGCACAGGTCAGCCTCCTTACAGTTCTGGTAAAGGGGGTTGTATTCAAACCAGCTTAAAAAAGAAATTAATTGGCTCATAAGATGGATGTTTGGATCAAGCTTCAGGTGTGTGTGGATCCAGGGCCTTCAGAAACATTTTCTGCAGATCTTGGTAGGGCTTTTCTACTAGCCAACAGCTTTGGGCGTCTTTCATCTTTGTGCTGACTTTGCCAGCCAGCAGAAGGAGCACTAACTATGTTCTTTCTCAGTGAGTCTTGACAAATACCCCAGGGGTCCAGGTCACAGGGTCCTGCCTACTCATGAATTCTCAGCGTGCAGTAGCCACACCAGTACTCACTGCTGAGGGAGTGTAGGAAGAAACCCAGTCTCCACTATCTTCTTAGAACTTACTTCACCACCTCAGGACCTTTGCACCTGCTGCTCACGCTCCCCGAATGCTGCCTCATGCCTGGCCCTTAGATATCTGCAGAGGTTATTCCTTCGTTTACTGTCAGATGTCTCAGGGATACCCTAGTCACCCTCTGTTGATCAGCATCTCGTTCCACCCTTTCTGCTTTGGCTGTCAACCTGTGTGTCCTCTGTTTGGTGTCTAGTCTGGTGTGTCCCTGTTGAGCATGACCTGGCATTTCTTCTAGTCCCAGACATTGCTTCATGTCCTCTCCTTGTCCTAATGTTTGGACGCCCACCTCCGTACCCTCATCTGGCTCCTTCTGGCTGCACTGAGGAGGCCATGGGCTACATGCATTTGAGCCTTGTCTGCAGTGCCTGCCTGTTCTGTGTCATTCTCAGACCAACTGAGGACTTCCGGCCTTAGCCATGGCATTGCGTGTACGCTCTTGCACAGGAGGGTTTTATTCCCAGTAGCTGGAACTTCCAGAATCTACTTCCTGCCACCCCAGGACCATCAGTCCAGGCCTCTTCAGACTGATCTGGGCTTTCTGGATAGCTGAGGGCTTGCCCTAGGGGAAGGGTCTGGCTGAGCACACGTAGCCTCAGCCATTGGGGGTCAGCCAACATATCTTTCTGGCTCGGGGTCTCTTGGGAGAATTTTACTACATAACCACATCTTAGAGAAGTGTAGGACCCACCCACCCGCTCTTTCTATGTTTTACCAAAGCCAAAATGCATTTTTTAAAAATCCCATCTCTTTCTTACGAAGATGAGCTGACTGGAATCCTTAAGAAGTTATCGCTTGAGAAATACCAGCCCATCTTCGAGGAACAAGAGGTAAGAATGTTGTTCCATAGTGCCATCCATTAAAGCAAGGGCTTTCACATGTAACAGCCCTCTGTCCACCTGTCCACCTGCATCTGAGTCCCTCCCAGTGGCACAGGGCCTGAGGGTTCTCCCTTGCTATGAAGTCTGTAGCTGTGAGCACTTCCCTGTATTGCAAACAGTTTTGTTGCATGGGTTGTACACAAGCCATATGTAAATCTGAGAGATAGCTAGGAACAGTGTCATTGGTCATCTGAGTTAATGTTCTGTACTACTCAAAAATCAAAGTTCAGCTGGGCATGGTGGCTCATGCCTGTCATCTTAGCACTCAGGCCGCTGAGGATTGCTGTTCCTTGTAGGGGATGAAAATGTTCTAAAACTAGGCTGGGGCTAGGGGTGGAGGGTAGGCGGTAGTTCTGGTGACAGACAATTTCCAAGCAATGCCCCAAGTCCTAGGTTCAATTTCTAACACTGGTCAAAACAAATATGGCTGTACACACAACCCGGCACTCAGGAGGCTGGAAGGAAGTTCAAAGTCATACTGGGATACTTGAGACCTTGCCTCCAGAAGGAAAGTTCTGACACCAAGTATACTAATTTAATTACATACTTTAAACACAGCTGTATATGGTGAATTATAGAGCAGGTGGGTTATATATCAATAACATTTAAAAATTCACTGTATTAACCAAATAAAATGCCCTGCAGGCCACCAGTCCTGGGCTGTGATCACTGGCTTAGGATTCTCTAGTGACAGCTTGGCACATAAAAGCTGCTGTCACTCATCATCCACTCCAAGCTGGAGATGCAGGGGAAGATGTAGAGACAGATGTCTGCACAGCCTTCCTCCTTGATTTTCTTCCTGTCCTGTCCTGTCTGTCTCTTTGGCCTTTGAAACTTCCACAGAGCTTTCCTTGTTTCCAAGAGCCGTTTCCTGATTCCTGGCTGCTGTCTGCTCTTCGTTGAGGTGTCCACAGAACATGTCTCAGAGTGTACCTCGCTTCTATTTCGTGAGCTGTGTGCCCTTATCCCCAAAGTCTAGTGTGGCTCTGAAGCCCTACGCCATCACCACCGCCTGTGTGTGCGGGGCCGGGTGGATAGGACTGGATTTGTTGGGTGTGGGAGCCTGTTCCTGCCCTGGTGGGTTTCACACTGATACTGTCCACATGCAGGATGTTAGAGTGTCTTCACCTGGGCCACTTTGACAGTCTCCCAGCCCCAACTTCCTGAGATGGGAAGCCTGTTAGCCTCTCTCCTAAAGCAGGGACATTTCTTCTTGACATGTAGGCAGGCCATCAGAGCTGGCAGCATGTCACCTGCAAGGACAAGGGCTACAGTTGCACACATCTCTGCCTTGGCTCTCCATGGCCCTTCTCTCCTCTCCTGTCTCTGCTTGTCTGTCTTTCTGCAGTGTGTGCCTCTCATCCTGTAGGGGGCATGTGGTGAGCAGTCCCATGCACTCTGTATTGCTACATATAGTCACGTGGGAATTCCCTTCCTAGTGGCAGAACATTGAGTCCTTCAGATCCCTGTCCCCAAGACTTCCATCTATTCCCATAGTGCCTCTGTTGGGAAGCACAGGGCTAGGCTATGAACCATTAGTCTTGAAGTGTCCAGCCAGACTCGGAAGTAGTGAGTCATAGCTGGTTCTCATAGAAGCCTCAGTGGCCCCTCTGTGTGGCCCATGTGCAGTAGGGGATGGTGTCCCACAGACAGTGGCAAGTCCCTCTCTCCCCAGGTGGACATGGAAGCCTTCCTCACACTCACAGACGGTGACCTGCAAGAGTTGGGGATTAAGACAGATGGTTCCCGGCAGCAGATCCTGGCAGCCATCTCCGAGCTGAATGCGGGCAAGGTACAGTTTTCCAGCTTCCCCCTGCGTTGTTCACATGCTGAACGTCACCAGAGTCCCCATGATGGTCCCTCTAAGTCTCCTCCGGCTGGCAACAGAATTGGCCTGCTCGCACACTCCTCGTGACTGAGAGCCTGCTGCCTTCCCCATGCAGCCTGTTCCCTGTGCAGGTGCCTTTCTCCACAAGGTTGCGGCTTCTCCAGTCTACCTCCGTACTTCCTCGGGTGGTTTCAACCCTTAGGGATGGGCATTGCCTCTGGCAACACTGTGGGATGAGAGCCCTGGGGTTGCACTGAGTGTGGAAGGAGTCTCAGGACAGATCATTCCCTCTCTGGGGTCTCCCTGTCCTGTCCTCAGTACAGGGTGTAGGGTTGTTGACTGAGCTGCCGTGTGGCAGAGCCCTGACCCACAAGGCCATCATCTGTCCCGTGTCCCACATCGATGCCTGGTGTTACATTTCATCAGCTTTAAAAGTGAATCTCAGCAGTGCTCCCCCCACCAAGGCGCACAGCACGCAAACACTGCCTGGCTGCTGGCAGGCTGCTCAGACCCCTGCCCCTCCTGCCCCTTTCCCGTCGAGCACCTCAGCAGCCGGGATGTTTCTTACCTAGAGTTTTTCTCCATCCTTGCTGCGCAGCTTCTCACTTGTGCAGCAGTAGCCTGCTGTCAGGGTAGTATAGACTGCCTTTTCCTTGTTCCTTTTTTTTCATGGTTTGGCTTTTCCCTGGTTGGCTACACAATGTGAGTTGAGGCAGGAGCATGACCAGGCTTCAGGTTTCTTTGCCCTGGGGGATTGTGCCCTGCAGTGCTGAACAGATGAACAGTGCCCAAGGAAAAAAGTATTCATTCTGCCTTTTATCATCTGCAAGTCAATCAGCAAACATGTCTTACTTGGCCCTGATAAGGCCAGAATCGGCACAGCTGCCTGGCAAGGGAGTAGAGACTCCTCGACTTGACCCTGTCTGGCTTCCATGTTCAGCATCTAAGGCAAGAGCTGAACCCAGGGCTTCTGGCCTCTGCCCTCCTCCTCTTTGTATCGCTAGGTCTTGGCTAATGGCTGCTGTTGCTTCTGTTAGGTGACCCTTTGTGAGTGAGGGAACACCATGCAGGCTGGCGTTGTCCTGGTCTACCCTGCTAGTGTCTCTGAAAGTGTCTTACCTGGGCATTGGGTAGGCAGGGGAGCCCAGCCCAGAGTCAGGTGGTCGTCCTTGACTTCCAGCCCAGCAAGGCTCCTGCTCTGCTCTCAGATGTGAGACTGGGGAGGCACAGGCTGGCGACCAGTCTCCACGGTTAGAAGGGTGTCAGCTACAGACCAGAACAGAAGCCCTTGGCTGGCCCTCCAAACCCTCACAGAAGGCTCCGAAACATTGACTTCTTCATGGCAAAGACTCTGTGTTGTCCTGGGTGTCACGTGACGGCTGAGAGCTGAGCATCTCTGACCAGCACTGTGTCATAGACACCACACAGCCCCCACGCACAGTGGTGGAGGATCTGTGCAAGGTCACACTGCCAGTAAGAGGCAGAGGCTGGATTGGAACTTAGACTCGGTGTCACCATAGGTCTGAGCATCACTAAACCACATGCACACGTGGGAGAGGGGAGGCATGACATGCTCTGTCCTCTATGTAGAGTGGAGTCTCCATAGGCAGGGCCTGTGGAAACCTTCCTGAGGAAGTGGGGGGGAGGGAACACCTGATGGGAGGCACTGGGTAAGGGAGCAGAAGACAGAAATAGACCAGGCCAGGAAAGCAGCATGGGGAAGCCAGAGGGCACAGGCGAAGGCTGGAACAATGGAATGACCCAGGGGAGGGAGAGCAGGATCTTGAAAAGTGTCAGAGTGTTAGGGGCTGTGGATTGGGGTTTCTACTTTCCTACTAGCCTTAAGGGTGGACATATGGCTAAAGAAAGCCAGCTTAGATCAGTTCAGGAAGAGAAAACCAGAGAACGTTCTGAATGTGGATGATAAGGACAGGCAGGGAGCTGGCACCACAGGAGGTGGCATGGGAGATGGCAGTGGGTAATGGCACTGTGACCCTCTACCCTGTGAAGTTGTGGGCTCCTTGGTCCAGGGCGACAAATAGAAAGGTGTCCTCAGTAGAGGGGACTGTCTTCAACAGAGTAGATAATGGAATAGCCACAGATACCCCAAGGTCGTTTCCCAGGACTGCAGAACAGGACCTTCTGTTCTGTACCAGGTTGACTGGCTCCTGCCCCCTGGTTAGCACAGGCTCTGTGTTCTGTTCTGAGCATGGCTCTTCACAAGCAAAAGGGTGGGCCAGCTAGGTGATTCTCCTTGAAACATCCATTGGGAGAAGCCCCTGAGTACCTGAGATGCTGGGCCAAGAGCACCTTGTGTCCTTCCCAATGCCAGGTGATCACCCTGAGTCAGTCCTGGAAGAAGGCCCTGTAGCCCAGGCACAGCCCAGGCACAGTCCACTGGTAAGGGTCAGTGCCACAGTGTCTGAGAGGAAGCTGTGATGGGGAGACATTTAATGTTATGAAAGCCCCCAGCTGCACTCCCTGCTCTGCATGCTATCATGACAGAGTGGCTGGAGCACAACTCCCGGGCCGGATGCAGCTCTCAGTTCCCAGCCTGCAACGCTGGACCTGGCTACTCAGGGCAGAATCTGCCTGGCCCTGTTTGGAGAGTCCAGCTCCTCACTGAGGCCGAGCTTGAACTTCTTTTGATTATCAGGCTGTTCTTTTTGATACATAGCTCAGTAAAGAGGACACATGTTGCAGGCTGCATCTCTGAGATGCCAAGGAGAGGGCTATGCTTCTTGCTGCCTGGGTCCACAGCATGATGGAAGAGGTATAGAATCAACTGAGTAGGTCTAGAAGGGCACTTTATTATTTTTTAAATTAATTTTTATGCATATGGGTGTTTGACCAGCATGTATGCGTGTTTATCACTTGCATGCAGTACCCAAAGCGGCCAGAAGAGGGGATCAGATTCCTGAGACTGGAGTTAAGGTTTTAAGCGACATGCTGGTACTGGGAATTCAAGCAGTGTCCTCTGGGAAAGCAGCCCGTACTCTAAATGCTGAGCCATCTTCTCTTCCCTAAAGAAGCACTTTTTAAAGCTGCAGTGGAATGGGCTTTGCAGGGAGGAATACGGATTTCTTTCTGTTACGTGTCCTCTTACTCTTCAGCATTGTTACAACGCTTCAGCATTGTACCCTAGATCTTTCTGTTTTCAAGTGAGGCTGAGGATGTGGTCCAGTTGGTAGAATGCTCACCTAGTGTTCATGAAGTCCTGCATTTGACTCCCAGCACTGCATAAGACAGTGCCTATGGTGGTGCAGGCCTGTAGTCCCAACACCCAGGCTGGGGAGGCCAGAGGATCAAGAGGTCAAGGCTATCCTCACCAAGATAACAAGTCTAAGGCCAACCTGAGATACAGGGACCCTGGTCCAGGAAAAGCAAAATTGGGAGTTGAAGGCCATCCTTACCTTCTTAACAAGTTCAAACCAGCCTTGAGCAAAGAACGCATGTTAAATGTGTGTTATCAGCCTAATGACACCATTTAGTGAAGCGCTACAGATCCTCTGTCTGCCAGCCAGGTCTCCACAGTGAGGGTGAGCCTGAGTTCGCTGCTAGGTCCATGGATCCCCAGTGGGTTGTGTGTTACAAGAAGGCTCAGCAGAAGCTGGTTACAGCCCTCCCTTCCTGGGTTCCAACTCTTTGCTTCTTTTTGTGATTTTTTTTTTTAAAAAACAAAAACAAAACTAAGTTTGTACAGTATAAAGATGATTAAGGATTTTTTGTAAAACATCATGCTCCCCTCCCTTGGAGGCCAACACTGTTCACTTTGGGGCAAATTACTCTGCAGTGTCTTGTGTCCAGTGGCTCTTAGGGAAAAAAAATGACTGAGATAAGTTTGGATGCATAATTTTATATCTGATTTTCTTTGGTTAGCATGGAATCTCTGCTGTTATCCGTGGCACTGAGAATGCTCTTGGGGTTTTTTGTGTTTTACATGGAGCCTTGCTGTACTCAGTCAGAGTCCTCCTGCCTCAGCCTGCGGCATGCTAGGATGGCAGGCATGTGTTACTGTGTCCTGCAGAGTTCTTGCTGACGTAAATTTACATAGGTGTGCTAAAACTGTTTTCTAAAATCCCTGCTTGTTGGTACATGGCTACCCACTTGTGGATGCAGCAGATCGCTGCTCTGTATGAAGGCTCCCCAGTGTCCTCAGGATAGATGTCTACAACTCAAAGAGCCAGGCCACAGTACATGCGTGTCATCTGAAACTTCTTTCCAGAAAGTACCATGGATGTCCCGCTAGCTGTGGGTGTGAGTTCCCATTCCCTGGAAGCCTTGTCAGCATTGAGCACTAGTGTATATGCATGTAAACATACGTGTGTGCACGTGTGCATGTGTGTGTGAGACTTTTCACATTAGAGACTATTCACATTACAGAGTACATGTGGAGGTCAGAGAACAACTCGCAGGACTCAGTCTTATCCTCCACGTGGGCACTATAGACTGAACTTGGGTCCTGGGACTTAGGGGGAGAGTAATGGTGGGTTGGATCAATGGCATCAAAGATAATTACCTTTTTTAGACAGGCTTACTAATTAACCCTGGCTATCCTAGAACTTGCTATGTAGATCAGACTGCCCTTGAACTCAGGGATCTGCCTGCCTCTGCCTCCTGAGTGCTGGAATGAAAGGGGCGTACCAACAGTCCCAACTGATAATACACTTCTAACTTGCTGTAAGTTTTGACCATATCTATTCGTAATTTAGAACATACAGTCTGACTGTGCTGTTTCCTAGTCAGGACCTGCCTGCTGCCCACACAGTGTCCCATGATGGGTCCTACCTGCTGTGCTACTACACATTTTTCCCATCTACAGATGAGGAAACTGAGGCCCAGAAAGGCAGAGAGGCAAAAGGGACGGGTGGCGTTTGAACCCAGGCTGTTGGGTTTTAATCCACGTTTAACCTGTGTGTGTCTATTGCTGCCTCTCCTTGGGCATTCTGTGAGGCTGTTCTGAAGGCTGAAGAAATAGCCACATTTACCTTTTCCCACTTCAGAATGGGTGGGAAAGGCTTGGGGCTTTGTTGTGGGGTCCCATTATGTTCCTGATATTGGGCAAGCGAGGAGGTACCCCATCAGCCAGGTGGGGGCCCCAGTCGTATATCATGCAGGGACAAGACTCTTGCACCCTGAGGTCTCCCTTCACCAGCAGCTGCCTCTGTGGGTACTGAGAGCTTCTGACTCAGTCCTGAACTTGACTGGCAGTGAAGTAGTTGTTTTCCTCAGAACACTCATAGTTTTTTAAGAATGCAGTGAGCCTCAACCATAGTCAGTTGAATGAATGGCCTCAGATCTAACAGGACTTTCTGTGTGTGCTTCTGTTCTGTCCACAGGGGCGTGAGAGGCAGATTCTACAGGAAACCATTCACAACTTCCACTCTTCCTTTGAGAGCAGTGCCAGCAACACCAGAGCTCCTGGCAACAGTCCCTGTACGTGAGCCTCTATGCTCTGACCTCAGTGTGAGCACTCTGAGCCTCAGTACCCCTTCACATGATGCCAGGCCCAACCTGCTGCCCCAAACTGCCACATTGTGTATTGCACCATTCACTGTCCCCTCCGCCAGAACATCCCTGGTGATACTTGTGCTGTAGAGGACTCTTGTGTAGACTGAGTCTCTCCACTTGGCTCTGAGAGCACAGAGGCTCCCGAGGCCCTTGACAAGCCGGACTGTGGGTGCCAAGTCAGGATGTATGATATAACGTGTGTGGTAAACCAAAGACTCAGTTAGCAGTGACCCTCAGGTTCCACGTGGGTGGTCCCAGAGGGCAGAAGCCAGTCCTTTGGGGCAGGTGTGGGCATAGCACAGCTCTGGGAGAGAGGATGGGGGAAGTGGCAGCCGATGCTATCTGGACTGGGTTAAGTCCATGGGGAAGAAGCATCACTCACTGCCTGACCTCCCTCCTCTGGGGAGTGGAAACACTAGAATACCGTGTGTGGAGTGGGGTTGACTCCGGCTTAGCCACTGGTCACTAAGTAATTGCATGTATGCTGCTTCACCTCCTGAGCCTTGCTTTTTCCTCTTGGGGTTTCCAAAGGACAGCTATCCCAAGGTGATGCCAAAGTCAGTTGGCGGCCAGAAAGCTGCTTGTACCCTGGAGCTGTGTAGATGGTCAGGCCCTTGAAGGTGGTTACAGCGTTTAAATCTGTCTACTCCCCTTCTCCCTTTCTCTTCCTTCTGTCTACACCACCACCACAAGCCATGGCCGGATGGGTAAGGCCAGAAGAAACAGTGTCTAGCAGGAGGTAACTGCAGCTTTGGTGGCTCCGCCAGCCTCAGAGGCCTGAGGCATTGAGGGTTGAGCAGTGCATCCCTGCCTTTCCACGGTGTCTGCTCCTGGGTTATTTCTTCACTGGGACTCACAGCAAGTGGACAGAAAGAAGGCCGGCTAGCCAAATCATCAGAGCTGATGTAGTGGGCAAGGGCCTGGGAAGTCCTCCTTTCTGCTTCTGCCTCGCAGAAGCCTGAGAACATATAGGCCATGCTGGAGGCCTCACAGCTGCAGATAGAAACCCTAACCTGTACGTGCAAGTACGTGCTGCCCTCAAGGCCTGGAACTGTTCCAGAAAAGATGCTACACATAGATGAGCCCCTGCAGAGGGTGGCTGTTCATTTGAAGCAATCACCAACGGGTCCTGTTCACATGTGAGGAAGCTTGATGCTGTCCCTAACGAAGTTGGTCCCTGATTCCGCAGACGGCTAAGGAGAGGTGCCAAGACCCTCGGGAGTTTCCTGCTCACACGCAGCCTCCAGAGGACTGGCCGGGCTCCCCACTGCTCTTGACACACCCATGACTGTAGTACAGCTGCACACAAGTGACGTGAGGGTGCAGGAGGGAGCTGTGGTGAAGACCCACATGAGGAGAGCACCAAGCCCACCCGCTTCACTTGTCTTCAGCTCCTCTCGTTCCACTGGGCTTCCTTCATGTGGCCAAAACCACACCAGCTGCAGTCCAGAGCCCTGCCTCTGAGTGGAGCTGCCTTACCTCAGAGCAGGGTCCTGTTTCCTGTGCAAGCCTTCCCTCTAAGTCCAGCAGACAGGGCCCCAGTCATCTCCATCAGGATACCCAATGGCAGGACTAGAATGTGACCTTGTCACACAGTTCACACTGGGGTGGCTCCCCAATCGTCAGAGACCACAGAGCCATCTTGCTTCAGCCCTGCCGTTGGTTTTCGTTTTTCTCAGATCAATTGCAGCATTCTTTCTACACAGGGACTAGATTCATAGAAAGATTTTTGCTTGCCAGACTACATCTATTAAAAATGGGGAATGTGTCCCCTGTCTTTGTGCTCTTTAGGGCATAGCCTGCTGCCCAGGGTTCTTGTATAGCTAACATGCTGCAGGGTGCTTCTGTGGACTCCCTCACCCCATCTCCACAGTAAGCCTTTGAGGCAGCCGGAACCTTTTATTCCAGTCAGTTTGGTGACTGTGACACACCGATAGTAACCAGCTTTATGAAGGTCAGACCCAGCTAAGGAGGGACACTGGTTTGAATGCAGGTCTCACCTCAGAGTCGTCTTCCTGATGTCTGGCTGCCTGTCAGCAATGAGTAACCCAGCCAGCAACCGCACACAAACAAATGACACTTTGTCATTTCCTCTTTGGAGTTTGTTTACAGTGGGGAGGGGGTGTAAAGTGCTATAAAGAGCTTGGCAGTTCTTGTTTTTGCAAAGACTACCTCAGCCCTGGTCCTGGGGCCTCAGCCACCTGGAGCTCAAGCAAGCAGAAAGTCATGGTGTCTAGGTGTGGGGGGACCTGGGAGCCTGTGGACAGAATGACTGCTCATGAGGAAGAACATCTAGGGGCCAGTGCTGCCAGGGAGGGAGCATCTCCCACACAGACCAGGAGGCCGTGCACGCCTGTGTGATGAGGTAGCTGGAGAGGACTCCAGACTAGCCGGAGATGGATTGCCTGGTGATTCCCAGTGCCGGTAGTCGGTAGAGGTGACCTTGGCACAAAGTTGACCCATTGGCCTTGATCCTGACAAGTCTTTCTGCTTTGGGAAGAGGATGTGATGATAGCATCAGTATCTTCTGAAATCCAAGTCTAAAAAAAAAAAAAATCACTGCCCTAGGGCTCCTTCGAGGTCTCATTTGCTCCATACCCATGAAAAAGTGGGAAGCAGAAGAAAGCCTTCAATAAGTAAAACAAAATGTCCAGCCAGGCAGGCTGGGATGATGCTCAGGGGTAGAGTGCTTGCCTCTAGGTTTTCAAGAACCTGGTATGAAGCCCAGACCAAAAGTATAAACACAATATATGTCTATCCCAGCAGTAACATTCCTCAGTGAATTTCTAAAAGAATTGGAAATTGTGTTCCAACCAGACCTTCCCATCACAATAGGTGAGAGGTGGAGGTCCCCTGGTGCCACAGTTTTTTCTGTTGCTGGAGGAAGAAACAGTTCATTTGGCTCACAATTCCACGTTACAGTCCACTGGGGCAGCAGAGGCATGGAGGCAGGAGCTTGAGGGACTTAGTCACATCCATAGTCAAGTAGAGAGCCAGGGATGTGCACTCAGATCTCCTTTGCATTGTCCAAACTGTGAGATGGTGCCATTCATATTCTGAGTGGGTCATAAACCACATCAGTTGTCCCAATTAAGAAAATGCCTTCCAAACATACCCACAGGCCAACCCAATCTAGGCAGCCTCTCACTGAAACTCACTGGTTGAGTTGACAATAACTGTCACACCAGGTGTCCATCATGTGTGAAAGTGGTCTGTCTATAGAAAGGATGTTACTCAGGTATAGGACACATGCCTTGACCATGATGAACCTAAAGCCCTCACTAAGGGAAAAGCCAGACAGAAGACCACACTGTCTCCATAGTGGCAGGTCATAGAGATAGGAAGCGTGGTGGTGGTGGTGAGGCTGGAGTGGGAAAGGGTGTGACAGCTGCTGGGGAGGGTTCCCTAAAGGCTGTGACAGTGCCACAGTGTGACTGCTGCTGCACTTTAAACCCCGGTTGACAGTTACAGTGGTAAGTTTTGCTTTAGGGTTTGGTTACCAGATACAGGGGATGAGCCTATATCATGGCTTGTTGTCCAGTGGCCTTCCACCCTTCAGCCAGGCTTGTTGATCTCGGCTCTGTCCTCTTAAGAGATCTGTACCTTAGCCAGGCAGTGATGGTGTATGCCTTTAATCCCAGCACTTGGGAGGCAGAGGCAGGTGGATTTCTGTGTTCAAGGCCAGCCTGGTCTACAGAGTGAGTTCCAGGACAGCCAGGCTTACCACCAAGAAACCCTGCCTCCAGAAACAAACAAACAAGATCTGTACCTGCTTTGAGATACTTTCTGTCATATACATGGGCTGCTTTTCAGAGGGGCTTACGTATACTGAGAGTCTCAAACCAGAGTCCCCAAAGCCCTGTACAGCAAATGCTTCAGAATGGGCTAGTGAGCCCCCTTCCTGCATTGAGAATATTCCCTGAAGTAGCATCACCATGCTCCATACCCTCTGGTTTCTGCAGTTCTCAGCTAACTTGTGGCTCATTCAGTAGAGCAATTGTCTCTGCTCATCAGCAGATGAATGTAGGGCTCAGAACCTGTCACAGGCAAGATTAGCCGTTTAAAGATCTGTTCAGCCATTGAGGCCCAGCCTGGGGATTCTATAGCCCCTCACATGCCTTTCGGTCCCCAATATACCTCCCTTGTCACCTAGTCTTGTTTCCCTGTCTACACGTGTCCATTGGCAGATCAGGTTCCAAACCAAAGGCTGGAGGGTAGATTATAGTCTATCATTGAAGGAATTCAGGGCAGGAACTCAAACAGGGTAGGACTCTGGAGGCAGGAGCTGAAGCAGAGGCCATGGAGAAGTGCTGCTTCCTGGCTTGCTCGTGGGTTACTTAGCCTACTTTCTCATAAAAACTGGGACCACCAGCACAGGGTTATCACCACCTACAATGGGCAGGGCCCTTCACCATCAATCACTAGTTAAGAAAATGCCTTATAGGTTTGTCCACTTACAGCCCAATCTTCTGGAGATGTTTTCTTAATTGAAGTTTCCCCTCAGATGACAATATCTATGTCAAGTTGACATAAAACTAGACAGCATAGCCAGTCTACATTAGAGCCTGCCTCCTGGAACACATAGAATAGGAGGGTTAGCATGGAGAATCAGTGGTAAGAGCTCAGAGGTGTAAGGCTTTGTGAATGAAGCTACTGGGCAAGCTGACTTTACTGTGTCCTTAGGGATCATGGGAACTGGGATGCAGGCTCATCTGCCGAGGCCAGAGCATCGTCAGAGGCACTTGGGAATCCCCGGGAGCCAAGCCAAGTCCTTGCCTTGCTTGTCATCCTCTAGAATAATGACAGTCCTGCTCAAGGGGCAGGTGTGGAGCTTTACTGGCAGTCTGAGGGCTCCTCACAAGGAAAGCATTCCTACACTGGAACTCCTGGTCATTTTTTTCTCTGTCAGGTTGGGGTCAGGCTACATGAACTATTCATCAGCCACTTGTCAGCATCACGCTGACCAACACGGAGCTGGGGACAGGCAAAAGAGCTGGGTTATGGGATGTACCAGCCAGATTGATTGCAAGAAAGAATGGAAAATATTTGTTAATTGGATAGCAATTAACTTAATGCACATAATTCAGTTTGCAAACCACAGTCATACAGAATACAGAGCAAAGAAAACTGCCAGGCAGAGCAACACCAGGTGCCTGCTGTTGGCTCCACTCCCCCTTCTGCTGTGAGCTTAAATTCGTCCTTTGGCATTCCGGAGAAAGGATGACTTTTTTAAAAGTAATTTTTGGCTGGGAAGATTTGGCCACATCATTATCAATGAGTGTGTTTTGTCATGCAGGATATGGCCTGTTGACATCTTTCTATCCTCTACTGAGTGTCCCAAGGATGGACACAGTTGCTGCCAAAGCCCCACGAGGTTTCAGGATGTGTGGAACCTGGGCAGCAGCCTTGGGAGCCCTTCTGGCAATCTTATACCTAGAGGAATACTTCACACTGGCTCCTGCCCACACTCCTAGACAGCCCTTCAGCTTCCAGCATTTTCTACAGATTTGACCATGCCTCTCTGCACAATGAACTGTTCAGAACACTCGCACAGCGCTTCATAAGCTGCAGAATTGCTACTTGAAGTAGGGTCTACTCCCCAGGACATCCATAAGAAGTGAAATCCCTGTAAGGTCCCCAGGGATGTGTGTGTCCATTGCATCATGAGAAATCGTGTACAGCTCTCACTTTATGCTTGCTGTTACCTCTGACAGACATCCCCCTGTGGCCTGCAGGCTGCATGCATCACATGTTTATGAATGTGGCCAGCACATCTGTAGATGACAACATCATGACCAATGTCAAAAGGTAATTAGGGTGATGTTAGGTCTCCTTCAAATCCAGTAGGCACGCACGGTGGTTATATATGTATCCATTTGTAATTCCCCCACCCTTCCAGGGATACCATTATAACCATTCTGCAGCAAAGGGATGCTGCTCAGAGACGTTAACTTGGTGGAGATGCCACACCTCGATTTGGACCCAACTTACATAGGAAGTTTGCCACTTAGGAATTGTAAGCACAGCAGAGGGAGTGCTAGGATGTGCTCATCCCGTTCTAGGTCCAGAGACGGGAGACCTGGTTGGAGTCCTGTTGACACCAGTGAGGGCAAGCAGAGCAGATCACCTGTCTCTGGAGCCTGGGTTTCCCTGTGCGAAGCGGAGAGACAGCAGATGCTCTGTGGCAAGGTTGCAGGGAGGAGTGAGGTCATAAACGCTGGAGCTGGATCACAGTGTCAGCTGTGAAGTGCAAAGCACAAACTAGTTAATGGCTTTATTCTCCTGGGCCCCTGACACTATGGTGGAAGAGGAAGAAGCTCAGAGAATGAGGAAGTTGCAGTAGGTGGAACTTCAGAGTTGCCATGGGAACCAAAGCTCCGAGGCTGATCAAGGCAGGAAATACCATCTGGCTTTAAAACACCAAAAAAGCCTCCACTCACCCCGGACTTCTTTCAGTAAACAGCAAAATTAACAGCATCCTCAGCTGCCGTGTCAGCCCAGAGCGAGCAGGGGATGGCTTGTCATTCACTTGCTGTCCATGGTCAGATCTGATCTAGACAGAGCCTCTCAGGAGATTCTGATTCACCAGCTGTCACACGCAGAGACTAAGTCACTTAGTAACCCTGAGCTGAAATGAGCGGAAACCCTCCATCTCAACCTCAACCCTTCCCCAGCCTCTGCAAATCTGAGGGAAGGATAGAAGTGGTACCCAGGGACAGCAGCAGGGAAAGCAAGTGTCTCAGCCAGCCCCGACTCTGGAACATCAGGTCAATGACAAAAGAAAGTCATATTTTCAATACATTCACTGTGACTTTCCCTACCACGACTGCCTTTGCTATTGCCAGGCCTGGCAGCCTGCTCCCTGGGAAACACTAGGCTTGGGACATCTCTGGTTCCCCATAGGCTCCAAGCACAGTGTTTCTTGAGTCCTATGTCTCCCAGGGATCTGGCAAGGGGAGAGCCAGCACATCTGTGGTGTTTCTGTGAAGTGCACACTCTAAAATGAATGAGGATGCAGTTTTTAAACAACAGGGCTGTGCCCTTAACATTTTTTTTTTCAGAATCCAGGGGAACATCCTCTTTTATGACAGCCCCTCAAGCTGAGCACTCACAGGGATGGTGACTTTTGCCACAGGGTCTGCCAGGAACCACATAGGCAGAGAGCATTACTGGGAGTGTGGACTCAGGGTGGCTTGCTATGCTGTGCTGTGCAGCCTCACTTGCCCTCTCTGAGCCTGCTTTCTACTTCATAAGAGAGTTCTGTGTGAGTGTCTCAGGCACCTTCCAGTCTGAGAACCTGTTGCTGCTGAATTACCTGATGCCTCGTTCATCCGGTGACACCAACCAGAGTTTAAAGGTATCAGATCTGAGCTCTTTAGTCCTTGCTAGCTGGGCTCCAGAAGTTTCCTAGGAGTGAGACTTGGGGAGGAAAATGGTCTCTATGTCCTTCAAGCTAAGGGGCCACCTCAGACGATCATGTCCACACAACTCTAGACCCTTTACACTAACGTGTCACAAAGGGTGGCAATGGCCAAGCACTTGGCTGTGTTTGCTCTAAGTCACCCCACCACATCCTCCAACACCCAGACTGTGCCTGAGCACCACATCCCCAAGGCCACAGGCAGCTTCATTCCTGGGCTTACAAAGGCTCATTCTGCAGTGACACCCTCCCTCATTTGAGGAGGAAAGTCACACCTCCTGGGGACTTCACTTCCCAGGCCTTGGAATGGCAGGTCTTTCCAGCTCTCTGCACCTGCTTGGAGCTACAGGAACTACATCCCAGTAGACAGCAAGCGTCAGCAGCCAGATGGGGGCTCCCTGGGGCTGCCAGAGCTCTGAGCACTACCTAAGCCATGGGGGAGAGGAGGTCTGGAAAGTATCATGTGTGACTGCCTCTCACTGGGTTCTCAGGGCAAGAGAATGCTGGGGAGGATGGAGAGCCGCCTGGGAGAGCATGAAGAAGGCCATTGACAGGCCTCAGCCCTCAAATCAAATGGCTTCACTGTTCACTCAACCAGGAGAAAGGATGGTTATCCTACCCGATCACTCAGCAGTGTTCCATCACTGTGGATGCTTTAAGTCTCAATAGCTCCTTCTGTAAAGTGGGAGAATAAGTCCCTCCTACTGTGATAATGGGAGGGTTAAGTAAGAAAAGATGTCCCTTGTACACACCACACAGTAGGTACTTAGCAGTCTGTAAAGCCTGATGTAGTGGTGCCCTGAATATTTGTAATCCTAGCCCTCAGGAGATGGAGGCAGGAGGATCCCAATTTGGAGACCAGTCTAGATTATATAGCTATATTCTGTCTCAAAACAAAAGCCTCCTTAACTTGGTGGAGCATACCTACAATTCCAGCAATTAGAAGGCTGAGGCAGGGGGATACAAGTTCATAGCCAGCCTGGGCTACAACAGGAAACCCCTTAACAAAATGAAACCATCCCTAAAGGCTGGGGAGCCCTTCAGTTCTTCTGTTATCCGAGTGTCCTCAGGGAAGGCGCATACACTCCAGGTCAGGGGACAGGAGTGCTGTGTACAGACCCCCCTTGGCTTTCTGCCCCACTGTGTCTGACTCCCGAGCTTGGCTGCTTCTAAAGCCATGAAATGGGTCACACCCTGAACCTTTGAACAAACCTGAAGGCCTGGAAATGAACTTGAGGTGTGCTCACTCCCTCTAGACCAGACACCTGAGGGGTGGGAGCTGATGTGACCACTTTCAGTTTCTCTTCACGTTTCTTCCAGTTCCCTGGAAGGGGACCTGCTTTGGAAGGCAGCTGTGCCCCACACATAATGCATGTCTTTCCCTCCTAGTCAGCATTGCTATTTCCAGCCATAGTGTCACTGGCAGTGATGACGATGGTTAGTATGTTCTCTGGGAAATTGATGCTGCAGAGACCAAAGTCTATGGAGAAGAGTCCTTAACCTGGGAAACATGCAGAGAGAGCATCCACCAGCCAGGACACAGGGTCAACACAGGGCCAACCTGGAGGGACAAGCATCCACTTTGTTCCCACAGTTCCTGCTGCTTAGAGAACACAGGCCAGGACACTGAGGGGATGTGGCCTGCCAGGTGGGAAATGACTCATAGTTTTGTTTGTTTGAGATAGAATTCCATACTGTGTGGACCAGGCTGATCAAACTTACCATCCTCCTGCCTCAGCCCCACAACTTCCCCAAATCCGAGATTACAGCTATATGCCGCTACACCTATCTCAGACTCCTTGACAAGATACAAAATAAATAAACAAACAATCACCAAGCAAGCCCTGAGAGAAATAATAGTAATAATAATGATGACAATAATAATAACTGGGCTGCATGAAAGTTAAAGATGACTGAAGGATGCTGTCTACATCTGACAGGAACTCATAAGGGGCGAGCACTTAGTACAGAAGCATTCACACACCCAGGAAGGATGGTTGTCATCGTAGAGACACAATGAGCCAGACCCACAGTGGAAGCCTCATCAGTGACAGACACCAACAATCTCTTCCTGTCAGTTTCATTCATCAGAAAGGTAGATGGACTCTGTGTGGTGCAGATGTGGTTTGTAACAGCTGGCACAGCCAGTTCTGCAAAGCAGGCTGTCATTGTTTGTTTTTATTTTGTCTTGTTTCAAGGAAGGGCCTCATGTGGTCCAGGTCGGCCTCAAACTCAGCTGAGACTGACCTTGAACTGTGTGTGTGTGTGTGTGTGTGTGTGTGTGTGTGTGTGTGTGTGTGTGTGTGTGTGATGCGTCTGTCTGTCTGTCTGTCTGTCTGTCTCTCTCTCTCTGTGGTCTCTGTCTCTCTGTCTCTCTTTCTCTTTGTGTGTGCAGTCTCTGTCTCTGTCTCTCTGTCTCTCTCTCTGTGGTCTCTCTCTCTGTCTCTCTCTGTCTCTCTCTCTCTCTCTCTCTCTCTCTCTCTCTCTCTCTCTCTCTCT
>NW_021604644.1:2233248-2235935 GCF_004785775.1 Grammomys surdaster
TCTCTCTCTCTCTCTCTCTCTCTCTCTCTCTCTCTCTCTCTCTCTCTGTGTGTGTGTGTGTGTGTGTGTGTGTGTGTGTGTATAGATGTTTGACAGCCACAGGTCAACCTTGGGTGTGAACCCTAGGGACCCTGCTGTCCCTGCCTCCTCAGCATGGGATTATAAGCACACACCACCACAGCTGGAATTCTTACCTGAGTTCTGGGGATCATACTCAGGTCTCTTGTTTGTGAGCACTTTACCAGCTAAGCTGTCTCTCGAGCCCTGCTTTAAGCCAGCCGACATTTTTGCCTTTACCTCCGGTGTGCTGGGATTACAGTTGTTGCCTTTGTGACTGACTTGTGCAGTGCTGGGGACTAAAGATAGGATTCTGTATAGCTCAGCAAGTGCACTACCAACTGAGCTACATGCTAGACCAGCATAATTTAGCTTTTAGCTCAGGCTGTACCTGCCTGTGGTGCTGGCCCCAGGCCTTGTGTTCTGAGGAGTTTCTTTATTCTTCCCCTTTACTCTCTGTCATGAAGGGCTGGTTCCCAAAGGTCCCATTTCCCAGGCTCCTTGTCATCTGACTTCTGGCCGGAGGCCTCAGCAGGCCCTGCTGTGCTTTCCTCCAGAGGGAAGTCACCAGTGCCTCAGTGAGCTCTCTTGGGGGCTGTCTTAAGGGTGCATGTGGGACTGCCCCCTGCATGAGAGGTAAAGCATAAAGCTGAGGAACTGCAGAGGTCAGGAGCAGCAGGCTCTCCTCCATGTGGGCCTCAGGATGTGCCTTCAGAGGCAGCCATGTCACCTCCCAAGTCAGCATTAGTCAGCAAGTCAGCCATCAGTCCAGCTTTCTCAGGCAACCTCTTGTCAGTCTGCCTCCCCTCCCCCCAGCAGGGAACAGTAGTCACCTTCTGTTCTTGCTGGTACTAGGGACACCTCAACCCTCTGAGCCTCCAGTCCCCAGTGTCCTGTGTATGGCCCTCTGTGGTAAACACTGTTTTCTGGTTAGAATGATTAATACCTGGGCCAAGCAGCCCCAACCCTGGCCACAGTACCTCAGGGAGCTCCTGCATGTTCCTAAGGATACTAAAAGACGCTTGCATCCATGGAGAGCTGGAGGCAGCACAGAGACTTTTTAAATTTTTATTTTTAAGTGGTTTATTTTTATTTTATGTGCATTGGTGTTTTGCCTGCATGTATGTCTGTGTGATGTCAGATCCCCTGGAATTAGAGCTACAGAAGTTGTGAGCTGCCATGTGGGTGCTGGGAATTGAACCTGGGTCGTCTGGAAGGGCAGACAGTGCTCTTAACTGCTGAGCCATCTATCCAGCCCCATTCTGACCCCTTTTTAAAATTTTAAAGCAGAATATTATATACCAAGGCTGGCCTTGGATTTGCTGTGAATAACTTTGAGCTCCAGAGTCTCTTGCTTCCACCTCTCGTATTCTGGGATTACAGATGTGTTCTACTATAGCATTTTATGGGAAGGTTCTGGGTTCATGCCAGGCAGGCCCTCTATCAACTGAGCTACACCCCTAGCTCAGGGTCGGGGATGGGGTGGAGGGGAGGGAGTGGAAGTAGCTGGAAAAGAAGCTCTTGTGACATCAATAGGAATTGTGGGCTCTTTTTTGTGGAATCACAGGAAGGTCAGCTACCCTCTGATCTGTTCAGCCTCACATAGTACACACAGGGAAACTGAGGCTCAGAGAACGACAGGAACTAGCCCTCGGTTATCTGGTCACAGAACTGGTCCAGAGTCTAGGTTTCCTGGTTGTTGGTTAAGGAGTGTTCTCTTCTTTCCACCCCTCCCTGTGCTAGCCCTGGGGACACAGCCCTGTCCCTAAGGAGCCCTGCACATGGGAGGAGACACATCAACAGACCTGGAGTGTGGCATGATATGAAGTTTTCACCACTTGGGAGCTGGGGAGGTGGGTCAATGGCTAAGAGAATGCACTCTGTTCCCAGAGAACCTGAGTCGGATTCCCAAGCACCCACGTCCTGTGGCTAACAGCCACCTGCAGCTACAGCTCCTGGGAACTCTGACACCTCTGACCTCTGAGAATATCTGAACTCATGTGCACACACTCCCACATAGATACACCTAAGCACACATAATTAAAAATACCATTTTAAACACCTGGTCCCCAGTTGCTGGTGCTGTTCTGTGAGGCTGTAGACCCTTTAGGAGGTAGGGTCTAGCGGGAAAAATGGACCATAGAGGTTATGGATGGTGGCCAGTTCTCTCCTCTCCCTCTTTCTCTTCTTCCTTCACCTTCCTCCTTCCCTCCCTCCCTTCCTTCCAACCTTCTTGACTATAGATGTAATGTAACTAGCTATCACATTCATACTGTTTAGAAGCCACCAGGTTTTCCCTGCTATGATGAACTGCAGACACTCTAACCAGGATCCAAAACTAATAAACCTCTAGGTTAAGCTACTTTTGTCAGCCAGCTGTGGTATCCATGTGCCTTTAATCCCAGGACCCAGGAGGCAGAGGCAGGCAGATCTCTGTGGTTTCAAGACCAGTCTGGTCTATAAATTGCGTTTCTGAACAGCCAGGGATACATAGAGAAGCCCTGTCTCAAAAAACAAAAACAAAGAATAAAAATAAGAGAAGAAGAGGAGGAGGAGAAGGGGGAGGAAGAGAAGGGAGGAGGAAGAAAAAGAAGAAGAAGAAGAAGAAGAAGAAGAAGAAGAAGAAGAAG
>NW_021604644.1:2236035-2285881 GCF_004785775.1 Grammomys surdaster
AGAAGAAGAAGAAATAGAAGAAGAGGAGAAGGAGGAAGAGGAGGAGGAGGAAGAAGAGGAGGGAGAGACGGAGACTTGTTTTTGTCAGGCATTTGGTCAAAGGACAGGGAAAACTAACATATATATAGTCTTTCCACATTCATGCCTTTTGAAGCTCTCTGTGAATCTGGCTGGGTCTTTGTGGTGATTAATCTTTGATGATAAACTGCGTTTGGTGTCCTCTGGGCATGTCTGAGGGTGTTTCCAGAGAGGCTTAAGTGGAAAGGAAGACCCACTCTGAGTGGACAGTGTCATCCCACCGTCTAGGTTCCAGATGGAACAAAGGGGAAAAGCAGGAATCCAGCTAGGCACTGCGTTGTACCTTCTGGTTCCCAACTGCAGACTATAACCAGCTGCCTCGCATCCTGGCTGTCATACCTTCCCAGACACGATGCACTGGATCCTCTCAAACCGTGAGCCCAGATCAACCCTTCTGTCCTGATGTTGGCAGATTATTTTGTTATAACAACAAGAAAAGAAATTAATACAATCTGTGATTCATTTTCCAACAAAGTACAGTACAGGTGGCCCAGTCTTCTCTGTTTGCTCTCTTGGTACGCTTGGCTGCCACCTTAACCGTGGCTATCTTGCTGGGGAAGATGCCACAGAGCTAGTGAACAGAGACCACTAAGAGCCCTGGCTGTCCACACCTCCCCAACAGAGTCCAGCCACCCACTGGTATGTGAACTAACTACAGCTATGAGTGATCAGAAAGACCAGCAGAAGGACCACCTAGCTGAGCCCAGTGTAGGTTGCAGTCCTAAGCAAACAGCTGTAGATGTTCTAAGACATGGGCAGTTTGTGATCAGCAGATCAACAAAACAAGCACCTCACCCAGAGAAGGCTAGAAAGCAGCTGGATAAGATCATGCACAGAAACCCAGCAGAGTGAGAGTAAATGAGACCCCAGAGGGATCTGAGGCAGAAGCAAGGCAAGAAAGCAGAGGTCATTCAGGGCATTACCGATACACTTCGGTAGAACTCCACTTGGGAGCCACCACCACAGAGCCTTGGGCTGACCAGGACATAGGGCCCAGACAGCCTGGGAATGAACATACCTGAATGTCACAGCCGGGGCATGTGATAGGCCATGCTCGGTCCCCTGAAAGAAGGAGGGAGAAGGCCCATGTCATTTGTTGGGACAACCAAGGAGGGCTTCACAGAAAAGAGGGATTTTTATTCCAGGCCCTGCAAAATGGGTCAAGTTAGAGTGTGTGGGAGGCAGTGGACTTTTTTCCAAGTGGAGTTTTCTGTGTGTAGAGTACCTCAGAAAGCCACGCATGGTGGCACATCTCTGGAATCCCAGCACTTTGGAGACAGATGAGAACATCACTGTAAGTTCAAAGTTGGCTTGATCTACGGAACAAGTTCCTGGGCTAATTGGGGTTATAAAATGTCTTAAAAACATGAGCCAAAGGCTGGAGAGATGGCTCAGAGTATGTACTGCCCCTTCAGGGTCCTGAGGTTTATTCCCAGCACACCTACCAAGTTGATCACAACTTCCTCTAACTGCAGATCCAGGAGATCTGACACTTTTGGCTTTAGTGGCACCAGCATTTATGTGCACATTCCTGGAAACACAAATATATACATAATTTGCAATTTTTTAAAAAAAATGTTGTGTATGGGTGGGTGGATAGGGCAATAACTAAACTAAATCAAACCAATGATATTCAGACCTCCAGGGACCTGAGAAGGCTGGTTCCAAGGCTGATCAGTTGACCACTGAGCGAGAAAGTTTTGCTTTTTGTCTCAGCTCAAACTCCAAGCCTCCCACACAGACGTCGTCCTTCAGAGGGAAAGGCAGAGTGGAGGGCATGTAGACCTCCAGCTTCCAGGTAGACCCTCAGCTCTGCCCTTTGCTGGCTGCAGATACTGGTCAGTGCTCAGAATATTTTTTGTCACAACTCCCCCATTGTCCTTTACCTGTCTTAAACAGAAGGTGTTGAAGGACTGTTAGAATGTCAGCATGTGAGAAACAGTGCATTTCCCTTGTCTTCTTTCGCTCCCCTACTTCTCCTCCCCACACTGTGTTTCTCTCCCTTCCCTTCCTTCCCCACAGATCATAAGTACTGGAGAGACTGGCAACCTCCAGGCTTTCAGGCTTGTTCTTGTAATAGTCAACCAAGCTCCATGAAATGAGTACTCAGCAGGGACCATTGCCCAGAGACTAGGCAAGCAGTGTGGGGTGTGGGGGTGTGGAGGGGTGGAGGGGTGGGAGGGACGCTACAACATCACACACACACACACACACACACACACACACACACACACACACTGCAGAGAGGAGGGGACAGTCAAAATAATTGGTAGTTTGCTTAATCTTGAAGCTGAGATGGGACAGAAAAGATTGGTCGACTCCTCAAGTCCAAACTTAGAGTTCCCAGTTTGTCTTTTGTTTTATGTGTTCTTGATAAAATTGGTGGATCTGAGATCCCACTTCCTGTTCTGAGGAATGGATGCCCAAATGCCTCCTAGGGCCACTGATGGAAAGTACCTGAGGTACAGGAGGAAATTGAGGGACTTCAGACTCCCCTCCCCCACTGCTCAGGTTCTCCAGGGGGTTCCCAACTGCCCTCCTTCAAGTTTAAAAATGTTGATATCACATTTTTTCTTTTGTTTCTATTATAAGGTCAAATTTGATATTAAAAAAGATCAACAAAATTGCAAAGTGGTTGGGTTGGTGCCCCTCTTCCCCCCTGCCCAGAGAGTTTCCCTCTGCCGACCTGGCTGTCCTGGGATCTATGTAGATTGGCCTGCCTTGGTTGTGACTAAAGGTGTGCTATACCACATTGTCTCTTTTAATCTTTTGTTTGTTTTGTTTTTGATATTGTTTTTGAATGAACCAAGCCATCCTCTGAATAAAAAGTGAACCAAACGGGAGAAAAAGAACTGAAAACAGTTAAAAAAAAAAAAGCCAAATGCTACAAGTTGCTTCTTTTGGGGTAAAAGCAACAGAGGTCTACGGTAAAACAGCAATGTTCATGCAATATGGAAAGCTATAAGGTAAAAAAGCAAACCCGCCCATTATCCCCACCCCCTTCCCATTAGCCAGAAACTTTGTATCTGCTATTTCCACACTGCAGCAATAGGGTCCAGGGTTTGTTTTTTTGTTTTTTTTGTTTTTTCATGATAAGATGGAATTTGGAGAATTCTTAGAGGAATCTAATTTGCTAAAAGACAACAAATCTCTCTGAAAGAATTAAGCACCTTCCTCAGTTTGGACAAAAAAAAAAACAAAAAAACAACAAAAAAAAACGATGTCAGTAGAAGAAATTCCCCAAGGGAAGTCCAGATGGGCATGCAATTTATCAAGTACTGCAGCCTGGCAATCCCTTGTTGTCTAAACATCTGAGAAAGCCACGCAACAGAGAGCAACACCAGGTACACTCAGCTCATTCCCCAGGGAACTCACCCGGTACTGGAAACAACCTCCCATGTTAGCCTTTGGTGACAAAATGCTGGACATAAACTTAAAGACAGGGAATTATTTTGGCTCCGAGTTTCTGAGGTTTCAATCCATAGCCTTTGCTTCTGTTACTTCTGGGATATGGTAGCAGTGAGGATGTGTGCGTGACAGAGACTGCTCACATGGAAACAGAGAGAAGGAAATGTAACCAGGAACCAGGTGTAAACTGCAAAGCAGGCCCTCATGCAGTAGCCCAATTCCTCCAGGGAGGCTCTTTCTCTGAAGTTCCTACGACACCCCAGAATAGTGCTGCCAGGTATGGACCAAGAGTTCAGTACATGGGCCTAGGAGAGAGAATCTCTTGTCCATAACAACACATGTAAATCCTGTAGAGCTGATTCAGGATACCCAAAGGACTCAGGAACAAAGATTCTTCCAAACTAGATGCAGATCACCTCAGGTTGTGCAGGATAGTGCGAAATCATTAAATTGGGACTTTTTGTTGTGTATGGACGTGTATAAGTGTGATAGATGTGTGTGTGTGTGTGTGTGTGTGTGTGCGTGTGCATGGTGTTCCATAACAATGCACAGGGTGAGATATACTTGCATGCAGAGGCCAGAAGTCCATGCCAAGTGTCTCGCCAATGGCTCTTCACCTTATGTCTTGAAACAGATCCCTCACTGAACCTGGAGCTCACCAATTCAGCCAGGTTGGCTGGCTAGACAGGATCTACCTGTCTCATGCCTTGCCTCCAACACGGGGATTACAGATGTGTGCCGCTGCGCTCTCCTTTTACCTGAGAGCTCAGGTTCTCATGCCTGTGCAGCAGACATTCTCCAGCCCTTCGATTTTTATTTGTCACATGAAATGTGCTGTCCCAAATCCTTTGGCTATCTTTGCTGGAATTCTAAATTTTAGAAGTCACAAGAAAAGACAGTAGGGCATTGGCCTGGTCCAAATGACTTGGGCTCTCAGATTCACACTAAAACGGACTCCTATCATGGCGGCGATAAGATGTGGGATCTTCAAACAGTGATGAAGTTTATAAGGGAGCCCCTTCAGAAAAGGCACCAGCTATGCAGACTGCCACTTCCTAGTCATCAGACATGCAGGTGCCTTGATCTTGGATTTCCCCAACTCCAGAACTATGAGTTTTGTTTCCGAACTGCCCAGCCTGATGTATTTTATTACAGTAGCCTAAACAGACCAAGACCAGTACTGACTGGACTTCACTAAAATTCCTATGATATTAGAGTGGCTGACATCTTAAGAAATGGGCAAAAGTAACTAAAATATCCTAATGTCAGATGCCATCTTGCTTGTGCTTTTGGCCTGTGGTACAGCACAGAGGTGGGGTGGGAGCAATAGCTGACATCAATAGAAAAGCTGACACCTTCAATCCCAGCACTTGGGAGGCAGAGGCAGGGAGATTGCCGAGTTTGAGGCAAGCCTGGTGTACAGAGTTCCTGTACAGCCAAGAAAAAATTTTGTTTCAGAAAATATAAAACTAAAAAATAAATGAACAAAAGACTCGCTGTTATTCAAAGATGGTAGCTTGGAACATGAATTGTGTCACAGAACGTGGCTGTGCCTACCACAGTATGCATTCCCAGCAAGATGAGGCTGAGAATTGAACCCCAAAAAGCAATCGAATTGACCCCCTAAGAATGGCACTATGATTAAATTTGGCTTTGTTGATTCAGCAAAAGATGAACCTAAGAGTAACAGCCCTCCCCCACAACTAGTGCAGTAACCTGCCAGAAACAATCCCCCTCGGGTGAGAAGGCTCTAGGATGGACCATGCAGAGACTTCCCCACTCCATCACACCTTTGCCTCAGCAGCAGATGCAGAGAATGCCTGCATCAGACAGCACACTTCTCCATTCAACAAATGTGTATTGATTACCTTGGGCTTGCCTGTGGTCTCACAAACAGAGAGGGATCCAGAGCTGCAGACAGCTGACTCTTCAAGGCAATGTGATGCCAAGAAAGCCATTCTCGAATATGCTGAGATAAGAATAAATATTCTATTTTCTGACTCTTAAGATGCCAGGGTTTCATGTGCCATCAAGATAGGAAAGAACAAAAACAAAAGACCCCTGACCTCCATATGTCCCACTCTAAGGTACCACTGGGGGCAAATCACATCCTGGTCCCAGAGATGAGCTAGAACGTGTGTCTTGGGATGGCAAAATGTAGTAATTAACTTCTAAAGAAGTGATAAGTGTTATCTCTCAGCATGAAGGGAGCTGGGAACTGAGAAAAGGGAACACTTATTCCTAGAGTGGACTGGAGGAGGCATTGCAGGGGAGGTGATGCCTGAGCTGGGTCTTGACAATTTTGCCAGTGGAAGAAAGAGTAGGGAGGGAACCTAGGCTGAAGGAAGACACGATCAGTGGTGGAGTCAGAAAGGAACAGGCTCGCTATAGACCACCTGGCGTAGTGTACCGAGTTAGAATCTGGAGGGTGTGGGGAGAGAAGCTGGTTGTATTAACTAATGCTGGAAACTTTGAAGCCGCATCATAACAGCCTGAGGTGTCCCATGGTACCTGGGAGTCCTGGGATTTTTTGAGCTGGGAGTAACACTAAGCTTTGGACAGATGTATGAAGACCAGGCTACAGCAGAGCTAGAAGAGAGGCCAGCCTTAAGTTAGACCTTGGCAAGCAGCCAGATCCTGGAGTAGGTAGAGAGAAAACCTCACGTGTGGACCAGTGTGTTGGAGCTCAGTTGTAAAAAGCCAAGGCCACCACCCAGATTCGAGAATAGATCTTTCAAACACATGTGACCATGTGGATGAATCTTACAGGATGTGGCTGACTCAAAGAGGACAGACGACAGTGATTCCACTTAGCTCAAGTCCAATAAGAAACCCTAACCAACCTCTGCTGTTGAAGCTCGGTGCACTGGCTTCCTCTGGAGACAGGAGGCTACCTGAGGCTGCAGATAGCTGGTACTCTCTGGCTCTTTCTGCTGGTCCTATGAGCATGTCTGCTTTGTGTGAATCCACTGAGCCGCATGTGTAACATTTGTGTGGTTTTCAGTACACATGGTTACATCTCAACATTTGCCAGAAGTATGAGAATCATGAGAGACCCTGGAAGGAAGAGTCTAGAATAGAGCTATACCTGCCCTGCTGGTGGTCAGCCATAGAAGAAGCAGAGGCTTTCAGAGAAGGTCTCAGACATTAGAGGAGCTTGGGTGGGCCACAAGGATCAAGCAAGGTGGTGGATGGAAGGATGGAATACCCTTTACTGTGCCATTCACAGAAACACTGCAGCGATTTCGGTAGAGATTGGCCAGTGAGTGGGAAGTGAGCTTGTATGATCAAAAGGAAAATGGAAGAGACTTTCCAAAGGCAGCTTCCACTGAGCCCACATGGAGTTACCAGGCAGATGGGTGCAGAGAGTTTTAGGATCCCTGGAAAGAGGAAGGCACAAGGGGCCAGGCCCTGGAGCTGTGGCTGGGTTCTAGTTTCTCTAAGAGCCTTCCCCAGGTGTTCTCAGCAATAGGGTATTCAGGCACCAACTCTCTGCAGAATTCCAGAACAGCTGACCACAGAGACTTCTAAGAGTCAGTGTGTGTTTATCAAGACCCAGAGAGTCTGGATTCATGGGCTTAGCAGTGTGGCAGGCCAGAGGAAACCCCAAGACAGTGTGCACCAGAGTTTCTGTCAAGCACATCAAGAATGATCACATTCTGAGTGGGGAAATGCAGGTTATAGGATGTGGAGTGGAGCTGTTGTGAGATTTAATCCTGGTGTGTAATGCCCAGTGTGGACAGACTCAGAGCTGTGGCTCCTGCTCTCTCCTACTTAACATTCTGGTCAATGTTTTAGGACAAGAAAGAAAGTCAAGCCGGGCGGTGGTGGCGCACGCCTTTAATCCCAGCACTTGGGAGGCAGAGGCAGGTGGATTTCTGAGTTTGAGGCCAGCCTGGTCTACAGAGTGAGTTCCAGGACAGCCAAGGCTACACAGAGAAACTCTGTCTTGAAAAACACAAAAACAAAAACAAAAAGAAAGAAAGAAAGAAAGAAAGAAAGAAAGAAAGAAAGAAAGAAAGAAAGAAAGAAAGTCATGCTGCCTAATAATATAATAATAGTGGGGCTAACTGGAAAGACACATTGAGTATGAAAAATAAGAGATCTGCCATGCAGGACACCTTCAGCAGGCTGGGATAGCAGGAAGGGGTCACTGGAGAAACATTTCACTCCTGTTCTGGACCTTCAAAATAAAACTGCTGACAAGTGGGATAGGAAAGACCTGGCTATTCGGAAGCAGCAGCAGTGTCAGCCTCACAGAAAACAAGGGTAGGCTTTCACAGGGCAATGAACTTCCCAGGAGCCCTAGGGCGATGTGGCCACTAGTAAAATATGAATAAATATGATTTTACCATGAAAGGGAAGCCTGGGATGATGATTGATGGCCCACGGAGGCAAAGGATCTAAGGGTCATTTGTCCTGAGGGAGAAAGCATGAGGAGAAGCCTGTCGCTACTGTGCCTGAAGAACCATCATGAAGTTAAGGGTAACATAGAAGTCAGTGACAGATTCAGATGCCATCAGGTAGGGAGCTATAGGACGGCCGACTTCAGTGGAGCCTGAGGGGAGCATATGTATGAAGATCTTGTCAATCAAGTTGCAGAGCGGGAGTCTCAGCAGGCACAGGTCTTGCCACCCTTGGTGGCATTGATATTCTTGACTTCTTAATGGCTAAGTGTTTAGGGCTGTGTTCCGTACAGTAGATGCAACATCGTACTTGATAAGGGAATCCGATGGGAACAGCAGCCAACAAACTGGGGCTCAGCAGTAACAATTGCTGTTAACTGCTGTTTAATCCCCACGATGACCCCATGGAGGAGGGACTGTTCTCATCCCTGGTTTAAAGAGAGGGAACTGAAGCTCACCAGGTTGAGTAGTTGACCTGGAGTTGCACTAAGGTTGGAAAGATGGGAACCCAGGAGTGTCTGATTTCAAAGTTCCTGTGGACCCTAAAGATAAGGAGGGACTCCAATGTTAGGCAAGTGGCTGGGCCTGCGTCTTCCCCACCTGATGCTAGGTTGCCCCACCTGATGCTAGGTTGTAAAAACATACCTTCTGTCTGTCCTTGGCTCCTTTTGAGAGAGGTTTTGAGCTCTGACCCATCTATGCCCTCTGGAAATTATCATATGCCCACCCCTAGCATATGCTGGGAATGCAGTCCCCAATGTTGGGCCAGATGACAGCTCCAGTCACAAGGATACTATTCTCCTGAAGCATTGGTACCATTGTGGTGGGGTCACTGTCATTATAGGGGTTTCTTGGGGAAGATCAAGAGACCCAGACCCATCCTTCATTCAGTAGAGTCCCCGGCCAGCCTCTCTTCCTACTTGCCAACGTTGACTTTCAACAATGTGCTGTGTGTGTGCACAAGAGATTGTGTGTGCAAACATGGCCACATGTATGTTGCTGTCCATATGTCATCAGGGATTGGAGGCTGGGGGTTGATGTCAAGTGTCTTCCTCAATTGCTCTCTACTTTATTTCCTGAGACAAGCTCTCTTGCCAGTCCTGGAGCTCACTGGTTTGGTCAACAAGCTCCTCGGATTATCCCGCTAGAACTAAGATGTGTACCACCATGTCTAGCTTTTATTTTATTTTCATATGTATAGGTGTTTTGGCCACATGTGTGTCTGGGCACCACATGTGTGCAGGAGTCCCTGGAAGCCAAAACAGGACATTGAGTCCCCTGGAACCAGAGATACAGACAAGTCACCATATAGGTGCTGGGGATCCAACCCTGGTCCTCAAGAATACCAACCAGTGCTCTTAACTACTGTCATCTCCCTAGCCCTCATACCTATCTCTTAATGTAGGTTCTGGGATTCAAACTTTGGTCCTCACACTTGTTCAGCAAGCATTTTACCAACCGTGCCATCTCCCCAGCCCTTCGGTGGTGTATCCTCAGAGGAAGGTGAGTGGAAGAGGCAAGTGCAGGACCAGGGATGGAGAGGTGGCTTGTGCCTATTACTATCTCTGCCCTCAGGACACCACAGAGTTGAGAAAGCCCAAGTCCCTCCATCTGCAGATGAAGATGCCAACAGTCATTTCCCAGGCAGCCATGAAGTCTCAGATGATGCATACCAAGGTGTCTGGCACAGAGCAGGTGGGTGGTTAATGTAAGTGGCAGCTATTATTATTACTCGAAGATGTCACTAGACCACATTTGATGCCTGAAACCCAATTTTTCAGTTTAAAAAACATGCCTTGGGGAAAAAGGAACAAGCTCCTTAGAGTCATTCAGGGAATCTCTTTCAGAGCCATCATTCACAACCTCTCCATTTAAAAAAAAAAAAAAAGAAGAAGAAGAAGAAATGTAAAACAATGTGCTTTATAAAAACAGCCGAACTGCTTGATAGAAAGAAATATCCCCGTGTAAACATGAATCCATGGAAGAGGTTTGTTTGTAAAGGTGGCTTGTCAGTACTTCTTAAAGAGAAAGAGCGAGAGGTGGGCTGGTGAGATGGCTCAGTGCCCAGCTCTGTGCTTGCCACCAAGCCTGATGACTCGAGTTCAAATCCTCAGAATGTGTAAAGTGGAGGGAGAGAACTGACTCCTGTAAGTTGTCCTCTGACCTCCACATGTGTGCCATAGTACACACTTGGGTACATACGTACATGCTCACACATGTACAATCAATCAACCAATCAATAAAATTAAATGTTTAGAAAGAGTGAAGGAGGCCTTGCAGCTGTTTGGAAGGTAGAGGCAGGCATGGACAATGGAAGGGGAGGGTGTGGGAAATTTAGACCCAGGTTGTAGAAGAATACAGCTGTTAGGGCAAAGATGGGCATCCCTAACTCCCCCAACCAAGGTGTCAGAGGATGCCCAGCCTAATAGAGGCAAAGAGGAAACAGTTGGGTTGGGGGTGGTTACCTTCCTGTGTCAGAATCTTGCTCAGAGGGAAGGATGCTGTGCTCCCTGATAGATTATGGACCATAGAGTTTACAAGTCCCCACAAAGCCAGTGAGGGGCTCTCTCGGTATGCCCAAGCTGGGATTTGGAGACACATTTCTATTAGTAAGAGAGGGTGGGGATGAAAGGATGAGTGAGAAAACTGGGGTATGAGAAGGCCATGAGACTTTAAGCATTGCAGCCCCCGCTGACACTGACTCCCCTCTGGATCTGGAGGGGTATCCTGAGGCTCTATTAGGTTTCTCATAAGGAGAGGACTACATCAAGTGTCTCTGCAGTCCTGCAACTTGGCTAGTGCGTTCTATTCCCGTTAATAAGAACAATGGCCACTCCAGCCATTTCCATTCCCCTGTTTCTATCCGGACTCTCTCCATGCCACTGAGCGTAATGGCTGGTGTGCCTGCCTCTGTCCTTTCCTCTGCCTAATGGATCCTCACTCAGCTGCCAGAGTAGCCCGTCCCAGGACTCAGATCATGGCACTGTGCTGCGGCTCTCCACTCTGTCAGTGCAGACAATGTCCTCACAACCCCGAGGCCCTGGATGATCGCCCCTTGTTTTGACCTTGGGTCATACTTGCTCTTTCTCTCGTTCACTCGGTGCCAGCCACCCTGGCCCATGACTGTCCTCAAGCATGCCATTCTCCTCCCCCTTGTCCTGGACCCTTTCCTCTCATGGGACACTGTCATTCTGTCTTAGCTCCCTTAAGCCTCTGCTAAGGAGTCATTGTAATGACCACGTCCCTGAACTCCCTGTTTTGGATCTCAGCCTGACCTCACCTGTCTCAATTCTCTTTCCTGATGTATTATCCTCTATTGGGTTTTCCCTCAACTCCAAACCCTGAAATGTCCTCTTCTTCCTAGATACTGTCTCTTTTCTCAACCAGAACAGCAACTCATCAGGGACAATGGCTGGAGTTGCCTTCTTCAGTTCCTTACCTTCCTGGCAAACATGGAGGAGGGTCTCCTAAATGGAATATGGTAAAAAGAAGGAATGGCTAGTAGCTGGAAGCAGCTCATCTCCACCTCCACAAGAACAGGGATTCCAGGCTAGTGATTGAGGCAGGGAGAACACCAAGGACCCAGTCACCCACAGTGGAACTCAAGACCAGGGCAGGACGAGAGCCAGAAGGATGCCCAGACAATCGAAATGGGACAGGAGGTCACAGTCTGGCCTGGAGCCAGGCTGTTGGGCAGAAAGATGGGTCTCCTCCTGTCAGTAAGACATCTGCTAGAATGTCCGGGATGACTATTACCTCTAGACTGTTTTTTTGGCTGGAAGATGGGGTGCTTAGATGAGCTGTGCTCTTGTACAAACCTCCAGCCAAGAGGGAGGAATTACAGCTGCCTAGAAAGTGGCAGTACACCTCGCCTTGGCTGATTTGGCCCCAGGGTCTCTGGAGCTGTCCAAGGTACTGCCGTCCTCAGCTCAGCCTGGGGTATTTTCCTGGCAGTCCACGTTTCCTCAGGGTTGCCTGCCTAGCTCCAGATATGCAGACTCCATTTAGATGACCCATTACAAACCGTGTAGAGGAACGGTATCTAGAGCTACTGAGTGCTCCGTGCCCTCCTTTTGGAGGAGCTTTCCAACATTAGGGGTGGAGAAGAGTCCTCTGTGGCTATGCATTCTGCTTCCCCTGTATTAGCTGTATATATTATCGACCTACTGACCAGTGTATTCTCCTGTAAAGCATGGATGATAGACCCAATGTATAATTTATACGGCTGTTTTGAGGATATATCAGATATATCAGGTAGCAAGCACTCAGTGAAGGTTAAATCCCTTCCCTTCTTACAAGGTCGTGCTCATGGTCTACAATGCTCGGATGGGCTGTTTTGTAATGTAATGTATCCTTGTATTAATCAGGCGTTGGGATTTTGTAGGCTAGTGCTCACAAGTGCCATGATTCACTGGGAGGCACAGAGGGGTCACTCAGGTTCATCTTGCCCAGGACTACTTTGCCTGGGGTTATCCAGTGTGCTTATGCCACATGGGAGACAGAACGAGCCAAGTCCAGGGTTGTGCTGTGCTTCTTGGGACTGAAGACAGAGTTCCCACCCAGGGGAGAATTTTAAGGCGGGGCCCTCTGGGACTGGGGACACAGGGAGGTCAAATGCCTGGAGGGGGCAGTAGTATTGTATGTCTCGGATCCCAGCCCTGGCCTGGGGTTGGCAAAGGACTCCAGGCTGGATCAAGGGTCCCAGGTGCCGCGGTAGCTGGCACAAGAGAGCACAGGCTGCCCGTGCCACTAGGACACCTTTGTGGAACGTTCGTTCCCTCGACTCGTCCGCCCAGACCTGGGAGAAGCAGTACCCAACCACCTTGCAGGTGCTACAGGAAGCGCAGGGCGAGGCGCCCGCGTCCCCCGCGCGTAGCAGCTCGGATTGCCCCGACCGTGGTGCTCTGGAGCTCAGGTCCCCGGCGGGGTCAGCCGGCCGCAGCAGCCGGCGCGGCACAGAGCCCGGGGCGCGAGTGTGCGTGTGCCGGGAGCACGGCCCTCCCCGCGGCCGCCGCAGCGCCGGCGCCTCCCCCTCCCCCGGCGCGCACGGCCCGTCCCTGTCCCCGGAGGCAGCCCGAGCCGCCGCTCAGCAGCCTTGCCTTCGCCTTCCGAGCCTCCTGCTGCCCTCCCTCCCCTGGCCGGGCTCCAGGGTCCGCCGGCCCGCGGCTCCGAGCAGAAAAGAGCTGCGATCGCGCACGGAGGCGGGAGGAGGCGGCCGGGTGCGGGGCGGCCGCGCTGGAGAGAGGCGCGCGGAGACTCGGCCCCCTCGGCGCTCGCTCGCTCGCTCGCTCGCTGGCTCCCCGCCTCCCGCACTCCGCTGGCTCCCACCCCTTCCCGGCGTGATTGATCCGTCACGGGCGCCGCCGCCGCCGCGGCCGTTCTGAGCGAGCAGAAGCCGGAGCCGAGCCGGGGCCCGTGCCGGCGCCATTGCGCGGGAGCCGCGGGCAGAGCTCGGCGCCGGGCGGCGGGCCGGGCCAGGCCATGCGGGCCGAGTGAGCTGGCGCCCGCAGCCCGCGGCGCGGCATGGCTTCCCCGCCGAGCTCCGGGCAGTCCCGGTCGCCGCCGCCGCCGCCGCCCGCGCGCCTGCTGCTGCCCCTGCTCCTGTCGTTGCTGCTGTCGTTGGCGCCCGGGGCCTGGGGCTGGGCGCGGGGCGCCCCCCGGCCGCCGCCCAGCAGCCCGCCGCTCTCCATCATGGGCCTCATGCCGCTCACCAAGGAGGTGGCCAAGGGCAGCATCGGGCGCGGCGTGCTCCCCGCCGTGGAGCTAGCCATCGAGCAGATCCGCAACGAGTCACTCCTGCGCCCCTACTTCCTGGACCTGCGACTCTATGACACCGAGGTAAGTGTCCAGTCGCCCATGCCGTCGGGGCTGGGGGCGTTGAGGAGGGACAGAGCCGCCGTGATTGTCCGATCCTTGCTAGCTGACCGCGTACTGTGTCCATTAGGGTCTCACTGGGCTTGGCTGGTGCAGGTGGGACCCTGATCTGTGAGAACCTTCCACCTCTGGGAGTATGTGTGGGTGGGTGTGGACTGGGGTCTCTTTTGACCAAAAGAGGAGTAGAGATAGGAGAGGTTGGACCTCCAGAGGCCTGTGATGATTGCCCCTGTCCAGGTGCCGCTCCGAGGGTTGTGGGGTGCCAAGTGAGAGGAACAAGCACATTGACTACAAACTGGGCCAGCTACAGCTGGACAGACTATAAGGCCTGTTCCCATAACCTAAAAAAATCCAAGACGTCCTTTTAGAGCCAGAGGGCTCCAGGACCCTAAGGGGCCAAGCTCCGGGCAGGACCGGTCGTGTAGTGCGCTTCTGCAGCTCGTGGCTTGCGCTCCACGGTCAGCCTTGGAGCCCGGAGGGCTCTGCAGCGCTGCTGCCTAGATCTGTCCAGCTCGAGCAGTTTTGGGAGACTCCCCTTCCCCCTCTCCCCGCCTTGGGTTAGTTGCTCATGGAGTGGCTCGCAGGTCTAGCCCGGGACGTGTGGTGGTGTCCGGTCGTGTTTCCACTTTTGTTCGGTAGCTGCTAGCACAGCTGAGCAGGTATACACTTGAGGCGTCCGAGTCGTGGGAGCCTAGACTTGGAGTGTGGCAGAGGGTTCCCCTCTGGCCTCCTTTTTTGAGCAGAGCTGGAGAACCAAGACCTTTCCATCCCAAATCCTGGTCTCATGCCCTCTTGTCTAGGTTCCCAAGAAGCCTCAGCTTAGACCTTGACTGCTCACTCTGAGGCTAGGAAGAAAAGAGGGCCTGGAAGAGCGATCAGGAACAAGGTCGGGTTTGTGAGTTTTTCCGGACCCAGGGAGCCCCTACTCTCAGGTCCGCAGCCTCGAGAGAAGAGATGCGGCCTGAAGGGGGCAGTGATTTCCTTTACTGAGAGCTCTGTTGGCGCCTCTTGCATCTCCCAGCACTGCCAAGGCGCAGCTCTCGACCCTGGCTTCTCGGGCTCCCTCGGCGCGCCTTTGCTGGAGCCCTGGGGGCAGACTCCTCAGGGAAGGAGTAACCCGCTGGTGGTGTAACCTGGGCTTGGCTTCCTCCCTGCCTGACCCCTTTTCTATACCCCACCTCCCCAGAAAAGAGCAGAATGTAGATTATATCTCATTCCCCGCCTCCCCCGCTTCACCGATGAAGCAGCCTGCTGTTCTGCTCTGTAAATAAAAGGTGAAGGAATCGGTGGCAGTTGGTGGCGGTGAGCGCAGGTTGCTGCAGGCGGAGAGGCTCCTCTGCCTTGGGAAGAGGCACACAGGGTGGCTGTACAGGGCTAACCGTGTGTGAAATCACTTTCGATTGACGTTTCTGACGCCCTCTATTTTTTTTCTCCCTGAGCATTTCAAGTTCTTTAGGGGTACTGGTCTGGCACAAGCACATTGAGAGTGCTATGTATTCTTGAGAGGCAAATCTCCTTGGAACCCTTTCATGTGTCTTCCATCTATATTCTGGAAGGGAGAGGGATAGGCCAGTTCTTTGAAGAAAAAAACATTTGTAGACAGAGTAACCCTGTTTGCATCATGACTATGCTTTGCAAAATGTTTCTGAACACTTCCTGAGAAGTTTCTTATTAGTCCGCTTGTGGTAACAGAGGGACAGGTGCTTGGTTGCAGGGTGTGGGGCAACGCTTTTACATTTTTTTCTCAAGCGCATCTTGGTGACTTTCTGAGTGAGAGGGTCCAAAGTCAAGAGGATGAGGCAGTCAGAGGCTCTTCTATTGGTGAGAATGTTTTAGAAACAACGCTGGGAAGAGGGTAGGTGATTTTAGTCTAATGTCAACTGTACCTGATCTGAGGCTTTAGGGTTGAACACGCAGAAATAGGTTATCTCTCTGACCCCTGACCCCACCCACCCACAACCTTGAATTGGGCGCTTAATCTTTAACGTCTCTAAATGCAGGTGTCTGTGTCTCAAGAGCAGAGTGGTTAGCCATCCTCTGTCGGATGGCGTCCAGAGGCTTACAGAGAGATGCCAGCAGGCTCCACTGCCAGTGCTCTGTCTGGCATGCTGTAAGCACTCAATAAATAACTGCCTTCCTTCCTGCACTTCCATTTGGTGTGGATTCACCAGTAAGATGCCATGGCTTTAGGTGGGATAAGTCAGTCACTGCTAAAATATTAAGAATGCTTCTTTCTCCTGCTTGGTCTTAACTGTCTCTAAGAGAGTCAGGGAGGTTACCACCAGAAAAGGGAATTCTGGCTGACGGTCAATCTGTCATCTCTTGTATGAGGTATCACATTTGGGAGAGTGCCCAGGGGCTATAATTACTCCCCTCCCCGCAACTAACCTTGTCTTTAAAGTTTTCTCTGAGCTGGACTGAATGAAAAATCAGTCTGAGAACTTGGAGCAGGTGCAGGGCAATCTGAAAGGCATTTGCCACTTCTGAGTGAGTGAGTGGCCCCTGCTAATGCATGGCTGTGCTTGTGGACTGAGAGAGCTGCCTCCTTGTCTGTTACTACTGTCAGAAGACTTGAATGCAGGATTGGTGTGGTGGGCTAATCTTGTCTGACTTTGTTGACATTTGCTGTCAGTCATAGCCTCAATGGCCAATGATGAAAGGAAGCCAGGATGGACCTTGGTCCATAACCGCCTGTAAAGAAGGATGAAAAATACAGCAAGGCATAGTTTATCTGCTCTCCCAGGCCAGCCTACCTCTTCTACGTATTTATGTTGGTTGAGCCTCTTCTGTGATGAGACAGACAGTAGAACTTTCTGTTTTCCTTTTTGCAACACTGAGGATTAAACCCAGAAGCCAAAGGCTTTGCCAGCTATATCCCCAGATCTCTTTCTACATTTCTATTTTTAGGTAGTCTCCATAAACTGCCCAAGATGGTATTGAATTCACTCTGTAGCTCAGGCAGGCCTTGAACTTGTACCAGTAGCTCTAGTAACAGGTATTCCAAGCTCAGCCTAGAATTCTCAAGGCTTTTGCTGAGCCTTGATGTAATGATGGGGCATCACCACAGATCCCGGAATGGTTGGACTTCTGCTTCTTTGGTGGAGCATTGCATCACTTCAGCCAACACTTGTTTATGGATTCCAGGAGGCCTTGCATAATAAAAACACAAGCAAGGCACTGAGAGTCTAGACAAGAGGAAGTACCAGAAGCTATGTAGGGGCTCCACAGCTCCCACCTTAAGAAGAAGCCAGGAGTAGCATTCGGAGGCTCTTTTCTAGGGAAAAAAATCCAGATATAAAAAGTGAACTTGGTGGATTATCCTACTTATGAGTTCTTTGATAGCCACACTAGTAAAAGAAAATAATAATCAAGGAATATACCTAAAAATAATGGTGGTGGGTCTGATCTGATTAGTGCTCATTTTTAAAAGATTGATAGATATAGAAAAGCATAGAGAAAATAATTGCCCATAATCTACCTTTGCAAAAGTAATTGCATCAAATAATTAGGATTATTTCTTGCATTTTAATATTCTCTTTTTGTTCAGTCACCATTACATCATATGTATTTCCCTCTGTTTTTAAATTTATCTTGTTAATATGACTTTTAGCAGCTGTATACTATTCTATCCCATGCACATATAAATATTTCATTGTTTCTCTGCTGTTGGATTGCAGTTTTCTGACTTGTTATTAGTTAAAAAAAAAACAAAACAACTATAGTAGTAGAAAGGAAAGTTCAGGAAATCAAAGGCACATAACCCAAGCATGCAACTAGCTTTCAGAAAGATCACTCTGATGACGCAGGGATCTGGCTTAGAAATCCCAGCAGACAGAAGCAAATGATTGAGGATTGTGCCTTTTCCTCGAGCAGCTTTGCCAGCTCCCTGCTCTTTTATGTGCTGCACTTTGTTTTCTGTGTGTGACCGTGCATGTGTACAAATCGGAGTACAGCACAAGAGAGTCATTTCACTCCTTCTGCTGTGTGCATCCTGGAGTTTGCATTCCTGTCACCAGGCTTCATGACAAGTGTCCCTTCAGCTTTCTCACTGATCCCTGCGTTGTTTTTTTTTTTTTTTACAAGGGATTCAAACAGTTGCGAGCGAGCTGTGTCTGTGTTCCTCTGGAGGCTAAGCTCAGCTCTGCAGGTGGGTGCCAAGCACCTGCTGGAGCTGCCGCGCTGCAGAAGGTGAGACCCACAGGTCTAGCCTGAGAGAAGTGACCAACAAATAGAGGCAGAGCAAGAGAACCGTCATCGTCTTCGGCTCAGGATAGAACGTGAGAGTGGAGAGGGACACACAACTTGAGGATGTGCTATGTATTCTAGACTAGAGCTTCCTAAAGAGTAAATATTATAATATGTGAATTCCATCAATGCAGCTGTTTACAGGAATAGATAGATCTGATGACGCAGGCTACAACCCCAGCTACTCCAGAGGTTGAATTCATAAGTTCATGGTATGCCTGGGCTACAGAATGGATTCCAGACCAGCCTGGACAACTTAGTGAGGTCTCAACTTAAAAATAAATGTTTACCCAGTATGTGCTAGGCTCTGGTTCTATTCCTCCTGCTGTGGGCAAAAGAAGCTGTACTGAGTTGATTTTAGTTAGGCTCATATTGAGTGGCTGTATCTCACTGACCAACCTTTAGGAAGTGCCAGGATTAGGACTCTTGTAGAAACCCAAACTACTGGTTCATATCACTAAGCAAAGCCTGGAGTGTGCTATGTTCGGGTATGACTGTATCCAGGAGCATAGTGACATCTTTAAAAATGCCTTCCTCTCTGGGTCTTGGCTCTGATCCCTTACTAGTTCACAGTGAGCCACGCTGTCCTGAGTGGTGGCAGATGGCCTCACACAACTGTGGCTTTGCACACTCACATGAAATCCTGAATAATTCTGCCTTCCGAATGCTCCAGCAGAGGTGCTAGGCTCATATTGGTATGAATTGGGTCATGAGTTCCAGTTCATTCTCTAGCCAATCACATGACACTGATGTGCCAGGCCTGTGTCATGTACCAACCTGTCATGAAATAAGAGACAGAGAGACAGAGACCGACAGAGAGAAGAGAGAGGAGGGAGGGAGAGAAGGAGAGAGAGAGAGAGAGAGAGAGAGAGGGAGGGAGGGAGGGAGGGAGGGAGAGAGAGAGAGAGATTGAGAGAGAGAGAGAGAGAGAGAGAGAGAGAGAGAGAGAGAGAGAGAGAGAGAGACTGGGGTCTCAAGGGATGGGGAGGCAGAGGCGGGGCGGGGGAGTGTGGCCTTGTGACCTGGCTGGCAGGAGAAGCCTAGAAAGGAGCCCAGAGGAGCATATGTTCCTGACAGCTCTGTCCCTGATAGAAATCAGGCAGGATGGGGTAGGTTGGTGACCTCCCTCTGCCCCTGCCCCTCCATCTCTCACCTGATACCTGTTGAATGAGGTTAGGCTCAGGATCAGGAGACTGCAATCTGAATGTTAGTTATTTGCTTGGAGACCTGGCAACAGTTGGGTAAGGAAACAGTGAGAGGATTGCAGCCAAACCCACAGCCAGGACGTAGCGAATGCTAGTATTTTGTTGTTCCTGTGTTGCCACTGTTATTTTTGTACAGCGTGAGGACCATTATGCTGACCATATAGAGCTGCTCTGAGGAAGACGTAAGATACATATGGAAGCTTCAAACACAATGTAAACACAAAGCACTGCTTTCTGACACCACTGCTGAGAAGGGTGTTAGGCACAGAGGATACAGACACCAAGGACTGCATCGGGTTCTTGTTCTCCCTCGTGTGAAAGCCATACAGCCATCCCTCACTAGGCTGGAGCTGCCTGCAGGCAGGGCAAGCCTGATTCTTGGGGCTGGGGTGGGGAATGGTTGCTTAGCTGAACTATAACTGGATGACCTTCCCAGTATCTTTTGGGAAGGTTTGCTGGACCACTTCCCTGGGCCTTTATTTTCTCACGTCAAGGTGTAAGTGACTTTAGGAATCAAGATGACCTTTGCTGCCAAGCTGGCACGGTCTTCTGCAGTCCCCACCAGCACCAATTCCTGAGCTCCCATGCCCCAGATGGGGTAACGCCTTCACCGTACCCATCCACCACTGATTCCTCAATCTGGACAGGCACCCACAGACACACCTTTGTTCCAGAATTCCTTTATAAAGGAAATAAGACGGATTGGTAATTCTGTTTAGTGCACATTCTAATGTTGAGCTAGAGTTTTATGGGCTGATGTCTTTTTGTAAAGAGAGCTTCTTCATACATTTAGCCTGCCCTCTTAACAGGCACAGAGGAGGCATTGTCCCACACACAGAGACCTGAGATCCCAGCAGGGAACTTAGAAGACAGAGGTGCTGAACCAATATGTACTCACCAAGTCATAACTTCTGTTAGGATGGGCATGGCGGTAACCAGCTGAGTCCTGGAATCTCTGTAGTATACTTAACTCAAAGTCTTGTGTATGTCAGAGGCCCTTCTTGTTGACTCTTATCCAAGAAGCAACATAAGGGATACAGGCTGTTTTCATGCTGTGTCAAGAAAAACCCTCAGGAAGGCGCCACGTAGACTGGAATCTCATATGTGAATTGGGTTTTAGTTGCCTTTGCTTGCAAGTAGCATGTATGAGTCCTAGTCCTTTATCTTTGACCAGAAATAGTTACTGCCTTCAGACTGAATGTAAAGAAATCTAGGAGGTATAGAGGAGCATACGGCTGTCATGGGGATTTGTCATTTGGAGTCCTTCAGGAAGATGACGTCAGGGGAAATCTATAGTGTTGGAGATCTCGGGTTGTACTTGAGAACAATGGCAAAATAGAGAAGGCACCTGGTCAACGTACATGATGCGCTTGAACTGAGATATCTTTAGAAACCTATCACTGTACAATGAGTACATACTAATTTTTAAAAAGGCAGATAGGGAAGTACACAGACCATAGCACTGTTCTCACACTTAGGAAAGAGGAGACGGAGAAAGACAATTGAGGGGGAGTTGCTACAGAGTCAAGGGCCACTTTTAGCAGCCTTGAGCATAGAAGTCTTAGGTGGATCAGTGGGGAGTTTTAGAGTCAGAGCTGTCCTCTTCAGATGGGGTTCCATGTTAGGCCTGACATGGGGTTCTGGAAAGGAGTTAAGGAACTCACCTAACTGGCTGCTACAGCAAGGCCAATTCCTGCCCGGAGCCTTGATACCACAGCCACTTGCTGAGGAGAACCTTCCCTCCAGGATCTGGGAGAGGATCTGCAATACAGTCCTCAGTGAGAAGCTTGCTGTGTAACAGGCCTAAGCCACAGTCACACATGGTATGATTCACCCACAGCAGCCCAGCAAGGCTCCCGTGGAACACCTTCCCGGCTGGGCCATTCCCAGCTCAGCTGAGAGCGAAGCCTGACTTCTCACCTCACCGTGTTTTGGTTCTAGGAAGGTGAGAGCTGGAACAGGCAAAGCTGCCCAAGAAGCAGATGTCTGCATCTGCTGCTCTGTTGTCTTCTGCTCTGTGGTTATATAACAACAGGCTAGGCTGGGAGGCTGCTGAAATGCCTTCCTCTCAGTACCTGGCTGTCTAGGGAAGCACAGATGTGCCAGCTGGAGGATACAGTAGGAAGAGTCCTAGAGAGGGCCAGTGGACTGGGTCCTACTGTACCAGCAGTGACTCGCCTTGTTGGCAAGATTTCTGCTAGCTGTTGCCTGGGACACAGGCTCTTTGCCATCTTAGCACCAAAGTCTCCACATTGCCACCAGCACCATCTCGGGCCCAGGTCTACGGAACAAGAGCTCCAAAAATATTCATGGAACAAATAAAGGAGTCTACGAGCTTGATTCCAGCTCACTGGTTCTGGGAGGACTCATGAGTGCCATTGTAACAAGATGGTGAGGAGCTTCGTGTGCCAAGCATTGGGGAAAGCTTCCTGGCCACACACTCTACAGAGGTCATGGAAAGGAAAAGGCATATGTTGGATGTTCCATATGCTAAGCTGATGCCACCCCTCCCCTTTTCTCTGAAGAACATGTATGTAGCATCCTATAATGCACAGCCTAACCTAGGAGGGACATCTACCTGGGTTTGAGAGAAGTTCTCTGGTCTCAGGTTTGTTTATTGGAGCAATATTTCAATGAAGACTCAGGAGCTGGGTTCTGATATCCTGTGCCCATTTTCAGACACTGCACTGAGCCAATGGAGGTGGGGCCGGGCTCTGGTCCCAGGATGCACTGTAGGAATGAAACCAAGTCATCAGTCTGGGTGAGTCAGGTGGTCTTGTGCCAGGCCTGGGAACTTCCTGAATAGCAAGACTTCTTCCAGGCGCCGAGCTGCTGTGTGATCGGTAGTGACTCAGGAACTGAGGGTGTGGGATTAGAAAGCCATCTTCTTCCTGATGCTTGGGATGGGTCTAGACCCCATTAGCTAGCAAATCAGATAGGATCATGTGCAGAGTTGATTGGCTATGAGATGATTTCAATCAGAAGATTCTTGTCCAAGTAAAAGGTGTGGCCATTGGGATGCCATTTAGACAGACTGGGGGTTTCTTTTTGCCAATTTTTACTTTCCTAGTCTTGTTGAATGGCTGTACTATTGAAGGATGACGTGTCAGTGTCATCTGGAAAATTAGTAGATCCAAGGTAGGAAGTAAATGGAGTGATCCATCTTCATAGGTGCCTAGGGGTGTCAGTTGCTGGCTAAAGCAGACCCCTTCTCCTGCCATTTAGCAAGTATGTCATTGCTCAGGATTCTGATGAAATCTAGCCAGTGGAGGCTCTGGGGAGTCGTGCGTTACTGCTGTTCCTGTGCAGTGGGGTCAGGAGGGGCTCGGAGAAAATGATATTTTTACACTCTGCTCAAGATCCACTTGACTTGGTTTCGAGGGAGCTGATTCTGAAAGCAACAGCCACACTTATAATAATCGCCAGTGTGTCATCTAAAGCAATTTGCCTTGTTTCTGGAGCGATCCATCCACTGGAGCTTCTATGCGAAGGCCCAGAATGGCTTCGGGACCTCACGCCTCACTATGGCAGGTGACCAGAGCTCACAACGAAAACAGGTTTCTATCTCCCTAGTGAAAATTGGGGTCAAGGGGACCCTTCTAGATCCTGAAGGACTCTGGAATTTTAGGGATGTTCGGTGGTCCTCAGAGAGCTTCTAATGTCATTGTCATCAACCAAGGACAAAGAAGTGGGGAGATACAGCTCCAAGTATGGGGCTCAGGGAACAGGACAAGAAGGACCCAGCTTCCTGGCCCTTCCTACCTGTTGTTGGTGCTGTGTGGGCGGTGTTGTAACCGCCGTTCATTGGATTCTCAGTCTCCTGAGGAGAGGCCTATTCGGCTCACACGTCACAGATGAGACTGAGCAAAGTGAAGAGACTTCATGCCATCGACTAAGAAGGAGCCGAAAGCTGAGCCTTCCACAGGTATCCACACTAACATGTGTCATCACGCAGTTGTCCGCTGCTCCCCCCCAAACAAGATCAGTTTTTCTTTTCAGATGACAGGATGTTTTCCATGGTGGATTTCACCCTCACTGCTTGCTTTTTCTCTAATTCAGATCCATCCTCTTCCTTCTCCCCACCTGCCCACTTAGCCACAAACCCCAGGCTCACCTTGAGTGTATCTGTCTATACACCCGGCTCACACACATCCTTGCTTGGTTCCCTTGCACCTAGAGAACCTGGCTCTTTGGAGGAACTTGTCACCTCCTGTTGTGTTTACTCCAGTGCCAGTGTTTGTGCCTCTTGTAAGATTCAGATCATCTCCAGGGCAACAGTTGTACCTCCTGTATATAACTGGGACAACCTTCCTCAGCATCAACTAGGTCTAGGGCCTGGTTAATGATGGGCATGCATAGGTGGACCAGAAACAGCTGGTCCCTAGAAGGTGCATGGAAGACGTGGGCCAGGAATGGTTCCATGTGCATGAGACGTACAATGGCACAAAGGCTGTTCCTTCCTGTCTTCTACAGGCCAGCATCAGGGTCACTACTTACATGTTTTCCCTGTTTTACACCCTGAAGGGATGCACTGTTGTTCTAGGACTGGTAAAACTGGACTTCTCCCATAGCCTTGACGCTCCTCCAGGGTCAACCTATCAACTCCCAGAGCCAATGCAGAGCACCTCTCCATCTTCCCCACCCAGCCATGTGGTCCTTTGTGACTCCTGAGTGAGCATGCTCATTCTTGCACAGGGCCTTTGCACAAGCTGCCAGTCACTGTTGGCAATGCCTCAGCACTCACCTTCCTTCCTGCACTGGGAACTAGCTTGAACACGCTTCCTCTATTCTGACTTTGACTCCCACATCATGATTCCTTTTCCATCTACGGTGTCCCTGTCCAGGGCTTGTGGCAGGTACCATCTGAGATTTTTTGGGTTAGTCCATCAATGTTGCTCTATGTTCATTCTCCCATAGGGCAAGAACTGGTCTGTTTTTAGCTCCCTCAAGAATGCAGTATACTTTCTAGCACACAGCAGATGCTCAGTAAGTACTTGTAGAATGAATGAGGGTCAGCTGAAGGATTGGGGGCTAATTAAGATGTTTATCATGGCTGCCTAGTGTGTGTGCTGCAGGGAGACAGCTGGCTCAGTGTGGAAAGTTATTCAGAGTCAGGCAACCTGTGTAGTATACACTGCATGGTCCCGAGCCTCTGTGTTCTGTCTGTGGAATGGGGATGCAACATGCAAGGTCACTGTAAGGGGCGACAGGGAGCATTCACAGAAGCGTTGAACATAGGGACCTACATCCCAGAGTCAGCCTCTAACTTCCAGTGTGATCAGATGATTATGATGCGTACGAAAATGGAAACTGCTGGGCTGGAGAGATGGCTCAGTGGCTAAGAGCATTGGCTGTTTGCTCTTCCAGAGGTCCTGAGTTCAATTCTCAGCAACCACATGATGGCTCACAACCATCTGTAATGGGATCTGATGCCCTCTTCTGGTATGTCTAAAGACAGCTACAGTGTACTCATATAAATAAAGTAAATAAATCTTAAAAGAAAAAGGAAAAGAAAATGTAAACCGCTGCTTTTGCAAATAAATTAGTTCTCGTTCAGTGGGGCCATGCTTGAGGCTAATGGGGAGGCTGCGACCCCAGTCTGACATTACAGTTGGAGGCGTTTCTAGTGGATGGGGGGATGCTGCAAGCTCAGTGGTTACTCTTGGCTTGGCGTCCGTTATCTCCAATAAGCTCCCTATAGCTCTGTTTTGTGGGGCTTGTTGCTGTTCCCTGGTCCCCTCTCCTCTAGCTGAGTGCTAGCCTCGGCCACAAGGGCAGCCCTGGCTCAGGTTTTCCACCTGAGGGATCCCATCACCCAGGTCTGTGCCTATGGACACTCAGGGACATCTGGGCACCTAGCATGGCCCTCGTCACACTGTTGGTGCTGAGCGGATGTGCTCTGTGTGAGTGGTGTGAAATACATTGTTGAAGCAACACTTTGGGATAAAATCACAACTCAACCTGCTAATGGAGAAGGTGTCAGGAGGTGCCAGTTGAGGAGCAGATTGCTGGGACTGAGTGCCGGGTCTGAGGCCGGAGAGACATGAGCTGCTGTCCTGGCCGATGAGGACACATTTTTTTTTTTTAGCATCTGGAGGCAAATCATTTAGGCAGCAGTGTAGTTCAGTAGATAGAGCTCTGGATGTACCATGGATCACCTATCCTGTTGTCCTCTAGTGATGGTCTTGAACTAGCCACAGGGCTCCTCTATGCTTTGGCTTCATCATCTGTAAAAGGAAATAGTAATGTTGTCTCTGGTTTTTCATGGAACTGCAATAGGGGAGTGTGTGTGTGTGTGTGTGTGTGTGTGTGTGTGTGCAGGGACAGAGGCAATTAGACTTTTCTAGCTTTCAGGGGGTTGAGGCAGGTGGATATCAAGAGTTTAAGTCAGCTTGGGCTACAGCAACAAAACAACTGAAAACAAACAAAAAAAAAAATCCTAATACAAAAGGCTCCAAGGACTGGAGAGGGCTCAGCAGTTAAGAGCACGACTGCTTTTGTGAAGGACCTGGTTTGCTTCCTAGCACTCACGAAACAGCTGACAAACATCTAAAACATTGAACTCCAGTTTCAAAGGATATGATGCCCTCTTCTGGGCATTACACACACATGGTACACATACATACATGCAGGCAAAATACTCGTATGCATGAAATAACATAATTTTATTTATTTATTTATTTATTTATTTATTGTTTATTTGTTTGTTTGAGCCAGGGTTTCTTGGTACAGCCCCAGCTGCCCTGGAACTCACTCTGTAGATCAGTCTGGCCTTAAACTCAGAGATCCACCTGCCTCTGCCTCCTGAGTGTTGGAATTAAAGGCGTGTACCAGTCAGCCAAGCTGACTTTATTTATTTATTTGTTTGTTTGTTTAAAAAAAACTTCAAAGAGCTGTAGAAAGTCACAGCTGTAAGATGCACCCGAATTACCTCCAAAGACTGATTGATTTGGCGTTCTCTCAGTGTCACTAGGTGTTTTTAAACATCTTTTTGTTTTGTTCTGCTTGAGACAGGGCCTAGCCATATAACCCTGGATGACCTGAAACTTCCTATGTGGAGCAGGATAGTCTTAAACTTACAGACCTTCTGTCTCTGCTTTCCAAGTGCTTGAATTGCAGGCGTGTATCACCACACTCAGCTTCCAATAACATCTTTATAAAAGGCACAGGGACGCTGTGAACATTCAAACGCGTGCCATTGGCTTCAAGGCTCCCTTGGTACATGGCGCTTGGTACATAGGAGCATCTGTCACATGAAGAGAAAGGGATGAGGTTGGTGGAGTATTCTCTTTGAAGGGGCACATGTAAGGACTGTAAGTACACAGAGGAGAGCTGACTCACAGCAGGTGACCTGTGAGCTGTGACCTGTGACCTTGAAGGATGGCAGGCAGAGCCTTATTTGAGGACTAGGCAGCCAAGATTGAGAGCAAAGATCTCAGGGGTTTCTGTGACGGCCATTCAGACAAACTGTGGGAAAGACCTAGAAGGCCACTCTCCTTGAGCCACAGGCCTCGAAGGCACACTTTTAATCCGTCATAGCTCATCCTGGGCTTCCTCAGAGTCCTGGTTTCTAGACAGTGCCAGCAGCAAAGAGGCTTCCTGGGGACAGACACCTTCAAGTCACCCAGAAGCTCAGCAAGCAACCTTCAGCAACATTGCAAAGCCTAGGGTGCAGGGGAAGGATGGTTAGACAGACATGTGGTTTGGCCCAGGCACTATGCACTGTGTCCCTGAGCAGGCCCTGGGACTTGTAATCCCTGTAACTTACTCAGCCTGCTTCTCTCACAGCAGGGAGCTGGAGCCAGGCACAACCATCCATGCCTGGAAATACTGAATGGGTGCAGGACCCAGCCTTGTTTGATATCCAGAGAGTCTGTCAGGGGACTATTCTAATTTGAGCAATGGAAAAATGACTCAGGGCCTGAAGAGGGCCCAGGCGTGATGTTAAAGTGTACTCAAAGTTGGGTCTGTAGGTGGGCCGAATGGAGGCTATGAACTTCACATTTCTCTTCACGGCTTTCTCGATGAGGGAAGCAGGGAGCATGGGTCGGGCTGGGGTAAATATGGACAAAAGCTACAGGCAGACAGGTTGCCAGGCCTGGCTGTGAGTCTGACAGCAGAAGCTGGTGCCTACTTCCGGGACTGCTCCTCCTGTCAGTCTGGTGGGTGGCCAGGCTGGCATCAGAGGAGCCCTCAGTGACGGGGGGAAGCCACACCCTGTGCCCGTCCCCAGCCCCTGTCTCCATTAGCACAGGTGTGGTGAGATACATGTGCAGGGTCTTCCACTCCTGTGACTCCTCCATGGGAACAGAGCCTGCGTTTAGAGAGAGCAGAGCCACTGGGGCCCGCTGTCATTTTGGATTCTTGTGATTAATCAGCCCTCCTGGGAAGGATGGAGCCCTGGCTTCCCAGCTGAGACGACGGATGGTTTTGCTTTTGAGACCTGCCAGGTTCCAGCCTTGTTACAGCCTGCCTCAGATTACTTCTTCTCCGGACAGAGAGTGATGGGCCATTTGGAAAATGCAGTTGGAAGGAAGAGATTCTGAGCCAAGCAATGCAGTGGTTCTCACACAGCACTGATAACGGAGTTGATAGGTAAAGACTAAATTGGATTTTTACCAAAAAGGACTCAGTGATGAGTGTTTGGTGAGAGTTAGAATAGTTTAGGGGAGCTGCAGGGCAGGGGGAAGGCTCAGGGCTGGGAACACCTGATCCCACGCTCTGATTTTGATATTCTTTGCCTCATTTCCCAGTAAAAGGGAAAGGCCGTTTCTAGATGATTATTTTTTTCCCAGACTTGGGGATGAAACTTAGGTAGGCAAATATCTTACCACTAGGATATAGTTTCACTCCCCTTTTAAAACAAACAAACAAACAAACAAACAGCTTATAAAGTTTTGAGACAAGTCTCACTAAATTGCGTAAATTGTCTGTAAATTGGTGATCCTTCTGTCGTCATGTACCAAGCGGCTGGGATTACGCCCCTGCACTGGCCACACGTGGCTCCCAGATCATCTTCTGCTTCACTTGGGTAACAACCCGAAAGCCTTTCAGACCAAAGCCAGAATACTGTGTCGCTGTGAGGGGCCCACTGTGACAACGCCTGCTGCTGTGAGGGGCGGGGGCCCTGCAAGTCACGGGAGAGACAGTACAGTGGAGATAATAGGGTCTAAGTAGGTCTCATTTCAGTTTAAGAAGAAATAGGGCAGGAGATGTCAAGAGTGAGCCATCTATTCTTGTTTTTAAGTCGGAATTTACTTTTTTAGGGAAGAAAACGGGCAGCTGGAGTCTTTCATCCTGTGAAAGAAGAAGTCAGGGTGTCAGGATAGTCAAGGCCCAATCGAACAAACAAACGCTACATCCCGGAAAGAGTTTTGTGGATGGCTCAGATGTATGAGAAGGCGGTTTAGCAGGGGTGATGGCGCACACCTGTGATCTTGGTGCTTAGGAGGATGAAACAAGAGGCTGGTGAGCTCAAGGCCAGCCTGGTCTATTTAGAGAAGCTGTCTTAAAAACAACAAGCAAGTAAGAAAACAGGAAAACGAGGAGGTTTAGAAGTTTGAGGTCTTTGGTGACTGACTGCATAGTGGTACCCGAAAGGCTAGCATCTTAAGTCTTAGAGATGAGCTACCTGGGATCATGAGAGTCAACAAATGATCTGCCCCTCTGTTGGTGCAGCAATGGCTGGCTCTGGTCCAGATGTCCTTGCTTGAAGCCAAGTACTCTCTTCCAGAAATTTGGGATGTGGTTATCCTGGCAACTGTGACCAAGCATAGGAGGAGGCAGATCCTTGCCTGTGTGAAGTGACAGGATTCTTACTGTCCTGTCACCAGCCCTTCCAGCCACCTGTGTCTCTGAGTCTTAGCTTTGGCCTCCACATTCCTTACAGGTAGGAAATCAACCATTCCCATCACTCTCTGAGACTGGGGACACCAGCATCCAGCCTGCACTGGCTCCTTCTCACCATGCTTTGCACATCTCCTCAACACAAGTGCTTTTCTCAGTGTTTGGTCACTCTGGATGCCACATAACCAGACAGTGTGTATCTCTGTATGTCATTCCCTACTGTATGTAGACAGTTGGCCATGCTTCGGTAGGTTGTCAGGTATGAGTCCAACATGTATGCTCAGAGTGGGGACAGGACTTTCAAGTGTGAAATTGAGGCTCACTGAGTTCATGAAGAACAAAGTGTACAGAACTGACCTTGCTTACTGCGTTGAACAAGTGGCTAAATTGGACAGGTAAGGAGAGTGGGGACTTAGGGACTGTAGATTCTGTGAAGATTGTTAGATAAAATCTCAGTAATTTTTCAACAAGATGGAGAAGATGGATGATTCAGGAATATCTGTCGATTGTTGGAATCTCTCAGTCAAGATGTTAAACCTCAAGTTTTTGGTAGTGATTGTTAGGACTCTGAGTCTTGCTTGTGTGTTTGTGTATATGTGTGTACCTGTGTGCTTGTGTGTGTTTGTATGTGTATAATATATGTATGTGCTTATGTGTGTGCACATGTGTGTTGTGTATGTGTGTATGCATGTGTGTTGTGTATGTGTGTATGCATGTGTTTTGTGTATGTATGTACATGTGTGTGTAGTATATGTATGTGCTTGTGTGTGCATGTGTGTGTATGTTGTATATGTGTGTGCTTGTGTAAGTGTGGTGCATGTGTGTGCATATGTGTTATATATATATACACATGTGTACATGTGTGTGTAATGTAGCTGTGTGATCTATAAAAGAAGATGCATACTTTTAAATCAGTGGTCTTCTAAAGCTGCAGGCGTCAGATTTTGCTGCTAATGCTGAACTAGAAGAATTGGCAAATGTTTCAGATGTCAGAGCCAGAAAATAAACTTCCTTGTGTTCTATTCATTTCAGTCTGAAGGTTCTTTTCTTGTGGTGCGATGTATTATGCCGTACTTGGTCTCAGAAGCCAACCATATGAGGACAGGAAGATGTCAATGAACCTTAGAGGAGTGAGAAGAGTCTGGGCCCCTTGTGCCTTGTGAGACAGTCTTAGAGAATGTCTTCCTCTGATCTTGGACTCCCATAATGCCTTCCCCTTTTCCTTCTGCAAATGCTGACTGGGGGACACGTATGCACCAGCACTGACAGATGCTCTTAGCACCAAGCAAAAGTCCTTTATCCCAGGACAGTATGGGCCAGTTCTTCCTGTAACATGTATGGATGGCGGACATCCAGGATCTACAGAATGAGGTCCCAGGATGACTAGTTACCTGAGATGGGCAGCTGTGGAGTCAGGAGCTGAAGGGCTGTGTTTATCTTGAGCCCTGTGCTGAGCAATACCATAGTCCAGTCAGTCTCCGCCATTCCAACTCTCAACTCCTCTGAGTGTTCTGTACCTAGGCCTTGACCTTTGACCTTTTACCCAAGAGTCTTGCTGAGCTACTGTATGGAGGATTTCCACCCTTCACAACTGGTTGAGTTCTTCCCCACCTCCTCAGTGTGTGCCTCACATCTGTAACCTTAGCACATCAGAAGTAGAGGGAGGAGGATCAGAAGTTCAAGGTCACCTTTGGCTGAGTTTAGACTCTATATCAGAGGGGTGGAGGGATGGAAGGAGGAGAAAAGAAGGGGAAAGAGGAAGCTGGAGTTTGGCTGTAGCCTAACACTGGAGAAATAAATCAGACTGTTGCTGTCAGGGAAGAGAGGCCTCTGCTGACCTGGGCTCAACTGGGATGGAACAAGGAGATGGAGGTGGCTCATAGCTACAGAGCAGGGTGGGAGAGGCAGGAAATCAGTAAGAGGAACTATCAGGAGTGCGGGATTCACTATGCCAACCTGGCAGAATTCTTGACCCCTTGCCCATACGTCTGGAGTGCTGGGATTATAAGTGTGTGGCACCATGCTCAGTTTATGTAAGACTGGGGATCAAATGCAGCGCTTCATGCGAACTAGACTAGCACTCTACCCACGGAGCTACGCCCTCAGCCCTTGTACTTAACAGTTGGTAGTGGAACATCATGTAGGACAGGAAGAGGGAAGGAAACCATGTCAACCATGGAGAAGGGACAAAGTCTGATGTGTGCTTCAGAAGCTATGAGCCACCCAAGGATGAAACCTGAGCTCACAGCTTAGTGTCCCTGAGTTGGAGGTAGAGGATACGGGAGAAGGGTCGTGGGAGAACTATGTAGATGTCCTCTCCCAATCACCCCCAATCTATAGGCTATAGAGGTGGCAGCAAGGAAGACAGAAAAGAGCTGCAGCTTTGGGGGACCCCTTCACCCACAAAGTGGGGAGCCCCAGAGGAGGGGCAGTGGCTGTTAAAGAGAATCAGAGGCATGGGCTGTACCTACCCCTGCCCCCTGCACATATGTAGCGGATGTGAAGCTTGGCCTTCATGTGGGTCCCCAACAGCTGGAGCAGAGGCTGTCCCTGAATCTGTAGCCTGCCCGTGGATCCTGCACCCCTAACCCGGCCACTTTGTCTGGCCTCAGTAAGAGAAGATGTCCCTAGTCCTGCATGACTTGATGTGCCAGGGTGGAGTGATACCCAGGGGGCCTCCCCTTCTCAGAGGAGAAGGGGAGGAGGGAATGGGGGCAGAGCTGTGTGAGGGGAGACTGGGAAGAGGGGGGCTGATATTGGGATGTAAAGTGAATAAATGCAAAAAGTAGTGAAAGAAAAATAAAGAAAATCAGAGCTGGTAAGCAGCTAAAGTAAGGTTAAAAAAAAGTAAAAAAAAAAAAAAAGCACTTCTGACTTATGGCCTATGGCTACAGGAGTATAGAGACCTCAGTAAAACACCATGCTCTGTTTAGGACAGAGTATGAACTAGTGGGGATTCATAGGCAAGGAACTGGCTGGAGAAAGACCCTGGCTTTGATCCTTGAGGCAAGAAGCTCAAGCCAAGACCACGGTGAAGACAAACCAGAACTTACCAAGAGATGCTTTTCTCAGGGCAGGCGAGCTCTACCAGAAACCTTTGCTATTGGAGAACATCACTCACATGTTTGGGTTGGGCCTTTGGAGGTAGACATGCATACTGTCTGGGAGTCATGAGTCTCCTTTTCAGAATAAGAAGCACAGGTACACGAAAATGGAAGGTGTCACTGAGTGCCATGGCAGTGGCTTCTGGAGACATTTGACAACACCACCTTGTGGGTCCTTGTATATCTATGTTGGACCTTTGCTGCCCAGGAAAGGAAACACACTTGTATGACATCATTTGCATATTTTGAAAAACCATCCTGGGCTGGACAGGTGGCTCAGTAGGTAAAGGGTCTGTCACGTAAGCTAAAGTTTGTATTCCCAGAACCCACGGAATGCTGAATGTGGTAACACATCTGTGATCCCAGCACTCACACAGGAAAATGAGAGACAGAGGCCGGAGGACCAACTACCCTGGTGGACTCAGTGTTAAACATGAGACAATGCCTCAAAGAAGGTGGAAGGTGGGGACCAGTATCCAAGGTTGCCATCTGATCTTCCTATATGAGCTATGATACAATGTGCCCTCATTGCTACACGTGAACACACAGGAGCATGCCCGCCCTCACAGCAACACAGACCAAAAGAGAATGGAGAAGAAAAACATCCTTATGCTGGTTAGTTTTTGGCAACTTGACACAAACTCATCAGTGGAGGGGAGGGAGGAAACATCAGTGAAGGAATTGCCTCCGTGGGATTGGTCTGAGGGACACTTTCTTGGTTAAAGGTTGATGTGAGAGGGCCCAGCCCACTGCGAGTGTGCCACACCTGACAGGTGTTCCTGCTGTGTAAGAAAGCAGGCAGAACGAGTCATTACCAGTGTTCTTTCCTGGTCTCCGCTTCGGTTCCCACTTCTGGGCTCTTGCCTTGAGCTCCTCCACTGGCTTCCCTCCATCACGTTCAGAGATAAGGAATTGTAAGTCAAATAAACCCTTTCCTCCCTACGTTGCTTTTCTCTCTCTGTTTTCTGGCACAGCAACAGAAAAGCAAACTAGGATGCTTGTAGTTTTGTAGGGTTTGAGGGTTTGCATTTAAAAACCTAATATGTGATTTTACCTTATAGAATTAACTGGTGGTGTTTTGTTTTGTTAAATAGAGATTTAGAAAAATGAACATAAAACGAACCCCAAATCACCTATAACCCCACTCCCTCACACAATTACTGCTGATGTCATCCTGTTATCACCCCACATGTAGAGACAAAGTCCTGGTCATCAGCTGATTGCTCCATCTGTATCTCCCCCAGGTTTTGTTTTTTGATATGAGAAAACATGCTCTCACCCTATGCCTTAATTCCTTATCAAGAACCTTCTAGGCCTTCTAGGAATCCCCTCTAGGTGTGTACCAGGATTCCCACGTTCCACAAAGCTGTTGTTTATTTAAATAATCAACCATTGAATATGTGAGTTGTTTGTAGTTGTGGGAGTATATTTTGTGTATGAGTGTGTATGTGTTCATATTTAGGTATGTGTATGCACGAATGTGTGTATGCATGCATACGTGGGTATGTGTGTATGCACATGTGGGTATGTGTGCATGCACATGTGGGTATGTGTGTTCATGTGTGTATGCACATGTGTATGTGTGTGCATGAGTATGAGCATGTGCATGCACACGTGGGTATGTGTGTGCATGTGTGTGCACATGTGTATGCATGTGCATGGGTGTGAGCATGTGCATGTACATGTAGATATATGTGTAAATGTGTGTGCACATGTATGTGCATGTGTATTGCACATGTGGATATGTGTGTGCATGTGTGTGTACATGTGTGTGTGCATGGATATTGCACATGTGTGTGTACATGTGTGTATGTGTGTGCATGAGTGTTCACATGTGCATACACATGAGCTCTTAAATGATGCTGCAGTCTACAGCCTTCAAAATATGTAAGCTTCTCTGAGACTGGTTTCTCTTTTTCATTCTTAAAAAGATTATTTATTTCTCTATTTAATTTCATCTGTATGTATGTCTGTACACCATGCGTCCACTGGAGCCAGAAGAGAGTGTCAGATCCCACGGAGCCTGAGTTGTGAGCTACCTGATGTGGGTGCTGGAAGCTGAAACTTGGTCCCTCCTCTGCAAGAGCAGCGAGTACTCTTACCCGATAAGCCATCTTTTCAGTCTCTGTATTTGTTTCTTAGGATTTAGTCTTGGCTAGACCAAAGAGGATGGGAGACTGATGTCTTTAGATGCATTCTATCTCTGGCATCATGGCTTGATGTGCATCACCCCCTCTAATAGTTATTATTCCTCTTTCAGAGTAAAACAGTGGGGCGTGAGCAGTGCCAACACTTACCCTAAGCCTCAGAAACTGGGACAGATGGAAGAAGCCCACAGAGCCACCTGTAGGTCCCTGCTATTTATCCTGCCCTGGATTTTCTGTCTAGCTAGACAGACAATGAAAGGTGGGGGACCCTTAGCTAGAGTCCCTGGCTGGGAATTAGCACTAAATCAAAATTAAATCAAATGCTTTGCCCCTTGGATAGTTAATAAATTTTGATTCGCATTTCTTTGTTGGTAAGGTTGGGCTAGGAATACGGCTTAGCTGTAGAACATTTGCTGAGCATGCACGAGGCCCTTGGGTTCCATTCCCAGCACTGAAAAATAAAAGTTAAATGTATTTAGATGCTTAATGAGCCCTTCTGTTTTTGTGAATGGACTTGTCATAGCTCTTGCCCATTTTTATGAATATCCAGCTCTCTCTCCTGCTAATTTGTGAACTGCATTAGATGCACGTGGCCCCTGTCCCATGCCAGTGGTAAATGTGACTCCTGTTTTTATTCCTGTTTTTTAGTTTTCTGTTCCTTTTCAACATAGGAGATTCTTAATTTTCATATAAGATTTACATTTTCATGTTTCCTGCCCCTGGACTCTTGCCTAAGAACCCCCTCAACACTCCAGGTCCTTATAATTAATCTTCTTAGATCCTCCCCTTTTTTGGGTTTCTAATGATTTCAATTTAAATTTAGTTTTATCACATGTAGAATTTTGTGTGCACGTGTTATGTGTGTTATATATGGGGGAAGGGGAAAAGTGTGTGCACACACACACACATGGAGGCCAGAGCTGGATTTTGCTATTTTCTTCAGTCATTCTCTGCTTCAAATTTTTTTGGGTCAGAGTCCCTCACTGAAGCCAGAGCTCACTGATGCAGCCAGATTGGCCAGAGAGCTCCATGAAGCCTCCTGTGTCTGCCTCTTCGGCTCTGGGATTGCAGGCACACGCCACTTTGCCCATGTTTTATGTAGAGTCTAGGGGGTACCAACTCAGGTTCTGAGAGGTGAGCAGTAATCACATCACCTAATTAGCTCCCAGAACAGTTAATAGAATGACGTTCTCTCAATTATTGTTTTTATGAACAGGTAATCCAAGGTCCCAACACCATGTGTTAAATAACTTCCTTCGCCACCTACCTTATAGTTGGTCAGGCTGACACATTTTGAACTCTTGTCTTGTTACTAATATTGCCCTGATCTCATTCTGTACTTTAGTATCTGGTACAGGATTCCCTTCATGTCCATACAATAGGCATCAAGAAAGTTCTTGTCTAAAAGCACTGACTTTTTACTAGAGCTAAAAATACAATAGGATTTGGCATATATCTTCATTTTTCTCTGTGGCCTTTCTATAAAGTTTGGGTCCAAGATGGGGCTGTAGCTCAGTGGTTACAGCACTTGTGTAGCACAGGCAAGGCTCAGGGTTTGATCTGAATCTTCATCATGTATGCATGTGTCTGTGGTCACATTCTTAGGGTCAGATTCTGCCTCAAATCTGTAGGTAGACATTTTAGACATTTAAAAGTTTTCAGAGACATAAACTGTCACCTTTTACAGTGTCGATGTCCTAGGAGGTTTCCATGATTTGTCCCAAACCCATAGTCACCTTTGATTTCACACAGCAGCACAATAATCATACCAGTAGCATCGTGATCGTGACAGTGGCATAGTGATTGCAGTGGCAACATCGTGATTGTGACAGCCACATCGTGATCATGACAGCGGTGTGGCAACCGCAGTAGTGATCAATAATAACAGTGGTACGGTGGTCCTGATCACAACAGTGTCACATGACAGCAGCATTGACATCATGACAATGGTGTCACAATTGCGATCGTGATTGTGATAGTAGCATCATAATCAACACAGTGACATTAGTGAGGCTCTTGAGTGTGTACAGTACCATAATAGTGACAAGGCAGGTCATGTGTTCAGAGCCAAGCTTAGTTCAACCCTGTCTTGGGATAAAGAATGAGGAAAGGCTGGGCTGTAGCTTAGAGTGCCAGCATGGCGTTCAGGAAGCCAGGCTTCAATCCTCAGTACTGCAAAAAATAAGCAAAATATTGTGGAGAACAGTTCAAAGATCTGCACTGGGCAATTCTGAGACTCTGAGCCTGCACTTGAAAGAGCACTGAATTTTACTGGAATTGATTTTTGTTTGTTTGATATTTGAAACTGTATCTTGCTCTGTAGTCCAGGCAGGCTTAGAACTTAGAATAATTCTTCCTTGGGGCCCCAAATGCCGAGGCTACTGACGTGTACCATCATGTCCAGCTTCAAATCAATTTTTGAGGCTGGAGATTCTCTAAGGCTGAACTCCATTAGCCAATATTCTGGTGCATCTCTAGCCCTGAGAGTGCCTTCCATATGCATCCTATTGAGAGTGAGTTTGCTGTGCTAATTAGCCAGTGGTATTTTCTCTTTGCTGCAGTGTGAATGAGCGGCTGCTGTAGTCACTCCTCGTCCCCAGAGGTATTTTCTCACTAACTATTGCTATGTGTAGAAAACCTTGATCTGTGCATTCTCTCAGAATCAGAGGCCAAGTTGAACATTCTTATGAATGCCAATAGTTTCCTGTGAGGCTCTTTGAGTTTCCATGTAGGCAGTCATTTGATGTGCAGCTAACAATGCCTCTTCCTCTTATTGCCCTTTGTTTGTCGGCACCCTTTGCCCATGGTCTAAATGTCCTGATTCCCTTTGAGGATGGGTCTAAGCAGAGGTTGGAGCAGCATCCTTGACAGTCTCCTGAGTTTGAGCAAGATTGCTGTTTGATGACTGTGTGGATGCTAGCTGTTCTTTGTGACAGCTGTGGTTGTGTCCCAGAGGTATCCCCTGGGTCATTTGCTAAGAGGGTTTTGTCTTAAATCAGAAATGAGTAGTGAAGTTTGCTTAACACTTTACCTGCATTTTGAAGAGCTAGTTGCAAACAGGCAGTCAGGCTTCACTTCCTTGGGTAGACCAGTAGACCAGACATACCTTAGAACCACCAATGAATAGGGTTGTGTATGTCTTGAAGATCAAGAGCATTCATTCTCAACTGTCTGGGAGCAGTGGGGGACATCCAAGATATCTACCTGAAGCTCTATTTACCCTTGTCTTCTCCAATCTGTCACTAGTCTTCAAGAATCCTGCTTGTGTGTACTTACGACGGTTCTTGGCACCAGTGTCAAGGATGGTGAAGAAAAAAATCATGGTGGAAATTTGGAAGTAGAGTGACAGAGAAGCGTCAGGTCCCACGTGCACTAGTTAGGAGGCCAGGAATGTGGGAAGGCGTTTCATTTCGTTTTCTAGATGAGGTTAGTAGCATGTTCACCTCAAGGAGGAACTGAATTACAACACCACAGACATTTCAATTGCGGGCCATAAAGAGCTTGTCAGGCGCTAATTGCAGGCTTGCGGAGCTGTGCATTACAAACCTCGTGATTACGCCAGCTGCTGCCTGCCTGGCGGAGCCATGCGCTGTGCAGAAAAGGTGTGCCTGGATGGGGTGCGCGGCTTCCATTTGTTTATTCGGGGATCAGACCTGGGCTCTAAGTAGGTGTGTAGAGTGGAAGGCAATGTGAGAGAGCTGTGGTTGGAGGTGCCCCTGGGAGGGGAGCAGGTGTTCTGGCTGGAAACAGGTTGTCTACAGCAGTTTAGTTGAAAGCAGCGTGATCAAGGTAAGAACGAGATGCCAAGGGGCAAGCTGTCAAAAAATGACAACAAAAAGGAGTGGTCTCTATCAGTAGGTCCTCATGCATTGCTAACATCACTGCACTGTTGATTTAAGAGATCTTCCCTGTCATCCCACTGTGTGCCAGCAACTGATGTAAGCAGAGGGGAGTCCAAGGTGAACTTGTGAGAATAAGACACAGAACCTTTCCATGGGGAGCATTCATGGTGGTCAAGAGACAGTCGATACACAAATTAACATCATCTTAACCTAGATAGAGCTAGCCAAAAAGCGCAGCACATTTCTTACCAGGACACTGGGCATCAGAAAGGGTTGGGTTTCAGATTTTCCTGGGTTTTACACTATTTACTTACATGTTATGAGATACCTTGTGGGGGACTCAGTCTAAATGTGAAATCCATATGTGCTTTCGATACCCCTGATACACAGATGCTAAAGATAATTTTACACAATATTTTAGGTAATTTTGTTCATAGAAAACAGTTTTAAACACAAACCATCAGGAAACAAAGTTGTGTCTGTCTCGGTCACTGTGGGAGCATCTATGGCTGCATGGACAAAATTCTCAAGTTTTGGAGCATTTGGGATTTTGGATGCTTGGATTAGGGAAGCTCAAACTAAACCAGAACCAGCAGTAAAGGAGTGTCGGGAGTGTGTGATCATGGTGTGGGATGGAGTATTCGCTCCAGTAGGCTGCAGTGGCCTCTGAGACGGTTCTGGAGGGAGGCTGGCTAGAGGAAATGAGAGCTTTGCTGGGGCCAAGGACAGAAGGAAGCCTGTGGGACTGAGGAGAGCAGGGCCAAGTCAGAGAGTGGGTCGGGTCCTCAGGACTATGTGGTAGAGGGCATTGAAGGATTGGAACAGGGATGACGTGATGGACCTGTGTCGTAGGGCCACTTTCCAGTATGTTTTTAGAGAGTTTTGGGTTCATTTTTACACATATATGAAGATAAGATACCAAAAGAGATAGAGCGTATAGCCAACCACCACTAGACAAAAACCACCAACACAGAAAAAAATATTGAAACATTAGCAACCTGTTCAAGTCCCTGTAAGACCCAGGGAGCCAGTCTAAGGGGCCCTCGAGCTGTTAAAAGCACAAAGCCAATGAGCAAGATGATTTGTCTTCCACAGCTGTTGTCTGGGTCAAGTCTGCAGCTGCTGGGGCTGGCCAGCACACTCTTCTCTGCTAAAGAGCCTTGGTCTGGAAGCAGGCGTGAGGCCAGCTGATCTGCAGCTACCACAGATGGGGCACTTGAGGGATCTGCACACTGAGCATGGAGAGAGCTCCAGTCCTCACGGCCACATGGGAAGATCGTTCCCTTGGTGATGGATGTCTGCTGGTTTAAAGGCTTACGAGGAAGGGTATATCAGTACTGAGGACATACGCAGGGTGAATGGCTGTCTCTGAGACCACTCTGTCAATCTGGAATTCTTTCCCTGTGTCAGAAGGGAAGATGTTTTCCCAGAGTGCCTGGCCACCTCTGTACCCTATATTCATCTGGTCAGAGTGTGAATGTTTGTGTAAATTTGGCCTTGTGTCTCTGTGGTTGTGTGTATGTTTATATGTGTACATGCACATGCGCACACGTGCATCTGGAGGCCAGAGATCATTGTTCTGCATTGTATTGCTTTGAGACATGGTCTCTTACTAAATCTGGCGATTACAGTTTTGGCTAGGTTGTTTGGTCATCAAAGGCTCTTCCTGTCCCCTTACTCGGCAACAGGATCACAGGTGCATAGCTTCAGGTTCAGCTGGAGACTAAAGTTAGGTCCTCTTGGTTGTACAGTGAGCATATTATTGATTTAGAAATCTCCCCAACTCCTCTGTGGAATTTCTGTCAATAGTGTGTTTACACTACAGTTAAGCTGCCATGATGGCTGCTGTGACTGTGGCTGAGCTAAATGTATTAAAAATGTATCTCTTGGTGGAGACTGGCAGAGATCCCTGGGGTTCAGTGGACATCCAGTCTAATCTAATCAGCTAGCCCTAAGTCCCAATGAGAGACCCTGTCATGGAAAGGCAAGGCAGAGGACTCCTGAAGAAAAACACCTATGGTTGACCTCTGGCCTACAACTGTGAATGCACAAGTGTGTAAACTTACATGACACCCCCACACACATGCACACACAGCACAAATATATTTATTCCTCAGATAATGACCTAGCTGGTTCTGGCTAATCTCTCCTCCACAGAGGTTTTCAAGGATCCAGGTTCCTCAGTCCTCTGTCATATAGCTTGCCCTCATAGGCATGATTGCAATAGTGTCTTTGCCACATCTGTATTATTGTCTACCAGAAACGGAAGCAGGAAAAATAAAATGCAGAAGTTGAGAGCAAGCTGCTTGTATGAAAGCTGTGGCTGGCTCAGGAATTGTTTACACCACTGCCATTCAATTGCGTTGCTAGAGACTTGTCGGCCACACAGCCACACGTAGCTGCAAGGGAGGCTGGTCAAAGTTGATCTCTTGATAGATGGTCTTGTCTTAAAATGAGTGGTATGCAATATTTATTTACTACTGCTACTATAAAAAAAACCCATGATCTTAGTGGCTTAAAATCTCACAAATGTATTATCTTACCTTCAGAGGTCGGGAGTCCAAAGTGGTCTAATTGAGCTCCACTCAACATGTCAAAGGTCTGGTTGCTTCCAGAGGCTCTGCAGGGAAATCCATCAGCACTTGTAACTTACACAGGTCACCTGTATTCATACATACACATCGCTCCCTCTCTCCTCACTTGACGGTTTTGATCCCACCCTTGCCTCTCCTATGATTAAGTTTGACTCCTGGCTCCCTCCTATGAAGACCCTTGTGGTGACATTGGATATGCCTGGATCACCAGGATATCCTCCCCAATTCAGATTCAGAGCTAGTTCGTCTCTGAAATCCTTTCTCATGCCAGGCAGCCTATCCACAAGTTTCTGGGAACAGGACAGGGCATCTTCAATAAGCATGATTCTGCATACACAGGTAGGATATTTCATTAGTGGAAAAAAAAAACAGATACCAATCAAGCCTCAGGGATCCTCTTGTCTTTGCTGCCTGAGGACTTTTTATGGCTATGCATGTGCCACATCTGGCTTTTTACATGGGTTATAGGGATCTGAACTCAGTCCCTTATGCTTGCATACCAAGTACTCTACCGACAGAGGTGTTGCCTTACTCTCTCTTCTCATCTCATCTGCGTAGGTGACTCTTCTATTTGTCAACTCTCCTACTTGTCCTACATTTCTACCTACCCATTGGCTGGCCACACAGTGTGTTCCTCGGTCATTTGTTAGATTGGCTATGGCTTCAGGAACTTCCTGTTAACCCACAACTGATCCTTTTCCATTTCCAGGTACCCACCTACAAGGCACCAGCCCCCAGGGTCTCCCAACTAGGAGCTAGCACCAACAACACGACAGACATGAAAATGAACAAGGAGAAGGTCCCACGTGTCCTTATGTGGTGTACCTCACAGGAATGCTTGGCCACCTAAATCTTAGGGCCTAAGAGGAGTGGCTTCTGCTATGTGGATAGGTTTAAGCAATGTGTAACTGGGGACAACTTTTTAGGCTCAGGAGTGCAGATGGCTCTTGTGCATTCACCAGCAGTGTGCCCCCTTTGTGTTCCAAGCTCATAGGTATCCTGAGACTTAAGGAAAGAATTGCAAAGAGAAATTAACCAACTCCCCTTGTCCCTCCCTAAAGCGTGACAAAGGAGCAAGTGAAGCAACAGCCGGAGTGGCTGCAAGGCTAGAGGAGCAAGTGGCTCCCTTGTTAGACAAAGTTTATAAACTTTTCTCCCTGGGAGATTGATGTGGGCTCCGTGGATGGGGTGTGCAGTGACTGATGGGCCCCAGCCAGGGCTCCATCCGTAAAAGACCATTACCATTTATCTCATCCTCAACAGGGCTTCTTGTGACCTTCAGAGACAGCGCCCGCAGCGTCAGCACCCACAGACAGACGGGCTGGCTGACCAGCACTTTATAGCAAAGTCAAAGCTGGGCTGGTGATTCCTTCAGGGTTTTCATGCTCACTTTGCCTTGCTTAACCCAGGCTCTTCGGGCAGGCCTTGTATTACAGCATTTATTTTTGTAGAACTAAGGTTCCTGCATGCCAATGCCAAAAGTGTTTACTTTGAGAAGATTAGGCATTTTGTATTTATTTATATAAGCTTTTCTTCTTGAGTTTTGTCTGTGTGGTTTTGGGTTTTTTTCTTTTTTTTTTTGGTGGGTGTGTGAGTGCATGGGCCTATGTATGCTCTTCTATGTGAAGGGCAGAGACAACCTCAGGTGACATTCCTCAGGCCCAGCCACTTCCCTGACTCTTGCCCTCCCTCTCTCCCTCTCCCTCCCTCCCTCTCTTTCTCCCTCCCTCCCTTCTTGCTTCTTTCCCTCCTTCCTTCTTTCCCTCCCTCCCTCCCTCCCTCCCTCCCTCCCTCCCTTCCTTCCTTCCTTCCTTCCTTCCTTCCTTCCTTCCTTCCTTCCTTCCTTCCTTTTTTGAGTCAGGGACTCTCACTGTCCTGAAACTTGCCAAGACGGGTTGGCCACAGAGCCTTAGAGCCCTGCCTATCTCTTCCTCCTCAGTGGAGGGATAGTAAGTATACACTATCATACCTAAAAGAAAATACTTTATTGACAGAGCTATCTCTCCAGCTGCATTTCTATTTTTTAACATGTAAAAATCTCTCCACATGTGCATTAATTGTAGGGAAGATAAGCAGGAAAGTGCTGACAAAAAGTAAAAACTCTCGCCCTCTGTCTGCTATCTTGGGAAGTAGAAGAATTTCATCCTGCCTTCTAAGCTACGGGACTTTTAATTAATCACTCATTGATGCTTTGAATCGTCATCTCCACGCTAGAGATGGAAAAGGCCCATTAGGAAGCAAGGACATGAGTTCAGACCCCCAGCACTTACTAAAGCCAGCCTCCAAAAAAGCATGTGTCTGTAACTCTGGTGTTACTATGGAGACAGCGGGGCAAGGGGGGGCAGTCAGAGACATGAGAATGCCCTGCCATTCACATCTGTGTGAACACATGCCCATGTGTGCACGTGCACGCATACACACACACACACACACACACATACACACACATACACACACACACACGCATATACACACACATACACACACATACACACACACATATACACACACATACACACACACATACACACACTCACAAAGAGAGAAGTGAGGGAGGGAGATGGAGAGGGGAAAAAACAATCTAAAACAGCTCTTCAGCTCCAAGTTCATTAACTATCCTTTACAACCATGTGAGACTTTTGGCTCCTGCCCTGTGACCAGAATATGGGAAGTGCTCATGCAGCTGCCGTCTCTCTAGCTTGGCTTCTTGATTGTCTTGGTGCCTGCTGGCACCTGCCCCGGCTGTGCATAAACACCCTTTGTCCTTGGCAGACAACACGCCTTCCCTAGCCTAAGACACTGGTCCTCCCTGAACCTCTCAATACTTCAATACTTCTGAAACCATGGTGCATCTTGCTAGAGGTCGAAGGAGAACTTTAGAGTGAAGCCAGTCCCCTCTTGTGGATAGGTGGAGCTTGGTCTTTTGTCCATCCTGGTTGCTATGGGTCGTTATTTTATGGGAGATCTCACACTCACTTGAATTTTAACAAACACTCGGACACCTAAATTATTACTTATGATGTGTTCTGAAAGATTGCCCTGTAATGAAGTAATAAAATCATTGTGAGTGTTCGAGATTGCCTGTCATGAGCCTGGCAGGATGATTAAGCGTGGTAGAAATTGCCAGATCTCTCGGACTAGATCACAGAATTCTCAGAAGTAAGGGCAGCGCATATGACCAACTTTGGCGTGAAGGGATATCAAGCTTTATTAAAAGCCTCAGAGTGATTTTTAAGATAAACTGTTTCATTTGGGACCATGCACAATTCAAGAACAAATGAACCTGCGCATAGCCAAATAGGAAATTCAAGTTCCAGTCCCTTTTCTCCCAGAACCATCTCCAGAGGGACATCACAGTGGTGCAAAGCAAATACTGGAATATGTATTTATCCCCACCATCCGTTTCCAGAGCTTAGACATACCAAATAATAACTCCACCCTAGCCCCTGAAAACACTGTGATCGTCTTTATGGTTGTATAAAAAATAGGGAGCCGACATAAGTAGAATTCTACAGTTCTTGTCTTCTGGAGACAAGGTTTGTTAACCGACCTGAATATCCTGAAGGTTTGATCATGTTGGAGCAAGAATCAGAACCGCCGTCGTTTTCAAGGCTTGTGTGCATGCACTGTGTTTGCTCTCGTCCGTTGGTGAATGATATGTCGCTCCCACCCTCTAGCTGTTGTGAGACATGCTCCTGAAGCATGGACGGACGAGTACTTCTTGAGACTTTGCTTCCATGTCTTTAGGGGCTCATACACAGAGATGGAATCACTGGGCTAGATGGTAATTCGCTGCCTGTGTTTCTGCAGAGCCATAGTGCTGTTTTCTGTAGCAGCTGCTCCGTTCTTGTTCCCTCCCACCAGCAACACATGAAGGTCTGCTCTCTGTACATCCTCACCAGAGCCATCCTGACAGACGTGACGTGCTATCTGGGTTGAAACTGTACATGGTAACACTTACATAGACATGTAAAACCCTGAAGTGTGTGGTGAGCCTTTGGTGGCATCTACTGCTCTTAGGAGACAATCCTTTAGTCGGCCCTGGACACTCGTCTGCTCGCTCATCCCTACTGTGTTGATGCCTCGCTGGCTCTCTGTCTTTTCCTTGAATGCAGCCCCACAACTGGGTCCCTCCCTAGATGGACCTTGTCCTCATGCTAGAGGGAGAGCCCATGGCTGATGCCTGGCAGCTTCAAGGGTAAGGAGACCAAGTCCACTACATCAGGGACAGCCCTTAACAGCTCAGGGATCGTCCTGGTACACAGCTGCACTGAGAGATGATGCCACAGTGAGATCAGGATTCAGATCTTCCCAGTCTTGCGTTGCCTCTTGTTCACTCACTAGCCAAGCCTCTCCCGTGAGTCCTGCATAGGTTCTCCTCATTGCCTCCTTCTTGGGAGCCAAGCTCAGCAAAACTATAGTTTTGATCTTCAGACAAGTTCAAACGTTATATTTTTGTATACCAATGCCAGCGTCTAAGCTGCTACCCTGGGGTATCACGATCAGAAGCCCCAACAGCATCCACAGGACTATGTCACAGTCACTGCTGATGGCTTTGCACAGTGCAACCTTTAACCTCAGAGTCACCCTGAAGTAAAGTTATGAACAGTGAGGTAGAAAACAAGCAGGTTAACTAATCTTGTTTTATTTGTTTTTAGAGACAAGTTTCATTATGTAGGTCAGGCTGGCTTCAAACTCTAGATCCTCCTGCCTCTGTCTCCCAAGGGCTGGGATTACTGGGTTGCTCTGCCATGCCCAGTTGTAAATTCCTTATTTTATAATAAAAATGCATATGATGTAAAGTGTTACCAGTTTGACAGCTCTAAGGATCCAGCATACAGTGCTGTTGAGCTCATTTGCACTGCCATGCGGTGTGACTGAGGTCAGGGGCTCTCCCCTGGCATGAGGGAGGTCCCTGAGCATGAAGAGTCCCAGCTGTGAGCCATTAGTGGCTGGATATCAGATGGAACCCACAATATCCACCATAGCAGTAAACACAACCAGAGCAAATACATACACCATTAGTGTCTCAGGTTCCATTTCTTAGGAAATGGTCTAAACAAACGTGTGTGCAAGAGAGGACATGACAGCACTCCTCTCTCTCTCTCTCTCTCTCTCTCTCTCTCTCTCTCTCTCTCTCTCTCTGCTTTCATTTGTTCATAAGTATGTGTGCATGCAGCTGCCCACACGTGTGTGTGTGTGTGTGTGTGTGTGTGTGTGTGTGTGTGTAGATGCAGGATGCCACAGTGCATGTGGGGAGGTCAGAGGACAACCTTGGGGAGTTGGTTCTCTCCTTCCACGATGTTGAGGCAGGGCTCCCTTGTTCTACCGCCTTGAGAACTCCTAGCTAGCTGGTCTGTGAGCTTCTGGGGAATTCTCTTATCTATGCCTGCCATCTCACTATGAGAGTTCAGGAATTACAGATCTGGGTCCTGGGGAATCAAACTCAGGTCATTAGGTTTGCAGAGCAAGTGTTTTTTATCAGCTGAGTCCTCCCGCTGGCCCAAGGGAGTGTTCTCTAGAACAACATCTTTTGAAGAGGGATAAGGAGGAGGAGGAAGAAGAAGAGGAGGAGGGAGAAGAAGAGGAGGAGGAGGAGGAAAAGTAGGGCAGGACACACAATGTCATCAGAGGCCTCTGTAGATGCCATGGGTGTGCTGCAACCAGGAGACTCCCTTCAGATATTGGGGGTGTGTCACTGTTCAAGGATTCCTCATTTAGGCTGTTCCTCTGGCTCACTGGTTTCTGTCCATCAAGCATGGGCTCATTCCCGAGTTTATCTGTGCCTATAAAAGACTGTTACAGGACCAGCAGGTCCCACTGAGCATAGTCACTATTAGTTACATTTCCTCCGGGTTGAGGTAGTGGCACGCAGGATTCCAAGTCAGTGATCAAGCCTCCTATAAGGTTGATGCTGGCAGAGGCCTTATGGCAAGATAGATCGACCTAAACCTACAACATGTTTCTATTATGATCAAGATGGGTCACTTGCCTTCTGAGGTTGGGAGGTGGCCCATGGAATCAGCTCATCCCTGGGAGGCTTATTGGACTCCGCAAGGCTCAATGCCATATGGGCCTGGGCTGTGGCCTTTGCTGCTGGCAGGCTGGATGCTCAATGATGGGAGACAGTCACTGAGCCCCACTGAGTGGGAGGCTGCATGCCGTCTCCGCCAGGGCTCAGTAGCACATTAAGTGCCTCATTCGGATGGTGCTCCATTCCCTGCTGCAGATGGTGTGGCCTTGCTCCAGAACCCCAGGGTCTGTGTTGTGATTTTCCTAGCCTGGCTTGACACACACTCCATACGGAGTCTCTCCCCCTCCAGCTCCTGCTGACACTTGGGGGTCTGCAGCAACTTATAGCTGGACCTTCTGCAGACCTTCCCTGCCCTGGGGGGCACCTGCAGCATCTTATCTGGCAGCAAGTGGGTCACAGAAGGACTCTCAAGTTTTGGGCACCAGAAGAGTTCTCTCAGTGTTGGGAAGGACACATTACAGAATGAGTGGTATGCACTTCAGGGACAATCTTGCCCTGTCCCCCTCCCCCACAACACTTGCATCTCCTTTGCAATTGTCTGGCCCTCTGAAGGACTAGTATCTTATTTACTGGGATGTACTTGCCGCTTCTTGCCTAACTAATCCTTGAGGTCAAAGATCAGGATGCCACCTGCTCCATCAGTTCTTGGAGACTGTCACAGAGGGAGGAGCCATCTCCACAGACCACAGATGTATACTCACCGTGTTCCGTTTGTGTGCAGACAGCCGCTGACCCCTCTCTTTTCCAGGATGAGTCACAAGTCCCTGAAGCTTTTAATGCACTGCTCTGGTATTAGGTACAGCAGCTGACTGTCACTCATCAGGGTCTGTCTGGTTATTGATGAAGAAAGACTGGGAAGTGATGTGGGAGCATACTGGAGATCACTCACCCTTTATTCTTGGGATCTTTCCACCATTCTCTTCTTCTCCCTCTTCAGGCTGCCATATTGTTCTCAGTTTATTCTCTTGGTAAGCATCCACATGGCTTTTCCCATGATCATGACCCTCACTCTCCAGACCAAGGAACCAATGTGGGGCTAGTTTGCTGGAGTTTCAGTTCAAGGAATTCAAAGTTGGAGGTGGATGAGTGTCCTTAAGGTGTTTCCTTATAGCCTAATGCTAAGTGAAAGAGGGGCCTATAGAACCCAAGGTCAGCAGCATAGAAAGGAATCACAGGGGTCAAGAAGGGGTGCCCTGCAGGTAAAGAGGAGCTATGTGGGTGCAGGGGAGCCCTAGAAAGTAGTAAGTGTCACCTACCTATCTGGTTGGTAAAAATAAACAATGGCCTTCGTCATTGGTGAGGGTTAAGAAGTATTTTCATCCTGCAGTAGGGTTTTGGGTAAGTCTGTACAACTTACTCTCTAAAGAGTGACCTGGGATGTCACTGGCTGACTTTAAGCTATATATCTTCTAGTCTAGAAAATCCTTTTTTAGGTCTTTTCCTACAGTAATAATTGGAGTATTATTTATACATTGAAAAATGGAGAATGCTTTAAACGTTGATGAAGAAAGAATCGGTGAGACTATATAGTATTTATGAAATACTTTTAAGATTTATTTGTGTGTGTGCATGCATGCAAGGTCTCTCCCAGAGGCCAGAAGAGGGTGTCACAACCTGGAACTAGAGTCACAGGCAGTTGTGAGCCCTCTAGCATCCCCTGGAAGAGAAGTAAGCACTCCTTAATGCTGAGTTGCCTCTCCTGTCTCTATAAGGTTTTATGTATTCCATTTTGCCATAGTAAAATTCCATTCCATTATTGGTAAATTATTAAATTAAAAAATCCACAAAGCAGCTTGTATAATAGAATCTAGATTTTTATCCAAATTAAGCATATCAAATGTCTTGGAGAATATATTCCATAATTTTCATAGCAGTTATTTCTGGTAAGTCTCAGTTTAATGTAAGTTCACTCTTGATCACACAGCAGCAAACGATAGCACCTGTTATTTTTTTTTATTTTAAGCCTGAAAGCTAAGAATGGTTTTTAAACAATTTTAAAAGGATGGTTAAAAAAAGAGAGACCATATGTTCTTCAGAGGATAAAATATTACTATCTGGGCCTTTGCAAAAAAAGTTTGCTGACCCAAAAAATTTTGTCAAATAAAAGGATGTGTAAACGTGACACAAACAACTCAAATATTATAAATATTTCCATAGTAAATTGTTTAAAATGAGTAGATCAGCCAGAGAAGTTTTAAGGTGCTAAGAAGAGAGTCATTAAATGAAGAGATGACTGAACTAGGTACAGAGAAAAGTATGCAGAAGGATGGAATAATTGCTCCAAGGCAAATCAGAACCTCGATCCCGAGCATCCCAGTGGTTAAGGCAAGGATATGTCACTATGGTCACCATACATTTCGTGATCTTTAAAATCGAGAACACCCAAGTTTCTGGAGACCAGAGCAGTTTTTCTTAGTTGAGATGGTATCACTGCTGAGGTTGACCAACTGAATGTTCGTGTAATCATGGAAGTATTTTGCCAGAAGCCGATCTATGAACTGGCTTTGAGTGTGCAGGACAGTTGTCACAAGCAGGGACTTAGGAGCCACCTGCTGCCCAGAGTCCTGCGTCCTCTTTGCTTCTTTCTTTGTTTTGATCTGGTTTTCTGGGTCAGTCAGTTAGTTGGGTCCTAAAATCCGTAATCATGTGGCTTGTGATCAAAAGAATTATCCACTGTTATACCATGTCTTTCATGAGGTTCCATGGTCCTCTTCTGTCCTGGGGCCCACTGCTGTCCCCCGTCTCAACAACTAGAACATAGTTGTTGCCTGCCTTTGAAGGATACTATGATTGGGCCCTTAGGAGAGCCATCTTTGAGGATGCCATACTGAATAAGGAATGTTTTGTTTTCATGTGACAGATGATGGTTTAGCCTTTGGAGCGTTGCCTGAGTGAGGGACTGGACAGATATTTGTCTGCGGGGGGCAGGTGCCTCTCCCTATGGGCTGTAAGCCTGCAATAACCCAGAAAAATTTTAAGTTTTTAAACAAAACAACTCAGAAATTTTAGGACTTATATCATTGAATCATCAGGAGGTATGGCCAGAAGTATGTCTTTAATTAT
>NW_021604644.1:2290881-2352912 GCF_004785775.1 Grammomys surdaster
TATATATATATATATATATATATATATATATATATATTACATGTTTTAATCTTATTCATCTATTTGGGGACAATTAGGCTGATTTTGTACCTTAGAGACTGTGGGTAATGTGCAGTTATCTATCTCTGTGGTATGCTGACTTAGATTCCTTCTGGTATATACTCAGGAGTGGTAAAGGTGGCATTGTGATACAGTAATTTTATGTACAACCTCCATACTGCTTTCTGTACAGTTCATTTCTATTGTAAATTTTTTTTAATTTTCATTTTATATGTGTATGTTTTGCCTGCATGATATCTTGTGAAGCCCATGTGTGCAGTGCCTATGAAGGCCAGCGGAGAGGACCAGATCTCCTAAAACTGGAGTTGCAGATGGTTGTGAGCCACCATGTTGGTGTTGGAATTGAACCCAGGTCCTCTGGAAGTGCATCCAATGCTCTTAACCACTGAGCCATCTCTCCAGCCCCAAATTTACTCCGTTTTGAACAGGAAATAATATTCCATTGTCTGGATGTACCATGGTTATTAACTTACTCACTTATCTACAAAGAGCATCCTGAATATGATTCTCACTCTCCTCCCAGCTGCACATGTGGATGGTCCTCTCTCAGGCCCGCAGGTTAGAAGAGCAGCCATGATTTGACCTTTGCAAATATAGACAGGAGCTCTGGTCTAGGTTGACTTTGTGCTTCCCAGGAGCAGAGTCTCTCAAGCCTAGGTCCCATCTGAAGCCACCAGGTCAAGGCCTAGACATGCTGACCAGGGTGGACTGGGGCAGCCCACTCCATGGGCCACTGCTGAATTCTCAGCTTCCTTTGATGTTCACCTCTGATGTTCATCTCTGAGGACTGCAGCCTCAGAGATGCCAAACAGAGCTTCTCTTTTTAAAACATGGCTGAGAGCAATGAACACTGGCATTAATACGGCACAGCAATAGACCCCACAAGTGCATACTGGTTGAAAAGACAAATTCAATGAAAGCAAGATATAAAGAAATGTAAGCTCTCAAGTTCCCAGACCAGACTGTCTACACAACAAGGTCCAGGCCAGCTAGGGCTACATTGTGAAACTCTTGTCTTGAGGTGGGGGTACCATGACATAGAAATAGAGAGGTCTCTAGCTTCTCATTCAGAGCAGTAGTGTCCCTCTGTCCATATAGTTGAAACACAGCCTCTCCCGAAGAGACTCCCTAGAGTCTTTCAGTACAGAAGCAGATAGACAGACATGTTCACATGTGCGCATGAGCATAAGCAAACACACATGTGCTTCAAGTCTTCGTGTATCTGTTCAATGGCTCGGTGGAAGCCGTAGGACATGGTAATCACCAGCATCATGAAAAGCTGGTGGTATTTTTCTAGAAGAGGAGAAGAAGGGAATCAGAACCCAGAACAGTCCTTTAGTGTGCAAAGAAACTGAGTCCTAGTACTGTATGCATGTGGCATGCCAGACATGGTCTGCACAATTCCTGTGCTTCTTTTCTGATCCTCCAATGGGGTAGGTCTATAATTATGCCAATTTCATCTGTATGTGACCTTCCATTCCTAGGGAGTAACTGGCTTGCTCAGGTCACAAAACACCCTGGGGGCTTGTTGGGGATTGATATTCTGGTTTACAATGTCCTTCCGTCTAAAACTCACTTCTCTTGCACAGTCATATAGAATGGGTGTGGATGGCTCTGAGGAACGTGTGTGTGTGTGTGTGTGTGTGTGTGTGTGTGTGTGTGTGTGTTATTCATTAGAAACTGGTGCCTATTCTTACCAGGGACTGTGATGTAACCAGGCATCACTTAAGCTGTCCTTGTCCTGGATCCCTCTGCACCTGGTGCATGCTTCTGTCACACCCCCTCCAGGTCTGCCTGGAGAGGGGGAAGAGGAGAAATCTTAACACAGGTCCACGGAGACATCCTTAGTCTATTGCTGTTGACTTCCATCACTGACCTCATAGATGTGGGGTCTTCAACTGCATAACAGGTGATTCTGCTGAGACATTCTCTGCCAGGATGAGGTGGTTTGCTCCGATGCCTGAGCAATTGGATGCAAGAGTGCAGAGAGAAATGAGAGAGAAGCCAATGGCCTTGAGACAGGAAGGAAGGAGAATAGAGCAGACTTAACTGAGGAGTAGCCATCAGATTCAGTATTCCCCAGCATCTGTCCTGGGCCTCTGAGCACAGATATTATACATAGCCTTTAATAGCTTTTTTATGTAATGGTGATAACCTTGCTTTCTTTTGTTAGAGAAACCCACAAGCAATAGAATATTGGAAGGACCCTCCAGGTACCCATAAGCCAGTTGCAGCACCATCAATTCCCAGCTGATCTGTGTCATCTGCCTCTGCACACCCTTTTATTCTGAAGTCAGTGTCACACTTTATATGGTTTTGTCTGTGGACATTTCCATTTGTATCCCCAAAAGATATGGTCTCTTAAAAACCATTGTTAGATCTCGTAGAAAGGTCCGCGCCAGTCTTCCTATCTTAAGATGGCCAGTTGATGTTTGAGTTTCCAGCAGGCTGAAACAGGTCCTGCGTTTTTAAGTTTGCTTTTGGAATCAGATCCACACATTATGCATTTATTGGTATATCTTTTAAGCATTGTTTTAAAAATTAGGGTAAAATAGGCAAATGTAAAGTGTACCATTTTCATCACTTTAATGAGTTCCATTAATGACTGTCGCGAAGTCTGTTCCCGACTCAGAGAGATCACAGACGTTCATCTCTCTAACTTCCATCATTTCAGTCTGAAACTGTCCTCTCTAAGAACCAACTCCCCGTTCTCCATGCCTCCCACACAGTGCCAGGCAATCCAGCTTCTGCCTCCACGACCTTGACTACTCCAACTATTTCCTATAGGAAATATAAAATTTAAATATAAAATAAAAATTTCCTTCCTTAACATGACCAGGTCGTTGGGTTTATCTGTGGTGTGATATGTATTAGAATTTCCTCCTATTGAGCTAGGAAAATGGCTCTGTGGGTACAGCACCCACTACATACATTTTGTGTTACCACATGCAAAGGTGGCTACGGTGGCAGTATGTGCCACTAATTGCAGTGCTGTCTGGGTGGACCCCAGAGGCTTGCTGACCAGTCGGTCTAACCCAAATTCAAGATTAAGGTTAAGTAAGAAACCCTGTGTCCCAAAACTACAGGTGAAGGGTAGTTGAGAAAGACGTTGGTCATTGACCTCGGTTTCCACATGAGCAAGCACGTGTGGGTGGACACACACTCAGCCAGCACACACAGCATGCGCCATGAGCATATACACACATTTCTGTCTTGTAAACACTAGATGGTATTCTGTTGTGTCTCCGTGTCACATCCTGCTCAGCCTCTCATCGGCGACAGGCACTTGTGTTGTTTCTCGCTCCTGGCTTTTGTGAATAATGTCACTGTGACTACAGAGCACACACTTCCCTTAAGCATCCTTTAGTCGAAAGGTTGCCTCTTCACCTCTCTCTCTTCCTTCTCTCTTTTTTTCCCTCCTTGTAATTTATTTGTTGATGAAACTAGGTCATCTGTCCTGTAGTGTTCCTCTCTCTCTGGGATTTTGCTGTTGACCTCATTAACTTCCAGGCTAACAGTGAGTGGTATTTTAAAATTTATCACTTATATTGTGCTCATCTGACACCAGGTACAATTCTAAGTTTTTAATATATACATATATATATATATATATATATATATATATTCCCAATTAACCCTTTGAGGTGAGGGCTGTCCTTTGAGTCTCTACTTTAAAGATGAGGCAGGTTAACAGAAGAGAAAAATGAAGTCTCAGTAACCCAGGCAAAGAATGGCAGAGCAGAACTCTCTCCAGGCAGCCTGGAGCCATTGTCCTACATTGTTCCTCCAGCTGGGTGCTCTTCAGGAAAAACGCAGTGGTTGTGATTCACAGGGAGACAGAACTCATGTGTGAGAAAAATGAAAGTGAGCAAATAAGTGGGGGTCGGGGCTGAAGCTGGAAATTGCCTGGACCATCACTAGGTTTAGTGATACATTTCTGTCATCCATCTCTTTAGAAAGCTGAGGCAGGAATATTGCAAGTTTGAGGCCTGAGAGCTTGATTCAAAACAGAAAATTTGAAAAAGAGTGAGGGATGGAACCCAGGGGTAGAACACTTTCCAGGCATTCATAAAGCCCCAGGTTCAATGCCCAGAACCAGAAAACAATGAGAAAGAACGAACCTTTACCAACAGAGGTGGCTCTCCAGGCCACACCTATGGAACCATTTACCCCAAGAAGGCCAAGGTAACAGCAGGTGAGGACCCCAGAATGCTTACTGAAGTCAGTAAAATTCCAGATGTGCATGACTTCATCTCGTTATACTTCTGTCAACACAGCAAAGACACTCGTTGCTGGAGAATGTCTAAAATGGATATTTAGCAGAAATAGAGCAAGGTGAGCACTGCATCTGCCATTTTGGTCAACTTTACCTGCCCTTTGCTGTCATATATTCTTTAAGGTGTAAAGATCGTATATGCTTTTGAAACATCACAGTAGCGTTTAGTAAAGCAGAGCTGGAGGTCAGGAATCCAGACTCTCGGTGCTTGTTTGTGGCTTTGTCTGTTTTTTGTTCTACATTAAGGCTGAGAATCTTACATCTAGGTAAAGGAGACCTCAGTCCCAGGCCGGGGACCCTGAGTCATCTGTCTCCTTCTTTCTTTACTGTCCGTACCCCTCAGGCCGTCTTGGGTACTAGGACAATGAGGTGTTGTCCACAGTTCTTCCAGAGCTGCAAGATCCTAGGAAGAACTGGTTGTAGCAACTGGGTGGAGTAGAAAAGACCCTCTCGGGACCAGGAGTAGGTCTCCCCTGCCTGCCAGCCTTCACAGGGTGACCTCAGAAGGTCACTTGCTGCATCTGAAGGACCTGATTGGAGAACATTAGATAGCCACTAAAGGCTTTTAGCTTTGAATCTTCAGGATGCTTGAATTCTAATAAAATCATCTTTTTTTTTCCTTTAACAAAAAAGAAAGCTACATTTGACTCTGAGCTATAAAGGAGGCTTTAAGGTTATATTTCTGGAAAAAGAACACATCTTTTGTTGGAGAAAAATTGGCCAAATTGAGTCCTCCTGACTGATGAGTTAAATCACGGAGATTTAAATCAAACCCTCCCAGCCCTGCCCTTTCCTCACTGGGAGATGAGTCGGGAGAAATCTGCCTTTGAAACTGACCTGGATTCTAAGATGTCCATCACATTTTCCTGGACCTTTGGAGGTGGAGGCAGACTTTATTTGCTCTCCCAACCTTTCTTCTGCTGATGTGTGTAAAAAGATAGCCATTGGGATCTATTTAAAAAGACCCACGCTGAGGAAAACAGAACTGAGGTGCCTGGAGGCTGGAGAATGACGTACATGTCTGTGAACTGAGGTTCATCATCTAGAAGGCAGAATAGCAACTCTTGAAGAGGTTTAGAGCTGGTCTAGACTGGCTGATCTGTGTCTGGATATCAGATGAAGTCTGATGTAGATAGGACAGTCTTACTAAATTCAAAATTCAAGGTCCTGTTCCCAATGACACCATACTGTAGGTTAATGTCTTAGTTAGGGTTTCTATTACTGTGACAAGACACCATGACCAAAAAGCAAGTTGGGTAGAAAGGGTTTATTCGGTTTACCTTTCAACAACATAGTCAGTCCACCATTGAAGGAAGTCAGGACAGGAGCTCAAGCAGGGCAGGAGCCTGGAGGCAGGAGCTGATGCAGAGACCATGGAGGAGTGCTGCTTACTGGCTTACTCCACATGGCTTGCCCCAGCTTGCCTTCTTACAGAACCTTCTCATAAGGACCATCACCTCAGGGGTGGCACCACCCACAGTGGGCTGGGCCCTCCCCCATCAACAATTAAGTAAGAAAATGTACTACAGCTAGATCTTATGGAGGCATTTTCTCAATTGAGGTTCACTCTAGCTTGTGTCAAATTGACATAAGATAATAAGCCAGCATAATTGGAATGAAGCCCAGGAATCTGGGGCTTGAAAAACACCCCATTGATAACAATGCTGGCTAATCTAGGGTTAACTCCTGATGACCTCCATACTGCTTACAAAGGAGGTGACCAAGACCCTGATAAGAGCCAGAGGAGGGTCACCTGGTGGCATAACTGGGTGAAGAAAAGTCACCATCACCACCCCTCCCTGAGGGCAATGTGGACCAACAGATGGATCTTTAAAATTCAGCTAAGTGGGTCATCCTAGAGAGAAGAGTCTTGGATTTGGGTGCCCAACTGTTGAGAGTGGTATTCTCTGTTGCTAAGAATTTGATTTGGAGAAAAAAAGATTCCCAACCTTCAATAATGTAGATTCCCATTGATATGTAAATATGATTTTTATTCGTGCCTAAGAGAAGCAGTGCATAAGTAGCTGGGTCTTTTCAGTGACTAAGCACCATGCATTCAAGGTAAGGAGGTCAAATATCTTCTTGTCACTCAGTCAATAGCTTTTACATTTATTTAACTTGTGAACAAAAGATACGACTGGAGACCTTATTACCCTCTTGTATTTCTTCCTGATGTAATTAACCTTGTTCTCCCTCCTGTTGGTGGAAAGTAGGTGGCCTATTCATAACTGGTACAGTCAGCCCTCAGCATCCAGGGCGTAGGGCACAAACTGCTGTGCCAGGCTGGGGACAGGTGCAGATTCAGGCTGTCTCTAGACCCCTGAAATTCACACATGAGGGGGCCAAGGACAGAGCCTGGTGGCGCATAGAACTCTCCAGAAACTCGGAGCTAGTGTGGGGTAGAGCTGAGATCAAGCCTCAGGCCATCTGTTTCCAGAGCCCATTACATCCTTCTGGGATGCGATCTCTCTAGAGAATTATTGAGCAGAGAGGAACTCTAGAGAAGGAATAGAGCCGGCTGAAAGAATGCTTGCCTGGCCTGGCCTAGCCAGGTCCATGTCAGATGCAGAAAGGCAGGGGTGCCCAGCACGAAATCGCCCAGCCTGTATAAGCATCCCTAGGGATGGGCAGTCAGTCCCTTAAGGTTCTTCCAGGTGTACAGGTGTACAGAGCACAGATTGGGGATTGTATCTGATTCTTCTCATATCACTAGCTTGTCCTAGGGTTGTCGCCTGTCACAGGAAGTTTTTACTTCCCCTCAGACTGAAGCATCAGGAATTCCTGGAAGTAGTATCAAAAGGCCTAGGCCAATCAACCTGAATCTCAATTTCCCTATGAGAAAAACAGCATTGCTGGTCCTGTTGGTGGAGAAGAGCTGCTTCTGCTGCCTGTGACTGGAGGGCAGTGGAAGGGCCTCCTGAAGCTGCTGGGTCTAGGTACCTGTCCCAGCCCAGTGCTAGGCAACTCTTTAAAGTACATTGCAGTACCAAAGAGGTAATTTTATATAACCTGTAGGTAAAGATCTGAGAAAAATGGTGTCTCAAGAGCAACTGGATGAGGTGGCATGTGCCTATAACCCCAGCTACTTTGGCACAAAAGCAAAATTACTGGTTCAAGGCCTACTGGAGCTGTAGAGGGAGACCAAGGCTGGCCACAGCAATTTAGTGAGCCCCTGCCTCAAAGTAAAGAGTGAAAAGAGGGCTGGAGATGTAGCCTGGTGGCACAGTGACTGCCTAGGACACTTGAGGCCTAGTTTCGATTCCAAGCAAAGCACACACACACACACACGGGCACATGCACGCACACACACAGAGAAATAAACAGAGACAGAGAGACAGAAAGAAACACACAGAGACATACAGACACACACACACACACACACACACACAGAGAAGCAGACAGACAGAAAGAGACATACAGAGAGACACACATACACAGAGACAGAGGCAGAGAGATAGAGACAGACAGACACACAGACATACAGACACACATTCACACACACACACACACACACACACACACACACAGAGAGAAAGAGACACAGAGAAAGACACACAGATATGCATAGTTACACAGAGAGAGACAGAGGCAGAGAGATAGAAAGAGACAGACAGACACCAGACACACATACACACACACAGACAGAAAGAGACACAGACACACACACATACATAGAGACAGAGAGACAGAGAGAACTAAAAAGCAAGACCAGCTGAACTGAGAACTGAGACCTGCTAGGACACTCTTTGAGATGTGTTAGGATGTTTGGGGGTGTGTCAGGGTCTCCAAGGCCATGTCCAGGTTTCCTATACCTCCAAAGGGATCGGAGCTCAACATATTCGTGTGTTTGCACCTGTAATATACAACAGGGGAAGGATGCTGAGCCACGGGGACAGGCTCACGGCAGAATCCAGAAAAGTCCAGGTGCAAGGCCTCTCCCAGAGGAGTCACACAGGCACATGCAGTTCTCCAAGCAACAAACTATGACAGTACATGTCCCATGTCCTCCCAGGAAAGCTCATTAGAGTCCCGGTATCCTGGATGTCTGTCGGGGCTGCTCACCAAGGCACTTCCTTGCTTAGCCTACTGGAGATTCTACCTGGGCAGAAGGAAGAGGGTACTTAGGTTAAGCCAAGTTGTCTGTCTTACAGAGATCAAATGGGAGTTCTCCAATCCAGGTTCTGGTCTCCTAATCTCTCCCAAAGACCTTCCTGTGGCTATAGACTCAGACTTTCTAGGTTAACTCTTTCCTGTCCAGGGGAACTATCACAGACATCAATGAGGACTTTCAGACCAGACTGAATCTATGCCCTGGCCTGTCATTTGAGGGATAATGGTTGTTGTTTATTTGTGACAGGCTCTCATGTATTTTAGGCTAACCTTGAGCTTGCTGAGTAGTCAAGGGTAGTCCTGACCTCCTGGTCTTACTGTCTCCACCTCCAAAATTCGAGGGTTGCAAGCAAGCACACTATACCCAGCTTGAGTTCTTGACTCTTGTGTCCTCCATTTCTTCTATAAATTGACGGGGATAATGGTGCCCAAATCCCAGACCTCGTCTATGGAAAGCATGTGGCTTGTGCCTAGGACACGGGAAGCACTAGGCAACATTTACTAGCCTATCTGCTGTTATTATTATTGCTGTTAATGTTGTTTAAGGTTCCATGATGCTAAAGATATGTGCTTGGTTGCAGACAAAAAAGAAAGGAAGGAAGGATGGAAGGAAGGAAGGAAGGAAGGAAGGAAGGAAGGAAGGAAGGAAAAAAGAAAGAAAGAAAGAAAGAAAGAAAGAAAGAAAGAAAGAAAGGAAGGAAGGAAGGAAAAAAGAAAAGAAAAGAAAAGAAAAGAAAAGAAAAGAAAAGAAAAGAAAAGAAAAGAAAAAATTCCCCAAGAAACCTAAACATCATGTTCACCCAGGCTTGGTCCAAGACAGCAGTATCCCTGGTATACCCAGAAGCACTGAGTACCTCTGAAACAGGTGAGGGTCTCTTGAGCACTAGAGAATTCACAGTGGAGAATATCCTAATAGGATGGCCCAGGGAGGTAGACTTCCTCTGTTGTATCTGTGGTTATCTCATTGAATAAGTGTAAGACCACCTTCCCAGAGCGTCTCATGTGTGCAGGGAGGGTGCAGGGAACACTCCAACTGCAGCTGCTCCTCAGTAGCATGGTGAACACAACCATTAACGTCATCTCTGCAGTGACATGATCCCAGGGCCAACTTCTAGAGCCAGTGGTGCTGCTGGTGAGCTGAGAGAAGTCAGCCCTACCACTCCTCAGGGTTGGCAATGAAGTTCCTAGTCCCTGGCTAGAATGTCGCAGCTCTCTGTGTGTTTGTTGCCTTTTAGAACATGGCTTCTCCAGATGCACTTTTTCTACTCATCCCCGTTAAGTAAGAGGAGGCTCCAGTAATAAGAAGAGGGTTTGCTACTTATAGACTGAGTGGCAGGGACAATGGAAGCTTGGGGCTTAGCTGAGTTTCCTGAGCCTGGCAAAGGCGCCAGGCTGAATGTGTCCTCTGACTCTGAGCGTTCTCTTCCTGCTCTGAAGCTGAGGGGATCTTAGTTCTCCTCGATGGAGCAACACAGCATGCTGGACTGCATTCGCGTTTTAGGTCTCAGAAACAGAGTGTGGCTGTTCTGACACCTCCTCCCCTCTCTGGATTCTGTGTTCTGGCACATTCTACAGTTTTGTTCTTGAGAACAGTGATCAAGAAATAGGGGAGAACTGGGTCATCCAAGGCCACCTGGAGAACCCATCCTGCATGAGGGGCCTCTCTGGAGCTGAAACTGGGTTAATACACTGGCAGATTCTGAGGTCTCCACATTCAAACCTGGGGTTCCTTTTAGACTGACCCAGACTATCCAGACCTGCTCTGGTTCTTGGCCTCCTTTCTCAGCCTCAGTCTCTCTGCTCTCTGCCTCCAAGCTGTGTGGGTGTGACTGTCTACTGTCTCTGTTTTTGGATTCTGGAGGTCCCTGCCAAGGTGGCGTTCGTGACCCTGTGTGTCTATACCAGCCAGGGGCCAAAACAGAAGTGTCCTAGGAAATGTGTTGGGTGAAATTTCCACCACATCTCTAGGCCCTGCTGTATCAGGCAACACAGACGATTCACTCACCCTGTCTCCATGGGTAGTACAGAACAGGGCATTAAATGGGTAACTACTAGGGGGGTTCTGGGGCATAAACAACAAAAATATGGGTCAAGCTCACTTCAGAGAAACGGGAAACTGCCTGTCTCAGAACAAACTCTTTCTAGGGCTTGGAGAGAGCCGGCCTGGGGGGTTCAGGAAGTCTGCAGCATTTCCAGGGCTCCATCCCCTCCTGACTCCCTTCTGGGTTGGCTGTTCTCTAACATTTTCTTTTTCTCTTGGTGGTCAGCAGAGAGGCAGCAGCTCTCAGCAATGCCAGCAGGAAAACAAAAGTGTTCAGGTTGAGTTCCAGGGGACCCACTTTGCTATAATCCTGGTGACAGGGATACTGCTAGCTCCTGTAGAGGAAAGAAGAGCTGTTTCCCAGGGGAAGTACGGAATCCATTTACAAGAAGAAAAAGATACGGCAAGTGAGCTGATTTGGTCTTTCCCTTGAGGAGTCCCCTGCCTGTTGGTGGAAGTGGATGTAGAAACAGCTATAGAGACTTATGGAAAGGAATTCCGACTCAAGTCAGTGGATGACTGTTAATAAAGCAGAGTGGAGGCTGTGCTCTTAAAATCAGTGAACTTCAGGGATGAAGATGGAGAATAAGATGCTGCCAAAAATTTCACTTTATGAAAATTCTGGTGTGCGTGTGTTCGCCTATGTGTATGTGTCTGTGTGTGTGTGCGCTCACAACAGAATTTACAAGTGAAAATTTTCTAAGTGTGCAGCACTGCTGTTTCATTAAAACCTCCTGTTTTAATTGCTAGAGTTATTTTACCTGTCTCCAGCAGGGTGGGATTTACAGTTTGGAAACCACTGGGCTAACCGGAGGAGCATAGGAAGAAGACTAGTGAGAGAAACAGGAGAGTGTGGGACTAGACCAGACCTCGGGGGAGCTAGTCTGTGAGGCTGCTGCATTTGCACTTGACCCGGAGCCCTGGGAGCCATTTCAGATCTAAGCTTATGGCATGTTCCTAATACAGCTTCAGGGAGACTCTTAGATCTAAGCAGAAAAGGGGGAAGTGGGAGGCGTGCTGGAGGAGGCGTGGAGACCCCTGAGGAATCTGTTGTCCTGGACTGGCTGAGAAGCTACGGGGTCTGTCTAGGTGCCAGAGCAGGGGCTGGAGCAGTGGAGGGGGGTGTGTGGAAGGTGGGGCGGGGGATGCTGGATGGTTTTGATGGATGATTAGAGGGAAAGAAGCAGGAAGCTTAGAGATCTGGGCTGGAGCTGGAAAAACTCGGGACTATCATCCTCTTGGTTCATGATGAACGACTTCTCCGGGCATGAAACTTTCATTAATATTATTCTGGTGTGAGAGTTGGGAAGCCGCATAAAGGACTTGTTGAGTGGTCGAGCAGCTTGTACTTAGCGCGCCCAGGAAGCTGAACAGTTCCCAGAGCTGCCATGAGGGCAGAGCAGCTACGCTGAGGAGCCCTGCTTCTTGATGGATTTCATCCTTATGACTCCTCCAAGTGCCCTGGTCCTCCCCTGGGTGAGGCCGTTCTGGGTCCCCCCAGCCCATCGACCTACTTACTGCTGCGGTCTGAGCAGAGTATTCAGTGGCCCTGCCTTCTCATAGACAACTCCCTAAAGAGGTTTCAACTTAGAAGGCAAAACGCATTCTCAGAACTATCTGTGGCAGCTGTGGCAAATGTGCGCTAGCTTCTTTACGCCTGTTGAATAACAGTAACTGAAACTGCCATTTCATTCACTGGTCCATAGGCTCCATCCCCTGCCCCCAACCTGCCCGCTATGATGAGCATGACCTCTGTGTGTGACCATGGAGCGATGGTGTTTATTAAGGCAGTCTCCAGTCCTATCTTCAACTCAACTGGGCTGTTTGTATGAGGAGGAGAAGAGGACGCTGGCATCTTTATTTCCTTAAGCTAAACTGTGAGGATCAGGAGGAGGCAGACCTTACTGTTCCCATTTTGCAGATGAGCCAACTGAGGAAACCTAGGAGTGCCACCAAGCTCAGTCTGTTAAGTCTTTCTCCGAATTCTGCACACCAGACTTCTTGATCTGCTAGTGTTTCCCCGGACACCCTGCTGACTTCCTCGCATCCCTGAATTTCCATGGGGCTCTTCCACCTTACTAAGTCAGATTGAGCCTCAGCCAGAGAGTCTTGTGTAATGCCTCTTTTTTGCTTCCACTCCCCCAGGATCTTTCCCCCTTAGCCCAGAGTAATTCTTGTCTGTCTCTGGAAGTTTTCTGGTTCTCGCTGTGTAAGCCCAGTATCTGGCCTGTGCTGGGTCACTTGATATCACTCAAAGAGTGAGTGGCAGGTTCTGCTGAACATGAAGGGGACAGGAATTACTTCTCTCAGGATGGGGAGGAAGTAATGGTAGCATACCTCTAGTGATGCTACCATACCTCTTTTTGTTTCCAGAGGCTCCCCCACCCCTGCATTCTCAGCCCAGTGTGGATAGCCGGGCAAGTCCATGACACACATAATTTGAGATGAAGTTCAACTCAGCAGAGGCAGTGGGCTCCATGGTGGATACGGTTCTCCCTTAACAAGGTCACTTGTAGCTGTTTTGAGAAAATGAATTACTACTGGATTGCTTGACTCAGAGAGAGAGGGAAAGTGAGAAAGAGAGAGAGAGAGAAAGACACAAAGACAGAGAGAGAGGCAGAGAGAGAAAGAAGAAACCCCTGGCTTTTCAGAGGCTCCAACTTAAGAATGAAAGTCATCTTTTCTTGGCACTGAGAACTGGACCCATGGCCTCCATGATGCTAGGCAAGTTTCTCACCACTCAACCCCATTCTTAGCTGTTGACATTTTGCTTTTTATTCAGGTATGGTCTGGCTAAGATACCTTAAACTTAATATCCTCCTGCCTTAGTCCCTTGAGTAGCTGAGGTTAACCAGCTGACCACCAGGTCCAGCTTGGTGGTCTTAAAGGTCTAAAGGAGTGGAATTTAGTTAAGGGTCACCCTTAAATGCAAATGAGGGTGATCACCAGGAAAGAGACAGAGCCATTTCCAGGGATGGAGGCTACCTGGCCACCTGCCAACCTAGTGTCTCTTTCTGACCAGGAGGAAGAAAGTCTGTGGCAGGAAGTCTCCTGTGTGTTCCTAGACTGAGCAGGGTAGAGCTTCCAACACCAAGCTGGTTGGAAGGGACTGCAGGGACCCTGGGATCTGGCAGTGGTCCCACAGGGGATGTATCTCTAGGAAGACTGTAGGGAGAGGGGCAAGAACAAGGGCAAGGCCCTCCTCCAACCCAGTGTGGAGAGCCAGGCTTTTCCTTCCTTCTATTTTAAATAAACAGAATTTAGAATGTTATTTTTTACATTGCATTTATTTGTTTTAGTGTGTGGGTTATTACTTGTGAGAAAGATGCTCTCCTACCATGGAGCTTAACATCAAATTCTTTCACCAGCTGAACTATCTCGCTACCCAGAAGCCAGGATTTCTTGATTCTTCCCATGAGGATCTCCTACGGGGATTTTTTTTCTCTCTTCATATACATGTGTGAAAGCAACGATGGGATATGAGGCTGAAATTTATTCCAGGCTAATTAAGTTGTGTTTGTAGGAAAATGTGTCACTGGAAGTGTGCCCCTCCCCCAGGGAAGTGTTTGGCTGGGTCCCTGAAGTCCACTTCCAGGGCAGAATCAGCCTCCTAGAATTATTAAGGCTTTTAGGGTCAGAGCCTTAGCCCTGGCAGCCCTAACAGACTAAGTGTGGCTGTCTGACCTCAATTAAAGAGACTCGTAATACAAAAAATTAGAGAAAGGAGAAATTCACCGTGACCACACTGGGAAGAGGGCCAGGTAACGGGGTCCAGGGAGCACCCTTCAAGTCATCTTTCTAAACGGTACTGACATGAAGTTTAGGTTTAAATAGAGGACAGCAGGTGTACAGAACTAGGAACTCTGGTCAGGATGTGGTCCTGCCTGTCATTGGCCCGTTATTGCCTTGACTCCCAGTTCTCGAAGGAGCTGAAAAGTAGAAAAGAGTGTTCGAGATCTCTTTCCCCTGGACAGATTCCCCATCTGGTTGGCATTGGTCATTGACCTCTTCCTTCTCCCAGCAAGAGATTCCTGAGGGAGTCCCAGAGCCTTGGGGTCTGCTGTAAAGGGTGTCTTTCTTTAGATTATCTTTTCACTTGCCAGGACGGTCACACTTGCAGCAGCCTTCTCACGTGGCTTGCTTCTGTCCTGCTCGTGGCATGGAGCAAGATAGGAGTAACAGGCAGGGTGGGAGGACTCTGTTTTGAGATCTCCCGTGGTATAGGACTTCCAGCTCATTCTCACTGCCACTGACCAGGCTGCAGTAGTGACTCATACATCTTAGCAGCTCAGGAGTTACCATCAATTCTTCTTGAATGAGGACTCAAATACAGGAACCAGGGCCTGCCCTAGTGGGAGTGGGTACAGGGATGGCTGTGGAGGAAGAGGAGCCTGCCTTAGTGATGGAGGAGATCAGGAATGGCTGTGGAGGAACAGGGGCCTGCCTTAGTGATGGGGGGATTGGAGAAAGGAATACTGAGATGACCTTGAACTCTTGAGTGTTGGGGTTTCAGGTATGTACCAGTGTGCCCAATTTATGCAGAACTGGGGATCAAACCCAGGACTTCATACATGCTAGGACCAGAACTCTAGCATCTCAGCAACAGCCCTAGCCCCAGAATTTTCTTGCCTTCTAAAATCCATGTTTGCTTCTCAGATCCCCCTCTCAACCCTTGTAGCTCCTTTGGGAAAGAACGGCTGGCTGTAAAGGGAGGACTACATGTCTGGTAAAGCCTCAGGGCTGAAACCCATGGAGGTCCAGAATCATCGAGAGCCCCTTTCTTTGTAAGGCGTGGGCAGGCTCTGAGGGTCCGTGAGAAGCCAGGCACTCCCCAAAGACACTGCTCCACCCATGCAGGTAATTGCTGAGACGCCCTCGGCCTTTCATTCTCCCAGAGTACATTGATGGAGACTGGAAATTGGTTTCTTTCCCATGTGCGTCCTCCAGATGAACTTAAATTGCCAGTATTTCCGGCATAACCTAATGTGTGGCCCCACCTCCCACACCATTCTCTATAATTGAGGAAGGGAAGTACATGGTATTGCTTCCAGGTGAAGTCTGGACCCCACCCCAGCCTCAAAACCATGGCTGCAGCAGAAACCTGGACTCCACTCATCAAGATACAAATCAGAATGGGAGAGAATGTCCTGGAGACCTGGGGTGCGGGGGCTCTGGGATGACAGGGCTGGGTACTGAATGCTGAGAAGATTCTAGGTCACTTCTTGTGCTCAATGGAAGCCTGGGAACCACTGTAAACACAGTTTAATAGGGTAAGCAAGCACTCAACGAGGAGAGGAACTGCCATCTTGCCTTCTTCTGACAGGCACATGCCCCTTGTCCACAACCTTGTCCTCATGCCTTAGCTTAACTGATAGTAACCTTCTCATACTCCCTGAACCTCCTTCTGGAAGCCTGCCCTGATTGCTCAGCAGGAGGCTTTCTCTCTGCTTGTGTCTTTCTTTGTTTAAGCCACAGTGCTACAGTTTTAATTGAGTCATGCTGAGCCTTAGGTGACATTTCTGGCTCTAGCACTCTCACTGTTGATCTGGGAGTCCCTTGATGGCAATTACTGTCATCCTCACTCTGGGATGCTGCTTGACATCGCCCCAGCCCACCCCGATCGCCAGCCTGACTTCTTGAGTCTAGATGTCACTCCCTAGCCCTCTATATGACAAAGAGACCACTGTTTCTGGGACCTGGGTCTGCCATGCCCGCTCAGCCTCAGTGGCTGTCCCCAAATGCCCTATGGTTGCTAGAAGCTCTGGGTGTGCCAGTTTTGTGAATCCCAGATGAAAATAGAGCCAGAGCCGTATGCTAATCAGGGGAAGATTGTCTTTATGGAGTACAGCTGATAAGATGATTTGCATATTCCGTTTCATTGTTGGATTTCGAGTAAGTTACATTATCCCTTAAAGGAACTGGGGCCAAGTAGCTTGTGAGAAGATTTAGTAGAAGATGGCCTGTCAATGAGCAGGCCAGGACCAAGAAAATAAAGCTGGAAGCTAGTATTTCAGGCCAGTACGGGAAGGACTCAGGCTTTCTCAGCTGCCTGGAGCAACCCGTTTCCCCGAGAGGTAGTAAGCTCCCCAGCGGTGGCAGCATGCAAGTAGAAACTGAATAAGCTCACCCAGCAAGGTCTCATCTGTGTTGGAGATGAAACGGAGTCCCCTGGGATCCCATTCCAAAGTCACCCTACTCTTGTTGACTAGGGTGGCGACTTCTCCCTGCCAGCCTGGTCTACAGTTTCAATGAGTATAGAATAATCTATCAGTTTCCATGAGCATAGAAGAGTCCATTAGCTTTTGTGACTGCTCTGACAAACCACCGCCCTCTGGGTGGTCTGAAGTGATGAAATGTATTGACTCATGGTTTGTAAACTTGAAGGCTGCAGTGAAGGAACCAGCCTGGTTCTTCCCCCTCTGACACCTCCAGCAAGGGTCCTTCCTGATTTTGTTTTAGCTCCCAGTGGCTGCTGGTGTGCCTTGGCACACGGCTCCACCACTCTGGCTTCTGGCCCTGCCTTCACATGACCTGCATTTCACGTCAGCACTTTAATCTATTCTTATAGGGACACGAGCCGTAGAATTTAGGGCTCATCTAAGGAGCCATAACTAATGCTGTCACTACTCTATTTACAAACAAGGTCATGTTCTGAGTTTTCTATGACCGTGCATTCATTTCATCAAGGCAGTAGGTTCATGGTCTAACACTGCGCTCGGGGAAGTTCTGGATTCCTCTTGGTCACAGCTCCACATATGCGGAAACTGCTGTATGCTAGATGATAGGCTATCGGAGTCATCATGGAGGACACAGATGAGACATCGTGTTTGTTACTTTTCTCGTTGCCGTGACAAAATACCCAGATCAAGCAACTTGAGAGGGAAAAGACTTACTTTGCTCATGGTTTCAGCCTATCACAGTGGAGAAGGCACGGCAGAGTTCATGGTGGCAGGAGCTTGTATCCTAGTTCCTAAATGGGTGACCAGACCAAGAGGCAGAGAACAAAACCAGAGACAGGACCGGGCTCTAAACCGCAAAGTTCATCCTCTATGGCCTCACCCTGTAGATATGCACCCTATTCTAAAGGCTTCACAGACAGAGCCGCTACCTGGGTACCAAGTGCTCAGAACTATGGGGATCATTCTGCACTGGAACCAGAACAGAGAGAAGCCGGTGTCTTCTGCCTCACTGTATAGGCTCTAGGTTTCTCTAGAGATTGGATGTAGCTTCTGCACTGTGGGTGTCCCTGCTCAAGGGCCTTCTGCTAGGCCTCTCTTTCTAGGGCAGCCCTGCATGGTTTATGTGAGGGACCGAAGAAGTCTGTCACCACTGAGGTTCTGGTGGACAGCACGCATCTAGTACTGAGCAGAACTGGACACAGAGGCATGCCTGTTCCTGGGTGGGGAGGAATCCTCTAAAGGAGGACTCCCACCTACCTGGCTGAGCATTCTGGAACTCTACTACCTTTGTCCTCAACCCCCCATCTTACTGCAGCCACCCTCTCCACTCTGATCTCCACCTACCTTCTCTCACAGGCTCATGGCATCTCTTCTTTTTCTAATCTCCTCCTTGCCTATCCGGACTAAACTGAGGATAAATGCACCTCAGCCCAAGGCCCACTCTGAAGAGCATTCTAGGCTGCTCCTCCCTCTCCTACAGCAGTAAGATGTTCCACCACCCACCTATGCTCCCTGCTGCTCTGTGCCAATGCCCGTGCCCTGGGGTCACCTCCATGCCCTCAAGCTTGCTCTGCTTAGAGGGGAACCCAAACAGACACAGCAGAGAGCCTGTTCAGAGGGACCTTGGATGCTCTCTTAAGCGACAGGACACTATTTATAATGTGAGTCATAAAAACACAGACCTGGACACAGGGCACAACCTCATGCTCCAGATGGGACGCCAGGCTCCAGGAAGACTCGTGCTGTCCTCAAGGGGGAGGGGCTGTGTCGCTTTAACTCTTTGGTCTTCTGTCCCATACAGTGCCTTGCCTGCTTGTTTCTTCCATCCTTCACTGTGGGCGCCCCGTTTGCTCAGCCCACCCTCTTCCCTGTCTTAGCGTCAGCTCTCCAAGCCTGGCTTCCATCTCCCATCAAACCCAAGCCTGAGGCAAGCTATCTCCCTTCACTGCTTTCTTATTTGGCATACTTTCCTCAGTCCAAGGCGATCTGGGATGGGCTTTACGTCCACTCGGTCATCAGCTCTTCCTGTTTCCATGTACCTGGTCTCACTTGACTCCGCAATCCTGGGTCAGTCGCTGGAGGCTCAGTCGCTGGAGGCTATCAGCAGCTCTGAATCCTTGTTAAGTCCAAGCTGTGTACTATTCATTGTCCCTTTGTTTCCAGAGATCACTGGGAGTTTGAGACTTAAATAGTCACCACTGCCTCCCCACCCAGAGCTATTCATGGCACCTCTTAGCAAGTTTCTTACCTAGAATGTGGTTTTTCATGATGCTCTGAAGCCAGCTCATACTGGCTCCTGAGAGCCATGCTAAATTCTCAGGAGTATTTCAAGCCAGTTCGCTTTGCATGGGTAGCTGCCAGTTGCTAGGGTATTGCTGGCCTGGGTAGGAGAACACAGTAAGCTGAGTCCTTCCTGAGCCCACAGACACACTGCTGCTTAGAGCCACATGCTAGCATGGATATAATAAATAGGAAGGCACTCCCGAGGCTCCCCTTGTACCCATTGCTTTGAGTTGCTCAAAGAAGGCCCAAGGAATGTAGAAGGGGTGAATGCACCTGCTGAGTGTTCCAGGTACTGGCTGTCTGTAACAAGCCATCTCAAACTTAATGACAGAAACCAACAACCATTTTGTTATACCTAGAGCTCCTTGGATTGAAATTCCAGGCATATCATAGGCAAGTTAGGCTGAGGGACACGAGGCCAATGGACCTTACCATGGCCTCTCTTGTCAAGGAGAAAAGCTGCAAAGGGTTTGTGTCAATTTGAAAACCACCACATCAAGTATGCTAAGAAGCTGCATTTATTGAGCGCTTCCTGTGTACCAGACATTTGACATACTTTATTTAACTCAACTTTCCAGGTACTAAGGTTTGCTTTGCAGATAAGGAAACTGAGAGAGACTAAGAAATGTCCCCAAAGTCCCAAAGTCTCATTTATTGTGATTCTTCTCTGAGGGTTACACAGAGGGCACTGTGGCTTTTGTTGGACTGGGGGCAGAGAAATGGCTAAGGCAATATGCTCAGCCAGGCTCATGCGTAGCACCCTGTTGCACCCTGGTGATCACCATCTGGGCTCAGCTAGGAGCCTTCCCTTTTCCGTTCCTAAAAGTCAGTCAAGGCAGCCGGGGCTGCTCACGCTGAGTCACTGTTCTGGTCCAGGCTAATTCTGCTTCATAACCTCATAACTGGAGCCAGTGGTGCAGAGGACTTTAAATTAGCGATACAATTTCAACCCAATTGCTAAACGGCCTAAATTATCAAGTTTGCTCATTGCAACTTGAATGCATGCATAATTAATTTTTCTAAAGTCTGGACTAAAAGCTGCTGAAATCAGATCTTTTTTTTTTCTTGAATTAGATTCAAATGTCATAGGAAGTCTTGTGTGCTGATGTAGCCCTGCACTGCACAGCAGCTTCAAGCACTGCTTCTGAGATCCTGCTTTGGAAGGGAGTCAGATGAGTTAAGGAATTCAGCTATTTTTAAGTCAAAATATGTTTCTGCTAACTGAAAGATGGCTGGACTCTTGATGGCAGCTATGAATTGTTCTGAGCATTGTCCTGAGTATGGGCAGCGTTATCAGTATTAATAGATTTTTTAGCTAACATCTGTCAGAAGTTGAGTTTCCTAAAGTTGAGTTTCCAATTGTTTGTATTCTCACTATGGGGAATAAATGACAGGCAGCACATAGTGGGTGCTCAGCCAGTGTTAGGTGAGTGTCTGCATTAGAGAACAGGATCCTAAGAGCAGCCCTACAGGATAGCATGTTCAACCTCCTTTGGGAGATCAGGACAGTTAGTCTGAGGATGCCACTGACCTTCCAAGGGGTCCACAACTGGGGCGTGTGACAGTCAGGGCCTGAACCCAGATTAACAACAATCATTATTTTTAAATCATGGGTGTTGGGATGATTGCATAAATCATCATGTCAGTATGGATTCTGGAGACTGAACTCGGGTTTCCTGGAAGAGTACTAGTTGTTCTTAACAGTTAGTTATTGCTCTACCGTACAAATTTTGTACACACACACACACACACACACACACACACACACACACGTATATATATGTGTGTGTGACATATATGTGTGTGCACACATGTATGTGTACATGAATGCATGCATGCTTGTGTAAATGAGTGTAAGCACATGTGGAGTTAAGACCTCCTCAGGTGTTGGCTCTCGCCTTCCACCTTGCCTGAGGCAGTCTCTTCTTTGCCGCCGCATATGCCCAGCTGACTGACCCTTATGCCTACAGAGCTCCTCCTGCCTCAGCCCCCATGTCTCTGTAGGAGCACTGTGATTACATAAACAAGCTACTGCATCTGGACATCCAAACTCATGTGAGGCAAGAACTTCACCCATCAAGCCGTGTTCCCGGCCCAAATCCAGATTCCCAGCTCCCACTCTGCCATTTTCCTTAGGTATCTTAATAATCCCAACACTACAAAGAAAGAATATCAAAAGTGATGGGAGCTTGTTGTCCTCTGAGAGACTCTACACAGCAGCTGACTCATACAGATATAGACACCCACAGCCAAACAGTGGATGGAGCTTGGGGATTGTTCCTGAAGAATAGGAAGAAGGATTGTGGGTTCCAAAGTGGATAGAACTTCCGCAGGAAGACCAACAGAGCCAACTAACCTAGACCCTTGGGGCTCTCAGAGTCTGAACCACCAACCAAACATACACAGGCTGGACGTAGGCCTCCCTGCAAATATGGAGCAGATGTGCAGCTTGGAGTTCATGTGGGTCCTGAACAACTGAAGCAGGTGCTATCCCAAAAGCTGTTGCCTGTACGTGGGATATGTTCTAGCTGGGCTGCCTTGTCTGGCCTCAGTGGGAGAGGAATCGGCTAGCCTTGCAGAGACTTTAAGTGCCAGAGTAGAGGGATACCCAGGGGGGACCCAACCCACAAAGAGGAGAAGAGGAGGGGTGAGGGGGAAGGATTGTGGGAGGGGGTGACTGGGAGAGAGGCAGTGAGCAGGGTATAAAGTGAATAAGTAAAAATATAAATAAATAAACAAACAAATCAATAAATAAATACCTGACACTAAAGCTCATAGGTGATAATGAGCTGAGAATCCACTCAGTCTGACCTGATGATCGTAGATTAAGATATCTATATAAGATAAAGAAGGCTGGGTCTCCTTACTCTGCAAAAACCCTGCACAGTGGGACAGCCTGTGGGGATGAAACTGTGTCTCACTACATGCTAAGAAGGCATAGTTGTATGTGGCTGATGCGAACTTGAGAAGGTCCTGGTGTAACCCAGAAAGGGAATTTTTTTTTTTTGATTAACAAAATTGAACTTGTCTCAGTTTAAACAGCAGTCGTGTATAGTTAGTAAACTCTTGCTGGGCACTGAAGTTCTGTGGCTTAAGGGGATTAAGCAAGACATTTAAAAATAATTTTATTCAGTCCTTCTTAAAGACAATTCTTTTTCGTTTTATAAAGATTTCAGGCCTAAGAGGAAAAACCAACCAACCAACCAACCAACCAACCAACCAACCAACCAACCACTTCCCAGAGGGCCAGAGTCCAGTCTTAGGCCTGGGCTAGGACCAGAGACCTGCTTCCCAGACTGCTTCTCTCTGTGTCTAGTCTTTACTGCCTTATTTTCCAACTTCCAACAGCCTACATATTGATGCGCACGCACACATACAGGCACGCAAGCACACACATAGACACGCACCCACGCACACACTTCTCTTTTCATTTTTGGCTGACTGTGTTTGCATCATTATTTGTACTTTGCTGGTGAACCAATGAAAGAAAGCTCGAGAAGGAAGGAAGATTTAGTCTGTTCTGCCTCGGAGCCTGTGCGCCACTGCTTTACCTCACTTGGCTGTTGCTAGGGATCCACACCACACCTCTGTGTTGTCAAGAGGTGGATTGACCTTAGCAGGCACCTTTGGGTTCCCTCCCTGCCAGGCACAGCCCACATCAAGACATCCTGTCTGTGCAGTGATGTTATCCCCACTCAATTCAGATCCAGAAGGACCTGTATGGGTCAGGGATGAAAGCTAAAGTCTGGCTGAATGCAGGTTTGGGCTCATCAGCCTTCTGTAACGGCTGCTCCTGGGTGGCTACTTCTCAAGAGGAGATGGGAGGTCCTGCCTGCCAGGCACAGGAATGCCTCTCAGAGCAGCAGAAACCAGATTAGTGGCCCATGATGACAAGTCCCGTGGAAAGATAGGACCTAGGTCAATAAGGGACTAACCTGTCCTTGGGTCACAAAAAATGTTTTAATGCATTTTAAAATAAGTAGAAAAGAGCTTGTAGGTTCGTGTGTGTGTGTGTGTGTGTGTGTGTGTGTGTGTGTGTGTGTTTATATTCTGAATGGGTGAAGGACTCAAGGAAGGCAAAAATATCTAGACCCACTTGTCATAATATGGCCCTCTTTAAATGGTTCAAATTGTATAGTTCATTGGCCCAGATTTTCTTACTAGTGTTTAGGGAATTGTATATTTTCATTGGCTTACTTTTAAACCAATCACAGTGAGGGAAAATGGGATGACACATGATTGGCTGGTATAATGCTCCCATCTCCCATGCACCAGGGCTCCCATGCAGTGGGAGGGTGATCCCAGTCAAATCCAAAGTCTGTCTGAAATTTGGAAGAGGCATTGGAAGACCATCTGTGGGACTCTACCCAGCTAAAGCTGTGGCAGCAGAGATCACTGGGGCTGTGTGAGCAGGAAACTTTTTGGGTCAGCTGTCTAGACTTGGATCTTGAGGGAAAGACAAGAGCTTGTAACACAAGCGCAGAGTGTTCACTGAGGCTAAATGTTTGTCATCTACTTAGGGGTAAATAAGAATGAGAAGACAGTTTAAACTCATCTGATTGTTTCTGGTCTTTTCTTGAAAATCATTATCATATTAAAGTAATAAAACAAACCTGAATACCCTGAATACCCTTTATTTATATAAAAAACAAAAGGACAGGAATTTGAATCATATAAAACGTGTACACATTAAATAGCAGTGAATTCTCTCCCTTACGAAGCCCGGACTCATTAGCGTTTGTTTAGATGAACCTTAGTGTTGATGGCTATGTGGACCAGTTTAACCCTCCCTTTACCAGGCCTGTTGTCTTAACATCTGAGATCTTTGAGCATTTTACTTGTTGAGGTGGAGCACAGTGAGAGTAGAGGACGGTGGTTGGAGGCCTGCAGCAGCTTCCAAGGTATGTGTGCACGGATCTGTATGCATGCATGCAGATGTGTACTTCAAACACATACATGCATGCGTCCTTTCCAAATGCACAGGAGGACTCTGGGCAACCGGCAGGTTTGAGACACTGGCTGATAGGTGACCCTCACTGTTGTACAAGGCCCTTGCTCTTTGTCACAGGGAATGGTTCTTGGGGAGGTAGCTGTAAGAGGTTCTGGAGAGCAAATGTCAAGTTCCCTTCGGAGCTGTGGCTTGGGTTACTCACACAGCAGACAGCAAGGTGCAATTGCCCAGAGAAAAGCTAAGTGCAGTGGTTTGGGGAACAGACATGCTTTGAAAAGGTAAACATGGTGCTTTTCTTATATAAAGGGAAAGACAGGAAGGTGTTCAAGCTCACCTCATGGTGCCCTGAAGCTCCTAAGTCCTGTCAGTGCCTGAGAAGGCTCTAACCTCAGAAAGCAACATTGGGACAGTTTGTCTCCAGTAGATGGAGGATGAAACAAACAAATCACCACCACCAAAAACAACAACAACAAAAACCTCCATAGTTTGGGGTAGCAGGTTTAGAGTCAGCCCAGCTTTTTGAAGTTTCTCTAGCATTTACAATTTTTGTCTTTATAACAGGGTTAAACAGAAAACACTTCCTTGTTGGGTCTGTGGTGGGGGATTCTCCTGAGACATGGGCTGTTGGAACAGTTACACCTTACGGCTTGCAGTTTGTCAAGGAAGTCTATCCTGGTTGCTACTTGTATTATGTTTAAGGGAAAGCTACTGTCTTCTAAATGTGTAGCTTAGGCTGGCCTCAAACTTGTAATCCTCCTACCTCTGTCTCCTTTAGCAAATCCAGCTGGCATATACCACCACAGCAGCCACTGTCTTCTAAAATTTGGCTCACCACCCATCTCTTTCTGATGCAAAGCCATTTACTTTGGGTCCTGAGGAGATGGCTCCCAGTGATAGATAGCCTGCTATCTAAGTGTGATGAGCCCAGGTTGGATTTTTAGCATCCAGGTGAATTTTGAGCTGACAGTGTATCTATCACCTGAATGCTGGAAGGCAGAGACAGGAGGACCTGGAGCTCACTCACCATCCAAGCTAGCTGAGTTGATTAGTGTTGGTTTTCATGAGAGACACTATCCCAAAAAAATAAGGATGTGAGGGCTGGCGTGATGGTTCAGTGGGTAAAGGTGCTTGCTGCCAAGCCCAGTGACTTGAGTTTGACCCACATATGGGAGAGAACCAACTCCAAGACGTTGTCCTCAGATCTCTACATACGTGTCTCATGCACATAAGTCATGCACATTAATAATAGGGTGTAAAAAGGGGAGTGGGATAGAGGAAGATGCCCAGGATTAACCTCCAGCCTACACACATTTGTGTATACACACACACACACACACACACACACACAAACACAGTCAATAATAAAGGGCATTTGGGGACTACACTCGGCAGCACAGAGTCCTGACACAGGATGTTTTCAGCTGGAAGTCTGGCCATCATTGTCCGACTTCAGGCCCCATTGAACACAGCAACTGAAGGCTCCGGGCTCTTCCTTGAATAGATGTCTGACTTTGGGCAAGTGAACTTATCATCTGTGAAATCTATTTTTTCCTGGGTAAAAGAGGAGGCTGCACTGGGTGGATTGATGGAGCCTTAGGTTAAGAGAACAATAAAACCAGGGGAAATGACCACGGACTTCATAGATGGCCATGCCATGCCAGAATCTCCACCGGACACCTTGACGGTATCTTGTGCACCTTCCCTGTGTGGATGCTTTTGAATGATGGGGCCGACACCTCCTGCCTAGACAGCCTCTCCATGCAGCCACTCATGAGTGGTCAGGAGTTTCTCTGAGTCTGGGAGATTCACAAGTGGGTGCTGGCCCCTGGGATGCTCTGCTTCACGTGAGCATCATTCCAGATGGTTCCAGACTAACTAGAAGAGTGAGTCAGAGGTCAGGAAATGGTGCTTGTCCTAACCCTTTCACCCTCATTTGTACCTGCCAGTCTCTGTGTCCAATACACAGGGCTGTTTTCCCAGCCTCTTACCTCTGAGCTTGGTGTTCAACCTCTGCCGAGCTGGAACACCCTCGTTGGAGTAGGAAAGGCTGGTCCCAGCCGCTGCCTGGTCTTCATCTCCATAGCTTACTCAGAGACAAAGCCCAGGGGTCAGGGTTGGCTCAGAACAGCATATGGGCATCTAGAATTGGGCTCTCCTCTCCCAACCAGCCCCACAGTGGTAATGATTATGTTTCCAGAGCTGAGTTATACATGCCTTCAGGCACGGTGCCTCTGCTGTTCAGTGACGAGATCATACAAGGATGTGTATAGAGAGGCCTGGCATCCTCAGGGTCTACTCAGGAAAGGAGTCTTCACACCTAGGCATCTACAGCTCTCTCAACACCCTTCTTGTTCCCAATGTGAGTGGAACGGGGTCTTTGGATGTTCTTCCCGTGACCTCTCAGCCAGTTTGGCTCTCCAGAAAGCAGAGTGAGAAAATCTGTCCTACACAGGAAACGTTTAGGTCACCACACAGTGGGCTCTGGGTGCAGCTGCATCCAGGTGTCAGGGAGATGGAGCCATCAGCCGCTCCATCGTTTTTCTCCTTCCTCAGAAACAGCAGCACTTATGAAGCTTGCCGTGAGCATGCCTTTGAAGTACAGCCATGCGTATCATGTGACTCAAGCTAACTGTATAGATGGGTAAGCTGAGGCACAGAGTTAGGTAACTTATGGCACAGATAGAAACAACTAGAAGATTTGAACCCAGGGTTTTAGCTACCAACACTTCATCCTTAGTGAACCTGGAAGTCAGGTCTTTATTTTGTCATAATGTTCCTTTCAGTTAAATCTGCTTATTCTCTCCCACCTTTTGTTTTGGAGCAATGTCAACCCTGACTAGATTGGAACTTCCTATGGAGTTTAGGCTGACCTTAAACATTTAGTTATCTTCCTGCCTCTGGCTCCCAAGAGTTGGCATATGCCATCACACACAGCATAATTCACCTACTTCAAGAGTATGTCCTAATGGATCTAGTAATTCACAGATCAGTGTGACTGTGACCACCACCACAACCGCCACCACCATCACTACTACCATCACCACCACCACCATCACCATCATCATCTGCTTACATTTCACCATCCTCAAACCCCACAGCCATTCACAGCCATTCTGTACTCATCCAGTTACTACAGGCCTTAACCATCCCTCTGTATTCCCCTGACCACCCTGTCCCTCCTTTCTGGGTTTGTCCATTCTTGATGATTCCTATAAACAGAGCGAGACAGTGCAGTCCTCTGTGGCCGGCTTCTTTCCCCCATGTTTCCAAGGTTCATTCCTGATCCGTGCCCTCGCCCTCAGTGTGCACTGTCCCTTCAGCTGGGTCTGCAGTGAGCACCCCTTGATCATTCTCCCACAGGCCCCAGCATCCCTGTGTCAGGTATGTCCTTGCTCAGGTATTGGGATCCAAGCCTTTCAGCTCCTCCAACCCTCAGATTTTTATTCTGTGAAATGGGCCCACCCCGGCTTCCTCATGCAACTCAGAGGCCTAGAGGAAAGCACTGGAGAATGTCCCTTGAGTCTATGACTGGACCGTGGCCCGCAGTCTAAGTCACTGACTTCCAGAGGCTCCAGTACACATACCAGAAAACCCTGAAGAACAGCAGTTGCACAGGGAACTGAGTCCCAGAGAGGGAGAAGCTGTACCCAATGGTTGGAGCTGCCTTCCCTGTCTTCGTAACGGCTTCTCTCCGGAGCTGCAGTTTGTTCTCTGCCCAGCCTCCCTGTGCTGTGGTTTCTGCCTTTCTCCCCTGCGCTGCCTCCTCTTCCTCCCTGCTCCCAGCGGCCCTCTTCCTGCCTGCCGTGCCTCCCACCCCAGCTCTCTCTGTCTGCGCTACAACCGCCCGCCCACCTTTTGTTTAACATCTCCACTCTTTTCTGCTAGAAGACAGTATTTGAACAATTAGGATAATTGCAGTTTTTTTCTCTCCCACAATTCTGGCCAAAATATACCAACTTTTCCCGGAACTGGAGCAGAACACGGAACACCAGCACCACAGAAGAAGCCAAGATCTTAGGCGGGTAACAGGGGCCTTGGGGGTCAGGTGTCTTTCCTCAGCCTACAGGACTCACAGGGCTTGAGACCTGCAGGACTGAGCTGGGCCTGCTGCTGCCTGTTCTGTACATGCCGTTTGAAATACTGAGGCAAGACCAGATCTCAGTATCCTAGGACCAAGTCCGGCTCCTCCCACTGAGTCCCCCATCTCCACCCCTCCCCATGTTCTTCAGCTGCACAGCCAGATGGGGCGGCACATCTCACGTCTACTGTGCATCTCACTCTCAGGGTGAAGATGGACTTGGCCTCCAAGACAATGTATGTTTGGATCCTGGTCACCTGTTTCCCTATAGGGCCTTGAAACTAGACTCCTCTGTGCCCCAGGTTCCCCATCTAAAACTGGATAAGGGGACTGTGGCAGACAGAATAATGGCCCCCAGAGAGGGCTCCATCCTGATCCATATCTGTGAATCTATGACGAAGTAAGAAAGGGGCTGTGCAGATGTGATAGACACAGGGACCTGGACCAGGGTCATGTGCCTGACAGTCTGGGCGAGCTCCATGCAGCCCCAAGCTCCTGAGGTAGCAGACAGGAGAGCCAAGTCCAGGAGGATGGTAATAGCGGAAGGCTGAGCCAGTGCTAAGAAGACAGGGCTATGGTATTCTGTGAAAGCAGATGAAGGGGCTCCCTCCAAGGCAAGGCTCACCTGTGGCTTCTAGAAGCTGAGAAAGTCAGAAAACAGGTTATCTCCAGAGCCAGCACTGCTAACACCTGTATTGTAGCCATTGAGACCAGTGTGGGACTTCAGACACCCAGAATTGTAAGACAGTCGTAGGTTCTGTCTATTAAAAGGCTTTAGTCATGAAGGCTCAATTAGAGCATCTCTGATTCACAAGAAAATTGAGAAGGAGGATCGAAGGAGACACCCCCATCCCACATCATTGGCATCGTATTCCTCGGTGATGTGTTCATGGCAAGCACTGATCCTATGTCCACACACTGTCCCTCCAAGACTGAATTTCCCATGAGAATTTGTCACTCTAGGCATTAGACATCCTATAGATTAGAACAAAAGCATAGGCATGGCCCAGCACACCAGTATCATGCAGGGTACCATGCAGCACACCAGTATCGTGAAGGTTCTGTGTGTATCACTTGCTTTGCTTTAGGTCGTTGGGTTGGGATGGTTTAAGGTAGAGCTACTGTCAGGGAACGAATACAAGTCCCATATCCCAAGTGATTGCAAGGAGTCAGGGAGTTACAACAGGTGCTCGAAGAATGTTTGCTGTCTGTGTGCTCAGGAAATACCAGCAGTCGTCACCACTGCGAGCACCACCACCACCACCCCTGTCTCCACCACCCCTGTCTCCACACCCCTGTCTCCACCACCCCTATCTCCACCACCCCTATCTCCATCACCATCATCCCTCATTGCCACTATCCTCATCACCACCACCACCATCACTATCACCATCAGCACCACCATTAACAGCGTATTGGATTTAGAGTCTCCCACTTGATTTGGAGGCTCTCGCCCTCTAGAATCCCATCCAGGGGAACAACCTTACTCTGCCTGACACCATCCTCCCTGCAGCCACCCTACTCCTCCCTCCCCACACTCAGATGATTTTCCCAGAAACCTTCATGTGCCTGTATGTGTGCCTTTGTTTGTCCAGGTCCCACACTAGACCCTGCATTCATCCCACAAGAAGACCTTCAGTGTTCACAGAGTGTTTGAACTCGTTCTTAGCACAGGGGGTGAATTTTATAAGACAGACGAAAAAATCTCTGATCTCGGGAAGAGTCCTTTCTGTTTCTAGTGACGGAAACAGACAGGCAAATAAACAGGTGAATTACAGCCAGCTGCAGAATATAACAAAGGAAGTGAGACATGGGCTGTAGGCAGGGGGCATCCAGTGGGAAGGTTCAGTTGGGTGGAGGGGAATGGAGAATCTTCAATAAGATATTATTGTGACGACCTGGAGGTGATGAGGGAGTGAGCTGTTACAGACATCTAGCGGAAAAGCCTTAGAGGCAGAGGGAAAAGCACATGCAAAGGCCCCCAGGCTCCGTGTTTACTGTAGATTGAGTGGTGGCCTCTAAACATGATGCATGATGTCCTACGTACGTGCCAGTATCCAAGCGTCAATGTACACCCTTGTTTGAAACCAGGTCCTCAGAGCCCTGCTTAGTTAAGGAGAGGGGCATGAAGGAAAGGTCTCCTTGATCCTGTGTGGCTGCTGTTCCCCAGAAGGGGAGAGGAGGCACAGAGGCAGAGACCTACTGGGCATAGCACCTTAACCACAAGATCTAAGACTGAAGCCAAGGGACAGAAAACTGCCAGAAGTCATCAGAAGCCAAAGAAAGGTCTGACCACTCACTTCCAGAGGCTGTAGAGGGAAAAACCCTGCTAACATCTTGGTCTGGCATCCAGAACCACAAGAGAAGACATTTCCATCGCTAAGCACCTCAGTTGGGGTCATTTTTGAGCCAGGATTAATGGTGTGCTGAGGCCCAAGAGAACCAGAAAGACAGCAGACAGTGCCTGCCAGGCACTGCAGGGCCTTTATGAGCCATGCTATGGTCTGACAGTGACCTGACTGGTATAGGGTTGATCGTGACCTTCCTGGTTTCCATGACAACTTGTCCAGATCATGGTCCATGGCTGGCCAAGAGCTCATGCATCCTATCCCCCGCTTCCTCCTGTAGCTTTGGACTATATGTTGCTTGAAATACAAGAGCTCCAGGAAGGATGAAGGAAGAATGACTTGCCCAGAACACAGCATGCCCAACAGTGACTACATCAGCCAGTGTGTTAGGCTAGCAAGATGGCTTACTGGGTAAAGGTGCCACCAAGCCGGACAACCTAAGTTTGATTCCTTGGAATCCCAGGAGGGAAGGAGAGAACAACTCCCACGTGCCTTGGTGAGCACCCAACACTAAATAAATAAATTAAAAAGTACATTCTTGGGGGCTGGAGAGATAGCCCAACTGGCAAAGAACCTGTTGTTTAAGCCTGAGGACCTGAGTTTGGATCCCTAATACCCAGGTAAAGCCAGGTGTGGCAGTGCTGGCCTGTGACCTTGGAGCTGGGGTGGGGTCGGTCAGGGTGGGGGCCGAGGGTCTCTGGAGCACACTGGCTGGCCAGCCTGGTCAAGTCAATGGCTCTAGGCTCAGTGAAAGCGTTTGTTTCAAAAGATAAAGAGGAAAATGATTGAGGAAGACACCCAACCTCAGCCTTGGACCTTCATATACATATACGTCCATAGGCTTACATAAACACAAGCATACACACGGACAGAGAAGAAGGAGAGACAGAGAGAGGGGAGGGAGGGAAGAGATTATTTACTTGGGATTTTTGCTTTGTGTTTGTGAGAAGATCTTTTATGCCTCAAAACTTGGTAGTCAGTTATTTTGTATTTTGACTTTAACACAGTGCATTTCCCTCACAAGCCGACAGGGGATGGCTTTCCTATGCTCAACATGGCTGGTGTAGCATGTAGACCTTCCTCCCTCCTCCTATCCCTCCTCCCATCCCTCCTCCCATCCCTCCTCCCACCCCTCCTCCGTGAAGCCGGATGTCTGTGGGCACGTTATTACAGAGAAACATTGATTTTGCTGAGCGTCATATGTCTTCTGTTTGAGGAAATGAAAATCATGACAAATGGAAAACCATTTTTCACACTGACTTTGTATTTTGATTTTAAACGTGAGTTCTGGAAAACGGGACCCCAATTTCCAGTGAATCATTTGGCTCCCTGTGACAGAGCAGTTTATGCTGAAGGAGGCCTTAGCGGGCTCCCAGAGAGAGGGCCAGCGATGGCTGCTCGCAATTCTCGAGCATTTGGCAGCATTATTGGCCCAGCAGCAGGAAGGCTCCGGTGTCATCACAATGTGGGGACCAAGCAGCCTCTTTCCCACAATCATGCCGTAGGACACAGATTCAGCTAGACATCCAATGGACCGAAACAAACCAAGATGAGTGTCATCCAGGAGGGGACGGATGAAGAACCATGCCACGTGATGCCATGGCAACAGGCTTGGAGCTGGAAACTTCTCTCAGGCAGCTGGTAACCTCGGTCAACCTGTTCAGCCTTTCTGGGCCTTAGGGTCTTCTCTCTCAAGTGGGGATAATTGTCCCATGTGACCCACCTCCCTGGACTGCTGTGCCTTCCCCAGGAGATAATGGAGAAAGTACTTCATTGACTGTGAAGGGCTCTTCATACGCTCAGGATAATTGCTGTGCAGACGAGAGCTGTCGTTGTGGAGTCTGTGATTTCTCAGAGTAACAAGAGCTTTTGCCAGTCACCCCTGTGCGCTTGCTGCTGGGCCTCAGCTTTCCCAAGGGTGTAACATTTATCTCTTATCGCAGCCCTAGAAAGCAGGCACTCATTCCACACACCCACTTTGCAGACAAGGAAACTGAGGCTTAGAATGCTAAGGTAGTTTGCTAAGGGTCAGAACCAGAGCAAGGTGATATTCAACCTGAATGTCATGTGACTTCAGAAGTCTGAAGGTCTGATCCAGCTCCATTATGGGATCCAGAGGTTTCTTGTGCAAGCTTTCTGCTAAAGAGTGGAAACATCTCGTAGGAAGGTGAGGCCCAGAGCCCAATCCCAAGGCTCCTTTCCCTCTGAAGCTGGCAGCTTCTCGTTTGCTTTCTCTGCTGCTTGCCCTGAAGGAATGTCCTCTCCCAAGATCATTCAACTAGGGTCACTTTGGTTGCCCAATAGAATGTGGGGTTTTGTTTTTAATCTGAGATTAAACAACAAGCATAAATTGTGTCAAAATTGGGAAAATTTAGATATTGTTTTTATTTTTAAATGTTGTTTTAATGCTATAACTGTTTTAAAGTCTGTGGAGGAGGCGTGTATGCAGAGGAGGATCTTCTTCACCTCAGGGGTAATGCTCAGAGTAGAGGTGAAGCCGACCATGTTGCTGCACTCAAATGTGGGGGTGGGAAGAGGCAAACGGGGGGAATATTAATACTTGCTGAAAACACAGCAGGTATATGAGGGGTTTTAAATCATTTCTTTTAGTGCGTGCATGAGTGTGTGTGCACACGCATGTGTGTGTGTGATATGGTATATGTGAACATTTGTCTTTGGGTGTGTGTCCATCCATATATGCACACAGAAGCCAGAGGAGAAAGTACATGGGGTCTCTACCATATTCATGTATTTACTCACATAAGACAGAGTCTCTCACAGACCCTGGAGATGGACTGGTGGCCAGCAAGTCCTAGTGATCTTCTGTCCCTGTCTGCACAGTGTGGGGGTTGGGGGTATTACAGACATGCTAGTCCAAGCCTAACTTTTACATAGATCCTGGGGATTTGAACTCTGGTCTCCATGCTCAAACACCAAGCATTCTTATCACTCACCTGTCACCACAGATCAAATGTAAGTTTTCGTTGTATTATTCTTTCTACTTTTTTTGACTTTAAACCTTTTTTCAATAAAATGCAAGCAGCAAAGTAGCACTAAATCCGGTGTTTAGGGAAGATGGACACTGACAAACCCTCACTTGTGAGACAGGCGCCGGGCCAGGCTCACCTATCCTTACTTGTTCTCACATGCTGCCTACAGGTAGACATTGTACCTATTTTGCAAATGGGCACAAGAAAGCATGGGGATACAAGTGACTTGTAAAGGTCACACAGCAGGTGAGCCATGAGCCAAGGTTTCTGTGCTGGTCTGTTCTGGCTTGGGAAATGTTCAGCTGCACCCCAGAGAACCCCCCTCCTTCACCTATGTGAAGATAACCTCTCATAAAGGGGATGCATACAAAAATCCCTTTTGTAATCCAGGAAGAGTCCTGAAGACCCACATGAGCGTTTTGTGTTCATAATCGGGCCTCCAAACAGAAGCAAGCAAAACTTGGGAACTCCAGGACCCAAAGCCACATGGTAGGGTGGTCCAGAGTCCTCACAGGAAGGAAAGCTCTGGAAAGATAAATGTTGGCATTTGACACCACAGGAGCAACCGTTTGAAAAGACACTTCCAACCAAAATTGACTTCGCAAAAATCAATATTGAAAAATCAGACTTTCCAATGAAATATCAGTTTGATGTTTATTGACTTGGGCAAATGTTGGCATTTTCCAGCCCAGCATTCAAATAATACAATTTCTGAGCTAGCCAAGACCCCCGAGATCACCATGTTTCCTGCTGATGTCTCTGTTGGGCTCTGCTTTACTGGTCGTAGCTTCTGCTATGTTCAGCGGGCCCTTCTTCCACAGTTCAGGTTTATAAGTCTCTCACGAATCTTGCTTCTGTGGCACAAAGCCTAATTAAAATTTTCATTTAAAAATAACCAGACTCTTACTTTATTAAATAGGAAACAGATATACATAGAAGAGGGACTTGCCTGGAGTCAGAGCCAGGGGCCCCACTGGGTACTGCCCTTTTCTCTGCTCTCACCCGTCAAGTTCAAGATCCAAGAAACTCAGTGCCTCCGGAGAGCAATGGCTTGCCCATCCACTGTGTGGCGAGGCGGGGCTGTGTTCCACAGACAGCAGGATTGTGTGGGAGGTAGGTGTGGGGTCCCTTAGAAGGGAGAGTCTTTTGCCATGGTTTCAGGATGCCATGTTTTCCCAAAATGCGCTTTTGTCTGTTTAATTAAATACCGCACACAGCCCCCCGATGGTTGTGATGATCTCTCCCTAAGTCAAGACTGCAACAGAAAGACTGGAAAGCCAGTAATTACCCACAAGTAGCTCCTATTCTGAGGCTCCAGCTATTAAACCATTTGGAGGGATCCTGGGTTAAAAAGGTAGGGGCCCTTTGTAATGTCAGAGCCCAGAGCCTAGATCTGTAGTAATTATCCAGGGTGACTGCCTTGGGGACACAGGTCTCTGATAGACATAGGCAGAAGTCACTTTTTTTTTTAATGGCAAGGACATAAGTAGCAACAGTTCTTTTGAGCATTCCTTTATACTGGCCAGGCCACTCTTTTAGATGTATCTCTTACTTAAGTCTAATGCACAGCCCAACTGAACAGATATTATTCAAGTTTTAGACAAGGAAACAGGGGGTCAGGCTGCTAAGGAATGACATTCAAGGTCGCTCAGCCTGGTTTCAAATCTGATATACTTCTAACACTGTACCCAGACCCCTGTCCCCATGCTTGCCAGCTTTGGTTCGACATCTGTGCCTGGTCTTTGACTCCACCCCCCCATCCCTGTGGAGGCTGACTGTTAGCTAGAAGCCTCATTGACCCCTCATCCAGCAGCCCCATCCAGGTCTAGGCCAGATCCAGACTTCCAAGCAGCCCTGAGTCCTCTCTGTGAGCCTCTCTCTGGTCCACAGGGCCCCATCCTTACATCCTTCCACTGTCATCCTCTCTTAAGCTGGATCAGGGCACCCTCCTCCCGATGCTCTCGACCCCTTGTCTACTTTGCCTCTCTGAGCTGCACTGCACCTTACTTTTGAGACTCAGTCTCTCCTTTCAGAATAGCAACCATGCTTCCCTGGGTTCTGTGGTCCCATATGCACATTGTCACCAATACGGTTTCAGCTTGCAGCACAGTTTAAGTATTCAAACGCACGTGTCTGACAAACTCTAGGGCATCTCTCTTTAAGGGGATCTGTGCAGAGAAACTGTTTAAAGTCCGCTTGCACCATTTGGGCCAGTGGAGAAGTGAAGCTCCCAGTGGTTAGGTGGGACCCGAGGTGTAGGTTTGGGAGGAGACACACTGTCCAAGGGGTCACTGGTACCCAGCCCTGCATCCTGCTGGTGAGGTTGAAAATGCCTACATCTTTAAGTAACACCAGCCGCTGTGTTGGGATATGGAAAAGGTGGCATGTCCACACTGTGACCCCTCTCTTATCCAGCCCCCTCCCCTACCCAGGAGTGTGCAGATCTCTGAACAAATGAACTGGAAGGGGTCACTGGGCTCCAGCTGTGGGACACAGTTCTGCCTAGTGTCCTCTCAGCACGCAGGTCACGGTTTAGAGTTATGTGTCTCTGTTATGAACCAGCCCCGTTATATCTGTTCCCCCTCCTAGTTTGGGGGTCTGGATCTCACCTGGACCTCGATGGGGCTGCTGGCCGAAGGTCAGCCTTGGCAAGGACGAGAGGAGTCCAAGGACCAGGCAGGGGTGTCAAATCAAAGCTGGGAGAGGTGGGGACAGCGTCTGGGTATATCTGCAGAGAGACATTGGAGAGCTGGACTTGAAGCTAGGCTGTGTGACCTTGAATGTCATCTCTTAGCAGTCTGAGCCTCTGTTTCCTTGTCTAAAGAATGAAACAGTATCTGTTCAATTGCCATTAGACTAAAAGTAGCATAGGCCACTGAGAAGAAGCAACATGGCCGGAGAGGGAGGAGACATGGCGTGAAGGTCTAAAGACTTTTAAGGCAGAGTAGACCCCAGCCCCCATGCGTTTGTCATCCTTAGCTTCCTGTCACTGTGACAAATTCCTGAGGGCATCCAGTGAGGAGGAAGAAGGTCAGCCTGGGGTGATGACTTAATCTGTGCTCACCTTGCAGCATGAGGACCCGAGTCTGATTCCCCAAAATGTGTGTTTAAAACATGGGGGTTCCCACACAGAGGGCTCAGTGGGGAAAGTGCTGGAAGCACAGGCATGAGGATTTCAGTTTGCATGAATAGAACCTATATTAGAGCCGGACACAGCAGCATGGGCCTGTAACATCAAGGCTGGGACAGAGACAGCTGGGTCCAGAAGGCTCCTTTCTCAGCCAGTCTGGCTGAAGCAGCAAGCTTCTGGTTCAGTGAGGGACCCCAGTACAAAAAATAAGGAGGAGAGGTGATCAAAAAAGACATCATGAGGTCAGTCGTCAGCATCCATATGTACCTGCACGAGCAAGCACACACACACACACACATCTCCACATGCATGTGTACATACACACATCTCTACATGCACACACACACACACATCTCCACATGCATGTGTACATACACATATCTCCATATGTACACACACACACAAGGCCCTGAGCATGTGAACCATTCCAGATGTCCATGGCAGCCTCACAGGGCCTTTGTGAGTTCCCGAGTGATGGAGAGGTAGTCTGTAGCTTCAGTTTCATAAGTATCTATGAGAGTAACTTACCTCTTCAGAGCCTTAGCTTCAATAGACCTGCAATGTCTTAGATTTCTGTGTGTCAGACACTGTGATGGTTAATATTAGTTGTCAACTTGATGAGATCTACAGTGACCTTGGAAAGGGATCTCTGGGAATGCCCATGGGGGATTATCCTGATTAGGTTAATCAAGATGGGAAGACATGCCCACTATGGGCAGCATCATTCCCTGGGCTTAGATCTTAGACTGTATGAAAGGGAGAAAGCAAGTGGAGCTCTGCTTCCTGACTGTGGGCCTTTAGGCTCCTGTCTTCCCTACCATAATGGGCTGGACCCTCAAACTGTGAGCCAAAATAAATCATTTGTTTCTTAAGTTAATTTTGTTAGAGTATTTTATCATAGCAACAGAAAAGTAACTAAGGCACATAGGTGAGTGGTGGCCAAAGAATGGGCCCAGTAGGTAGTACCTAGCCTGGCCTGTGGGTTGGTTCTTTTCCAGATAAAAGTCTCACAGGGAAGTTGTTGGTTATCTCAAGAAATAGGCCACTCTGGGAGGGATCATCGAGGGTCAGAGAAGCTTCAAGGTGTCAGAGTAGATCTCTCTCTCCTTGTACTGGCTTTCTATCCTATGTCAACTTGACACAAGCTAAAGTCCCTTTAGAAGAGGGAACATCAGTTGAAGCAATGCAACCCAGACTGGTCTGTAGGGAAGCCTGTGGTGAATTTTGGTCTATGACTGATGCTGGAGGACCAAGGTCACTGTGGACAGTGACATCCCTTGGGCAGGTGGTCCTGAGTTGTGTAAGAAAGCAGGCTGAGCAAGACATAGAGAACAAGCAGGTAAACAGTGTTTGTCCATGGGCTCTGCTTCAGCTCCTGCCTCTAGGTTCCTGCCCTCTTTGAGCTCCTGCCATGAATTTCCTCAACGATGGACTGTTGCCTGGAAATGTAAACCTTTCCTCCCCAAAGTCATGGTCTCTATTACAAGAGACACCTTAAGAGTGCTTTTGCGCTTTGTGGGTGTTTTCCATTTTTCCTTCCAACCTTAACATATGTGACAATCCATTTCAAACATACTGTCCCCCTCAAGACTCATTACAGATAGAATACTGCTTAAACCTGCAAGTCTGATTTGATATTTCCCCTCCGGATCTTATTTTTCAAAGAACTAATTGTGCAGAAGGAAGAGCTGCCTTCCATCTTCTCTCCCTGCCCGGGTGGTCTGTTTCCTCTGCAGCCATGGCAGCTAGCTGTATGTCTATTTTTATATCTTACGACAGATGCCTGCCTGTACCCATAAACAATATATAGCATATTTTGAAATAATAAACACATGCCATACTATATCTGAGTTTCTGCAGCCTGGCTCATTTTTTCTCATGTGAGCCTGTCTTTTCATAGGTTGCTTTAATTGGATTATATCTATTGTAGTTGCTGACATATTTATTTTTTTTTTTTATTTTGGGCATTACTCCTGCCATTCCTCTCTTTCCTGTCTACTGACGTGGCTACATCTTTAACCTTTTAATGAACATTCTAAATTATAGGGTTTTTTCCTATTAAGATCTTCATATATTTGGCATCTTTTTCTTCTACTAATGTGATGAGCATTGTAACCACACCTAACGATGCCCAGTATTTGCTCTATATTTCTTACTGTGTCCTAGAACTTGGGCTCTAAGTTCTAAACAAACCTTTTAGTTGTTATTGTTCTATTTTACTGTCAGTAGTTAACCAAAAATTTCAACCAGTTTTGCTAGTATCTTTGCTCACCACCATTTTTGTATCCTACTCCTTTTTTAGGGTTCACCCTTCTTGCTGAGTTCATTCTTAGGTTTTACCCTGTAGCTGTAATAGGATTCAAGAGTGGTTAGCTCTTTTTGTTGTCTTAAATTGTCTCTGGTTTCTTCTTTCCCTGGAGTGATACTTTAGCAGGGTATAGTATTCTATGCTCATGGTTATTTTCCTTCTAACATCATTGTTTGGACTGGTGATTGTTCCTAAGAGTCTGCTGTCTTCCTAGTTGTTGACATCTTATGAATCCCCCATGTTGTCTTAGAGTCTCTTAAGGCCCTGACCTGGAATGTGTTTCTTTTCACCTCTCAAATATCTTTTTAGCTAGATCAAGTCAGCACTCAGTCCAGATTCAGGATGGTGGGAGAAGCTACAAAGTTGCATAACCAAGGCCATAGGTGTAGGAAGTAGGGCTAGGTCAGGACCACTTTGCATTCTCCTGTTGTAGAGGCACACTTCCTGCTGACTTCTTAGGTGGTTCCCTACCTATTCTGCCCCAGTAAGCTTGGTTCTGGTGTCATTTTCGATGGAATATGGCTTTGCCTTTACGGGTGTACCAAGAGAGTCTAGGCCCACGTTGAGCTCACACCCTCATTTCCATTTCTATTTCAGAGGTTTCTTCCTTTAAAATTGAATTCTATTTTTAAAATATTTTATTTCTACTAATTTTTACTTGTCTGTATGCATGTGCATCTGTATGGAGGTGTGTGCATGTGAGTGCAGGTAGGTGTCATGGAAGCCAGAAACTTTGGATCCCCCAGAGTTGTAAGCCACCTAACATGGGTGAAGGCAACCAAACTCGGTCCTCTGCAAGAGCGATACCCACTGAGCCATCTCTCGAGCTCCTTGACTCCTATGTTTGAATATTGTTGTGTCTTTCGCCTCCCTATTTCTGCATCTCTTCTTTCATTCTTGTTTGTTTGATGTGACAGGGAGGAAGAGTTGAGGAATGTGAGTTGAATTTGAGCCACACTCTGCCTGGAAATCTTTTGTTTATAACAAACAGTGCTTGCCACATTCTGCAGGAAATAGATGAGGTCGTACAAGCATGTTGCGATGTAGATCATTGTGATCCTGGGAACAAAAGTTGAGACTTACAGGGAGAGAGAGAGTCTTCCTGTACTACTTTCCCTCAGGAGCAGTCCCACAGGTAGACATCCGTGTCCTGGACAGCTACTGTGAACACTTGCTCCTAGCTCGGCTTTCCTCATCCTGTCTTGCATTTCTCTGATGGAGAGGCTGTGGCTGGAGCCAAGGGGAGCATGGAACATGGTGGGCAGAGATGGTGGCAGTGTCAGAACATGCTGGCTTGAAAGGCCATGGGAGAGGTTGATTTTCGATCCCAGACTCCATCCTGTCCGGGTATGGGTAGGGTAAGAAAGATCAGGGTACATTCCTGGGACAGCTGTGGCATGGAAGGAGCTTGCAGTATTGTGATACTGGAGAGGGACAATGGGACTTGAGAAGCCTCAGGAGAGGAGTGAAAGATGGAGAGGGCGATGTGGAGAAGATCCTGTGTGCTACTACAACTCCCAAACTTGGATAGCTGCAAACAGCACCATGTCTTCTCCTCATTCTAGAAGACAGAGGTCAAGGTGTGGCTGTCCCTGCTCTGCTTCCTCCAAAAGGTCTAGAAAATCTACTCTTGCATATTCCAGCTTTGGGGACATTGGACCTTCCTTGGTTCATGCCTACATATCTACCTGTGGTCACACGGCACCACCGGGTACTGGATTGTCTGTCTGCTCTCTCTCCCTCACTCAGGAGTTGCCTCACCCAGCCCCCACAGTCTAACAGGCTCCTCTCAAAACCTTTCGATGCTCTTGACTTCTTACAAGGGATTAGCACCTGCGTGTAACTTTTAGCACTGTGGCTGATGAGTGGGAATCAGCCTTGGACAGTGCTGATTGTGATTCCTAACTCAGAACACCCTCAGAGCACCTTAGGAAAAAGGAACTGGTGTGGCCCACTACTAACTGATGAGAAGTCTGAAGCTTGGAGGGTCGTACCCACTGTCACAACACCAGGGAGGTCACAGAGCTGAGTTGTAAACACAAATGATCCGGCTCTCAACTCATTCTCACTGCAAGTCTTCCCTAAAGCAAAGCGCCTGCCAGAGGCATTGGGATGAAGAGGGGAGCTGGTTTCTGTGAGCTGCAGATGCTATTTTCCCCCTTCAAGGTCAAGGCAGCTGCACATCAGGGGTCTCCTACATAGCCCATAACTCTGCCCTCTTGGTGTGGAGAAAACCACTCTGTGAACCAGCATTGGATCATCAGTGCCTACAGATATCTGAGAGACCAGCACAGAGACTTTGAGAGAGTAAGGGTCTGTGGGAGGCACCCAGCGAGCCTGGAGCCCAACAACACTGCAGGCCACACTTCTTCCTGACAAAAAACAACCAGAAGTCCAGTGAACTCAGTTTCATGTCCCCTACATTTCTACTTACTGTCGGATACCCATCTATAATCTCAGCCTTGAACTCCACCCTACATCCTCCTGGCCGAAGACTTAGGACTTAGCTCACCTGGGTGGGTTACTCCTGGGAGAGATGAGATGCCTGTTATGTAGGAAAACTACCTCACTGTATCTCAGGAAGCTCGTTTCTGCACCCCTTCCATGGTCACCTGAGATGCAGCAAGCTTTAGGTTCTTGGGCTGATGAGAAGGAGCATTTTGACAAGCCAAATGAAGATGAGTCCAGGGGTGGGAGAAGGGGCTTAAATGCTAAGGTAGAAATAGATGGAGTACACCTGGAAAATATCAGCCTCGACAGGGCTGGAGGGGGGTGTCACTGAGTTGAGTGGAGGAGGAGCTGGAAGGAGAAAGGGAGCAGGTCCCAGGCTGGGGCAGCAAGTGCTGGTTTTTTGAGGTGCTATCATCTTTTAGTTGCAGCAGATCTCTGCTGGTAAAGATATTTGCACCTTTTTTTTTTTTCAAAAAATAAATAAAAAAAGGAATGTGGTAATTAAAAAAATAATGATAGTAGACACCCTAGTGTTTCATGATGTACCAGGCACGGGTCCAAGTTTATCCATATTTGCTCATTTCAGCTGATCCTCCCACTAACTCAGGGAGCAGGGCCCATTATTCTCTCTTGCAGGAGAAGAAAGGACGCGGCTTGGGGCTGGGCGATGGAGCCCACATCTCATGGCTAGTCTGCAAACGTCACATGACCTGAAGCTTATGTTACAGGAAGCTTGAAAGTGGGAAAGCACACAGAGGCCCTCCTTGCCGCAGCCTCAAATGGTACTAGGAGTTTGGGGCACAGAGAAGACTGTTAAAAATTAACTGAAGAGTCACAGCAATAGCTGGCCCTGAGGTTGGACTTGCCAGCGGTGCCAGCATAGGATGTGAGCATCGCAGTGGTCTGTGAGGCCTGAGGTGGTATGGAGGTTCAGAGTGGTACCCCAATGTGCAGCGCAACCCTAGGTGGTGGCAGTTTGTTCCACCCTCCTTGGAAATCCCATCTTCACCTTTCTCACTAAGAGCTGTGTTTCCCTGGCCTCTGGCACTTTCGAGTAAGGTGAAGTCGGATACTCACCCTTCAGCGGCTCTCTACTCCCTCATTGTGTTGCAGATGCTGGCTCAGCCCTGGTGGCAGAAGAGGGGACATGGGTACCCAAGCTCTACCCCATTGGCACATGTTGTCTTGCTCTGTTACTCTTTGCAGCCTTCCCGTGTGCGTGCCTCATCATCTGTTAACAATGGCTACAGCTTTGTTCGGGGCAATGATGCTGGGAGGGGATGAGGGAGGTGGTGAGCACATCAGACTTTGCTCTTCCATCCCAGCTCCAGGGTGATGACTGGTTATGTAGACGGTGCTTAAAGAATGGCTGAGGTCTAGGGAGTCGGGAGCTCTGGTCTGAAGTACCAAGCCTCCAGCTAGCCAACTCTTATGTCCATAAAAAAGTCATTTAACCTCTCTAAGCCATATTGCCCATTCCTAAAGTGGATGGAGTAGGGCTCATTCTGAGTTATAGATATAGGTGATAGCAAGGGTCCAAAGAAGGACGTGACATGTTTTTATAAGCTGAAAAGCTGAGCACACGCCGCCGTTGTTATCATTCGCTTTACGATAACTACTGTTGTTAGTGCTGGCTGGAGGAATTTATAGCCTTTGGGGAATCTTACTTATCTCTCTAAAACAGGGCAGGCCTTGGCTCATGAAATGAGGTGCCTGCAGAAGACAGGGCCAAGTAGATTGGAGGTATTTACTGACAAGCACTTCTGCATCCAGGTAGCATTCGAGCTGTGCACATTTAAAGGATAATCTTCCAGTAGGTAGTTCCGGCTCATGAAGACGTGGCTCAACGTGCAGTATACAAGGGTCTCTCCGCTGCACATGGTGAATGGAAGGGCAGAGCATGAAACTCTGACCTCCTGGAGAAACAACAAGCCCAAATGGGGAGGGGAGCGGCTGGTGGCCAATTCAGCTCGGTTAAGTGGGGAGCAAGAGTATAGACCAAGACTTTGAGGACTTAGGAGGGCTTGCCTCTGTGACCCCATGGAGTGCCCTGAATTAGCCAGTATGAGAAGTGGGGAGCAGATGGGGAACCAAGCTAGGCAAAGCTTCTTGACATGCAATGAGCTGTCTCTTTGAGCAGGAGTCTACTTGGCCATGGGGGGTGTTTGGTTAGAGGAGCTGCCAGAGATATTTCAGTGTGGTAGGTCTGGAAGACAGCTTAAGAAGCCACATTTTAAAGAGGCATCTCTGATGGAGAGGTCCACACCTTTGAACACAGCCATCCTAGCTTCTAGAACTTAAGATCTATCCAATGCTCCTTTAAAAATGCAAAGCAGTATTCTCTCACTATTTGCCTATCCAGACACAATGTAAGAGGCTCTTATCTTTTAAAGGGGTGAATTGTATGTTATGAGAACCATATCTCGATACAACTGTTTAAAAAACACACCCAGAACACAATGCTGATCTGAATTCTTGGTGCTATTTCCATGAAGCAGGACCATTGGAGGAACAAGGTTCTTGCAGTTTGTGAACTGGAGCTGAGGCTGTTGCTCCTCGCTGTTCTAATTATGGCCCCCAAAGCTCTCAGCGGGAAGCAAAACCCAGAATATTCTTTCTGAGGATCTTGTGTGCTGCCCTGGAAAGTCTGTTTTGCAAAATTAATCAGCTTTGGGCTGGTTTCTTCTCCTGAACCGGCTGGGATTTCTGAGCTGTACTGGAGCCAGCACGCTTAGGGAAAATCATTTCTTGTTGCACTGGTTCGCAGCACATTTGCTACAGTCAGCTGACATGATGGTCCCAGGGTGGGCTGCAGACAGCAGAGATGCAGTTCTTGCCCTGAGGGAGGACCTCCGTCTCCCCAAAAAGAAAAAGAAATAAAAATCGCCAACATGTATTTTCAATATCGAAGGAATGGCGATATTGCAAGGCCCGGTGATGGTCTCCAGAGAATAACACAAACCAGGGAGAAACTGGATGAAAATCAATTGCAATTCTTTTTCCAAGAGCAATCTACTCCCTAAAAAGTAATTAGAAATATTAAATTCCTCCTCTCTCCAGCATCAAAGAATGTTGTCCATTGAGGAAACGCAGTGGAAAAATTCCAGACCAAATCCAGCCGCTCAGATCTTGAGTGCAGCAGACAGGAAGGACTCTGCTACAAGAATGGCTTCCAGCCTTTGGGATCCTGTTTATCTCTCTGAAACAGGGGGTGGCTGGAAAAGGGAAATGAGGCTCACTGCAGGAGACTGGACCCAGAGACTGCATGATTATCCACTGTTTTCTTCCTTAACCCAAACTCACTGAGCATCAACCTGCAGAGCAGCATGAGTTCTAGCTCAGGAGCATCTGTGGCAAGCATCCTAGGTGCAAGTGTCCTAGCGGCAAGCATCCTAGTGGCACAGCTATGGATGGCTAAGTCCTCAGAGTTCCCAGAGCCTATGTCATTCTGTCCACCATGTCCCTCCTCATAGCCTTACAGACACTCAGAAAATGACCCAGTGTCCCTTCTACATGGAGACCCCGAGGTCCCCCCCCGAAGGGCAGAGCAGCTTGCCCAGCACCACCCAGCTGCCAGGCTGTGCCCACCTCTGTCTGCTGAGTTCAGGACTCTGTTGTAGATTTGGCTCCCCACGTTGTGGCAGGTCATGGAGTCGTTCCCTGGTACATGTTTGCTTGATGATCGTTTCTGGTATTTTTATCTAATATGTTTCCTCGGCAGTTCAAGTAGCTTCTTTCGAAAATACACTTGGCAGCTCAGCCCCGGCTTTCCTGGTGGCTGAGTGGCTTGTGTTGGACTTGACTTGACATCCCTTGCCCAGGCAAGTGGTCATCAGAAAGCCACAGCACCGTGAGTTGTGCACACATGTTCCAGACTGCTGACAGCACTCACTCTGGAGCATGCCCAGCTTCTTGCAGGACACTCAGCAGCTGAGGGGACACTCACAATGACCAGCCCTCGGCCTATAGTGGTCTCAGCCTACTAAGGCAGCAGGAGATAAACATAGACTTCCAAGGAGCTGCCATGATTGTTTCAAAGGCTCTTCATTTGGCAGTGGTGTTCTTCCTTCCTGTGCTCTTGGTTATCTTGTCCTTTTCACACTAAAGTGTGATAGACGACGCTGGGACTTCTCCATTTGTTTTTGAAAGTTGATACCAATCTTTATTAAATTTAAAACTTTGTTCATTAAAAAAAAAACTACCCCAAAAAACCCAAAATACAGAAAATGGAGTAGGCACAACACAGGATTCCAGAACATGCGATAAAACCAAAGAGTTTCGTTCACTTAAATAATGGATAGGCACAGCTGGGCATGGTGGCGCAGACCTTTAATCCCAGCACTTAGGAGGCAGAGTCAGGCACCTTGCTGTGAGTTCAAGGCCTGCCTAGTCTACAGAGCAAGTTCCAGGACTGCCAGGGCTGTTACACAGAGAAAATCTGTCTCAAAACAAAACAACAGCAACAACAACAAAGAATAGGCAAGGGTCAGATCTGATGGTGACCACCTTAATTTCAGCACTGGGGAGGCAGAGGCAGGGGCTCTATGAGTTCAAGGCCATCCTGGTCTATACAGTGAGTCGTAGGGCTACATAGTGATGCCATAGACTTGAGTGTTTGTGTGTGTGTGTGTGTGTGTGTGTGTGTATGTGTGTGTGTGAAAGGATTTATTGATTATATCGAAATACTTTTATCAAGAGATAAGAAAAAATGCAAGTCCAGTTTTAAAGATTGCACAGATACTATCATGTAAAAGTATGTTCGTCTTACATGCCATGAAGGGATGTCTGAGTGTCAAAACTCAAATACTCAGAAATGCAAAGGATGTGTTTCTTGCAGTTACCACTGCCCAGATACCAGAGTAGTTACCGACTTAGTGAGGGCTTCTGAGAATGTGGTGCAGCCAGGATGCTGGTTTCTTAATGACTTCACTTGGCAAAAACAAAAAACAAAACAAAATAAAAACACAAAAAAGAAAACAACAAACAAACAAAAAAAAAACCCAACCATCCCGGTATCTCTATCCTTCTGCTGTTGAACATTTTCCGACAATCTGGAGTCAGGGCACAGCTCCGGTGCACTCTGTGGACGTGGGCAGGATGGAAGAGGCCTGTTGTAATCGGGGAGGATTTGGAGCAGAAAGCCCATCTGAGCTGCTGCATACAGGAAGGTGACGAGAAGGTACTCACTAGGGAACAGGACAGATCATCTTTTCATGCTCAGGAGACCACTCAGGACAGAAGCAGGACAGTAGAGGGGAGAGGCAGCCTGGAAGCAGAGGCACATGCCTCAGCCCCGGGGAAAGATGATGAGAAGAGGCCCAGGAGGAGCTGGAAGGGGGAGGAAGTGGAGTGTTTCTCCAGAGAACCCATGGTCGTCCTGGGTGTGAGTTGTCATTTGAGGCCACCTCTCAAATTGCTAGCCTTGATTTGCAGAGGGGCTTGTTACTATTGATACTAATTCAAACAAGGAAGGATACAGCAATGTCTGATGAGGTTTCTGGACCCTTGCTGAGAACCATCTCTGTGGGGAAGACTTGGACGGAGAGCTGCTCCACATTTGAGTCTAGAGCCCTTTTTCACATAGCACCCTGGTGTCTCACCTTCTGAGACCTTGGCTGGGACTCAGAAGGAGGCAATGATCCAGGTTCGAACAAGTGGTAAGTTGTGTCCTGGAACTGTATGGAGGGCAGCTGGGGTGGCTTCTGGAGATGCTGACCTGTGGGTGTGGTTGCTGCAGAGGGTAGAGGGTGGAGTGGCCCAGAGACACTGCCCGTGGAGACCGGTTTTGTCCAGAAGAGAAGTGGTAACTGCCCTGCCGGACAGAGCTATTAGAATCTGCCTGGCCCCTTCTATTCCATGTATTCATTCTTGAATCTTTGTCTATGACCAAAAAAAAAAAAAAAGTCAGATTTTTCCTCTTTTAATGCAGTAGAAGAGTGGGGTAGGCCGACTCAGCCAGCCCCTGCCAGCTTTGGCAAACCACACCTGCCTGCTCCTTTCTCAGTTGGTCGCCATACATTAAGCCTCCTGTGTGTAGGCATCCTCTATACTAGAGACTGCTTCCCATGGTTCCTCCCAGCCACTCTGGCCCCATGGCACTCGAGCATCTTTTGACTCTTCCCCATCTCTTCTCTTTTTGCCTCAGCTTCCCCTCCTGAGCACCATCCTCTCTCTTCTTCACTTGGAAAAATGCTCCTGGTGTGGTCCCTGGTCTAGTGTGTCCTAGATCTACACCAAGTCTCCAAGGAACACATCTATTGGCTCCGTTGTAGGGTGTGGGCTACAGGTGTTGAGACTACTTCCCCTGTGGGACAAAGAGACCCCTCAGCTTGACAGTCAATGCCATTTGTAATGCAATTTTAATTAGCTTAAGAGAAAACTTCAGGGCCAATGAAGTGACTCTGCAGGTAAAGGCATGTGTTGCCAAGTCTGACGCCTTGAAGTATGACCCTGAGATTCACTTGGCAGAAGAAGAGGGCTGACACGCATGGACAAGTTGTCCCCTGACCTCTACTCACTCACAGAGGCGCACACACACACACAGAGAGACACACACCCTCATGCACACAACAAACAAAAAGAAGATGTGATGCATTTGAAAAAGAAAGAAAACTCAAGCCCCTTTCCTTGACCTGACACTCGGAGGGTATACTGGTTTGGGAGAGGCTTTCTAGCAGACGGCTCATGTTTACCACTGTTGATTGATGGTCAGTAATACACACTCTCCCGTATGATAAAGCCTGCACTGCCCCAGAAGCATGTGGATACTGAGGGCTCAAGTCCAAGTAGCAAACCACAGATACCACGGAGGACCATAGGAGGCTGCTCTTACCTCCAGGTACTCACTGTCCTCCTGGAGAATCCACCGCTCAGGTAGCATATTTGGGAAGTTGGTATTGTTTCCTTATCTCTCGGATGTGACACAAGATCTTAAAGCAACTTAAGGAAGGAAGGGTTTGTTGGGCTCCTAATTGACAGCACAGTCCATCACAGCAGGGAGCCAGCCCATGGCAGCAGGAGCTTGAGGCAGCTGCTCACCTGCCAGCAATCAGGAAGGGCAGAGATAAAAGCTGGTGCTCAGATCACCATTCCTTTTAATTCAGCCTAGAATTCCAGCCAGCGTAGTGATACCTCTGGTATTTAGGGGCATTTAGGTCAGGTCTTCCCACTTTAGTTAATGTAATCTGGATAATCCTTTATAGGCATGCCCAGAGGCTTCTGTGATCCTAGATCCCATGATAGTAACAATTAACACTAACTCTCACAAAACCCGTGCATAAAGTCAGCAGAAGGGACCTGTGTGGTTCGAGGGCGATGGGGACCCAAAGTCCACCAAACGCACTCTCACTCAGTCTGCATTCAGGGGAGTCCCTGAAAAATTCCTTAGGCCAGAATGACAACAGTCTAGGCTACTAGGAACAAGACTCTCTTTATCTCTTCCCATTGACACAGCAATGGGCGAGTGTCTTCTTTGTATCTTGTGTAGTTTTGAAAGATGGCACAGAGCCCAAGGTCAGCGTCAGGCCTAGGAGAACTGGAACCTCATGAGTCTCACCCTGAGGTGAGCTCACTCTGGGCCGTGGGGCAGGAAGGGGTTCTGTGACATAAACAGACTTGGTAATGGAGTGCAGACTGCAACCCACACGAGGGCGCTGTGTTCATCCACGTGAGTGATGGTGGGCTCAGGGCAGTGGAGGCTTGTGGTGCTGTCCCACAGGTGACTGTACTCCCGGTCCCTGAGTGGCCTTCTAAATCCTCAGTTTGCCAGCCCTGCCGAAAGACATCCAGGTAGGGCTCTGCTGCCTCCAGTTGGACCCGCCTGAACTCAGAGGTAGAAGTCCCATCCCCCAACCCAGTTAGCTCCGTTACACACAAGCTGATCGAGGGCAACTTTGAAAATTTCCCTCTCCTTTCCTATTCGAAGTTTCAGTTTTTCAGTAAACAGTAATTAAAACCAACATACACAGAGACAACAATGGCGCGTTTAATTTATTTATTGCGGCTGACTGCATCGCCAGCCTCCTAGCGAAATTCCTTTGTTTTCTTGTATAACACTCCGCATCAGTGATCTAGCTTACTGTGCGGCTTTGTGTTCCCTCTGCTTCTGGAGAAGGTGGGTGATGGTGTGTGGGTGTAGGGTCACAATTCTGTGCTGTACTTAATGCTTTGGCTCAGGACAGTGGGGCGGTCCTGTTCCCTCTCCTGCTCAAAAATCCACCTCTTCTCCGTTTCCCTTCTCCCTCTTCTCCCTCTCCTTTTATCCCCCTCCTCTCTCCTCCCCCTCTACCAAGAAACCTCCCAGACCTCCAGTCCTCCACAGATGACCACTGTTATTGCCCAGCTCAGTGACATCCTCAAACCCTCCATGTTACCAGCAGTGCATGCTGGGTCCTGCTGTCCCCTGCCACATACCCTTCCTTCCCCATATTGTGGTCCTTTCACCCTGAGAGCATTTCTGGAAGTTTCCTTACCTGTAACATCAACAAGGTGGCTCTGGAGACTGAAGATGCCTGGGTTGCTTGTTGCTACTTCATTCTTGACACCCCTGTTCCCAGACTCCCAGGGAATCTGAGTGAACACATGGATACCCGCTCCAGCACAGCCATCTTCATCCAGTCTCCTTCACACATAATCTTCATGCTGTCTTCATGATGCTGAGCATGTGATGTCAGCTTGTATCTCTGAGTCTGTAGAGTGGGGACCCGGGAAGTGACATGATGTAGTTGTATGAGCAGGTTTGGGCACAGCACACAGCAACCCTCGAGAATGGAGAGCTGTTATGATCCACAGATGTGTCATCGGCACTCTAGTGGACACCCAGTCCTTCTATGCTGTCCCCAGCACAACATTTGTGACCACCAAGTCCCTGATTTAAGGATTAGATTTGGAGCTCCATTAGTGTGTTCGGAGTCCAGCACCTCTGTGAACACATGTTTTATAGCATATGATGGTGCTGAGGTAGACTGTCCTGACTCCTGGGCACACAGCATTGTTGTATGGGCTCAGACAAACCAGAATCCTTGGGTTTGCTGGCAGAACATTGTGCCATTTGGTACAGTTGGCTCCATGAGCTCTTCTTGACTGAACTTTCCTTGGATGTGGCTCATAGGCACACATGGGGGTGGCCCACACTGGCTGTAGTTGGGAAGGCAAGTCAGCACCAGGCAACATGGAATGCCCCGCCTTCCCATGGAGGGCTTGCATATACCTCCTTTATAGGCTTTGAGGAGAAGAGCTACAGGTGCCCACACATGTCTTGAGCAGAGTGCCTAGGGAGACATCCCTCCTGTTGTTTGCTGTCTCATAAGGGAAGTGGATCTCAGTAGAACACGAGAAAACAAACCTCCCACCATGGAGGCCAGTGGTGGATGGAGACAACACCTTGCAATATGCACACAAGGATGGAGATGGCTGGTGACTGGGTCAGCAAGCCTGGTTGTCATGCCAACAGATTGTCCTGAAATTGCAAGCAATAGCAAGGGGTGGGGCCCATATGGTCCAGTCATGACCACTTTGCCCTTTCCTTCAGTGTTCCTTCTAAAACTGGCCCAGGCTTTTAGAGGAATGAAATGAGAGGTTTAGTGTTGAGGGTGGCCCTCTTGTCTCCTGGATTGATTGGCACTGTACAGATGTAAGGTGTAGGGGATGTAGTGAGCCCACACCCCACGGCCTAATAGTGATTCTTCCTTTCCCCCATGGGGCCTGTACAGCAGACACTTACTTAGCACCTACAAGTGCAAGAGGTCCTGGGGTCGTCCTTGTAAGAGCCCACCATGTTCAGAAACTCCCAGGGTATAGCTCGCCCTCATGAGTTGAGTGAATGAACTCTTTTAACCCTCACATTTGAGGTAGACATTTATGATCCTTGAGATGGCCTGGCTCCGAAGCAGGGAGGCTCAAGGGTCTGTCAAGCTTGTCCATTTGGGTGATTTGCACTTGAGACTCGCTTCAGAGCCTGATTCTTCACCTTTATGTGTGAAGGAGACCGGATGAAGATGGCTGTGCTGTGTCCTTTCGACTCCCCACTTCAGGATTGTTCTGGGCCATCTCTACCAGACACAGGAGGAAACCCCACTCAGAAAGGCTAGAGAAGGAGCAAATACAGACTCAGCCAGCTGCCATGGCAGAAGTCACATGCTTTCGTAAGAGTTTGGGGACCTCGAGCTGAGTAAGGCAGATTTGGGAGAGTCTACCCGTGCCAGGCAACTGGACTGTGCCTGCAGCCTGCTGTGTGGGCTCTGGGCAACGGCTTTCTTCTCAATGCCAGCTTTGCCATCAGTTTAGGTTTAAGCCTCCTTCTCAGGTTCAGTCCACAGTAAAGCAAGCAATCCATTTTGCTTGCCCGTGTAAAATGAGTTGGTTCTATCTGCATTTCTCTTTGCTCTTGTGTCTAGTTAGAGAAATGCTCTCCTGACCTAGAGGAGTAGAAAAGTTATGTCTGCACTCCATCCCCAGAGCACTGAGGAGGGGTTGACCTCTCCCCGTCCTTTAGATTGGGAAACAGGCCCCATTGCTTGTGTTTGATGAGTTGTGGTAAAACATACGCTGAACTCACCATTTTAGCTATTTTTAAGTGTAAATTCAGTGGCATTTCATCTCACCCTTGTGTCTCTGTCATTGACACCTTATCACCTTCCCACTCCGAAACTCCAGTCTGGCAGGAGTCTCAATCAGTGGCCTGTGGGTACCACATAGCCAGAACAGCCTCAAACCTGTCCCAACCCAAACCCACAAACTTATTTCAAACATTACAAGTTTTGTGTGAGTGTATGTGTGTGTGATTTGGGGGTCTTGTAACGTAAGTGTGTGGCTCTCCAACATCGACTTTAACGACGGTGGCTGTGTGTCCTAGCGTTGGCAGGTTGTAGGCCTGCAAGAGAAGCTCCCGCTCAGGCTCCTCCCATTTCCCTGCTGCCACCAGGACTCTGATGGCTGGGTACAAGTGGACTCAGACCGACCTTCCCTTTTGTATCTGTCTTATTCCACTTCCTGTTTGTCATCCCCCCCCCATTAAATTGCAAGAAATTCCGATTTTTCGAGCCTCAAGAGTAGATCTATTAAACCTAAGAAGAAAACAAAGCAACAGTTTCAGAGTGAAGTTGCTACTCAGGCCAACAGAATCATTCTAACCAAGAAAACGAGGAAATCCTGGAGTGCCGGCCTTTCCCTGGAGAAAGGCCCAGGAGACTGTGGCAGGTGTTTATGGGGCAGTAAACGCTGAATCTCCTTGATCTCAGACTTTCCAGACTCATAAATGGAAAATAAGTGTCTGCTGTCCATATGCCACCCAGCCCGTGGTACTTTGTCTCGGTGCCTAAATGGACAGAGACAGTACATTATCCTGACTACTCCTTGGCTCCTCTTCTCCCCATGCACTTGGGCTCTGACTTCTTCCCTCTGTTTGCCCAAAGCCTGGCAGAGCTTGGCTGGGAGGAGATGCTCTGTTGTTGCCTAATTCATCAAACTGAGCAAACACAGAACTGGTGGCTGGCTGAGGCTGCTGGGCTAGCGGCACATGGCCCTCCGGTGGCTGGGCCTTCTGCACTTGTCAACGTCTCGTCACTGTAACAAAATGCTGGACGTGGGCTACTTATGAAGTAGAGAAGTGTTTCTAGATCATAGTTCTTGAGACTCAAAGTCCAAGTCCATCCAAGAGTTGGAAACACTGGTGTGCCTGCCCTCTGGTGAAAGCAGAAGATGGTAGCACATTGAAATGAAAGTGTTATTTAGGAACAAAGGGTTCCCTTCAGACCTGAGCAGAGATGAGGTGGGCCCAAACCTGTTTTTGTTTTTTGTGTTTTGTTATGTTGTTTTACCAGTTCTTGCATTAGTTAATTCCCTCACTGCTGTGACCAAATTCCTGTCAAAAGCAACTTAAGGAAGAACAGGCTTATTTTTGTTTGTGATTTGAGGGGATGTAGTCCATCATGGCTGGTGGAGTCAGTGGCGAGGGTATGAAGGGACTGGTCATGGACACCAAAGTCAGTGTGCTGGTTTGTTTCTGTCAACTTGATACAAATCTAGATATTATCTGGGGAAAGAGAATCTCAGTGGAGGAACTGTTCTCATTTTACATGATAATGATGCCCGAAGATAAATGACTGATGTGCCCAGCCCATTGTGGGCTGTTGCTGGCCCTGGACAGATGATCTGGAGCTGTATAAGAAAGTATGCTGGGCAAGCCATGGAGAACAAGCCAGTAAGTAGCATTTCTCTATGGTCTCTACTTCAGTTCCTGCCTTGATTTCCTGCCTTGGCTTCCCACCACAATGGACTGAAAGCTGTAAGCCAAATAAACCCTTACCTTCCCAAGTTGCTTATGGTCAGTGTTTTAACAGACAATAGAGAAGCAAACTGGTATATTCAGGAAGCAGAATGCTGGTCCTCATCTGACTTTCTCCTTTTTATTTAGTTCAGGACCTCAGGCCTTGGAATGGTGTTGTGGGTCTTCCTATCTCAACTACCCAGTCTAGAAAAGCACTCACAAATGTGCTAACAGGTTTGTTTCCCTGGTAACCCAACAATCAATATCAGGCATCACAATCTTCTTGTGAGAGATAGCAAGAAGCTCCCCCAAAACTGAGAAGAGCACACCCAGTTACTCAAGAACCTCTCATATGACCCTACTTCCCAGAGGTTCCAGAGAACCTCTGAATTCCATCTCATTGATGACTAAGTCTTTCATTACCCTTGTGGAATACCCCTCCTACACCCCCAATCAAACCATAGCACATCCCAGCATTCCTTGCCCATCTTCACCAAGTGGAAATCCAGGAATGTGCACCCTAGGCCAGGACTGAGACGATCTGCCCAGAGCCTGCATCTCCCTTGTTTCCCTGAAGCTGCTACTGTTAAAGAATCACTGGTCACCTGTCAAAAGTCTGCCACAAGACCTCCCAGAGTAGACTGTACTCCTAATCTCAAACAGTTCCGTGTCTAGAATTCTCCCACCCCTCCCAGCAGGGTTGCTCCTGTCTGTTCACTGTTGGATGACTAGCCAGAAACTTCCCTGCCTTTATTCTTCCTCAGAAGGGTGGGAGGCTAAGTTAAGTGCTCAGCCTTCACAGGCAATGTTCTTGTGGGCTTCAGGGCCCCTTAGTAGGATGGAGGTGGGAGATGGGCCCGAGTCCTGCCATCTAGATACGAGAGTTGCCTTAGGACCTCAGCCTTGGGGAGCTGGGTCTGAAGGCAGGATACTGAGATCTGAGATCTTCTATGACTTCAGTGGGCTGGGCATAGAAGCTATGCAATGAGGAGCTGAGGCGTGGCATTGGGAAGCAGCTGGAGAGGTGGGGCCAGGAACTCACCGCTTGGACAGGTCTCTGGAAGTAGCTGTCTATAGTAGCTCATACTGCAGTGAGGAGAAGGATCTGTGACAGGCCCAGCAGAACTGGAAGTACCTTTGACTGTTGTCTTCTGGTTACAGGGAGATGTATCAGCCACCCAGCCCTGGCCCATGAAGCTGGGGACAGGCTGCCTGTCCTGAGCTGAAAGATAAGTGGGGCATATAATAAACTCCATCTGAGATTCTGGGAGGGAGGGAGGAAGGAAGATAGTCCAAGGAATTAGCACGTATGCATATAGAAGTGACAGTCTATATCCCATAGCAACTACCCTTCATCTTCAAGTCCATGCTGAGTGAATGGTTGAGCACAAATCTTGGGCTTTTGATTAAACCATGGAACAGCTCTCAACAAAATACCTGGTTCTGGTTTGAAGAGGTACCTTCCCCTGAGGAGCCAGGCAGAGTGTTGGCCAGCCTAATCTACCTTGCAGTCAAATACTAAGCTTTGTGATATCCCATAACCCAAAGTCCCCTCCTCCTCAATACCTGATGACCCAGAGCTCACAGATCCTGTAGGAGGCGCTGGGATTTCTTGCTTCCTCACTGCCTCTGCTCCTTGGCTGTCCGTTCACCTGCCTCTCCTCCATCATGTCCTTCACACATCTGCTTGGGTCCTTTTCCCCCACCACTGCCATCAACTCTGGTGATGTCATTGTCAGAGTGAAAGCCATTTAAGAACCTCCAGGGTTTAATAGGTAGAGAGATCTTCTGTTTGAGATGATGGAAAGTTCTGGAAATAGATAGTGGCGATGGTTGCACAGTGTTTAGTGCGCTTAAGGCCACAAGCCTGTCCACTTAGAATGATTAAAATGCTAAGGACAAGGCCTGGGGAAGAGGGGAACCCCTCACTGGTGCTCTTAGCCTGCAGTGGCGGTCCAGAAGCTTAGCCCCTTTCCATTTACCCAATGGGTGGCCCAACACAGAACTGTAGCACTGACCCCTAGACTTACCCCAGAGTCCCTGTCTCTCTACCTTTCCTCACAGGATCTTAGGACTAGTCTTGCTGAAATACACTTTGACACCATCTTCCCACAGGGCCCCCTTCATTCCCTCACTGGACCCCATCCCAGGCAGTTTTAAATAGCCATTCGTTCCCAAGCACATACCGTTTAGAGTACGATAGTCCAGTGTGAGTACAGGCTTCAGGACTTCCATCCTTGTGACCTTGAGCTTGCCAGTTAAGCTCCCCAACTTCTATTTCCTTCCCTGTTAAGTGAGGGCTAAAAGGGTCACTGCAAATATTGAACAAGATACATTATGAATAGCAAATGAGACGATGCTTGCAAAGAATTCAGCATGGCGACTGGCACGCAGGCCAGTGCCAAGTAAGAGCTGTGTGTGAAGTGAGTCAAAACTCAGCCTTGAACAGAATCCAGACTGGGAAGGCTGGGTGGGGCCTGAGGAATGGCAAGGACCCTTATCTGTGGGCTCCCTGACACCTGCCTCTCCTTTTCCTCTAACCATGTTGTACACTGCTCTCTGTCCCTTGCACTTAGTTGTGACTTTGAGCTTCACATCCCCGTCTCCTCAGAGGGTTCCATCCAAGTGCTTGCTGAGCCTCCCCAAGTTCTTCCTTCTCTTTTGACAACCAGCAGAGCTCAAGATGGTGGTTGTTTACCAGCTGGATACAGAGTGTGTATGATGTGTCCTGCCTCTCTGATAAGAGGAAAACCAACTTCTCCAAGGTTACCCATTGAGGAATGTGTGTGTGTGTGTGTGTGTGTGTTGTGTGAGTGTTTGTGAATGTGTGTATAGATATGTGTATGGGTGAGTGAATGTGTGAATGTGTGTGTGAGTGTGTGTGTGTTGTGTAAGTGTGAATAAATGTGTCTATGAGTATGTGTGAGTGTATGAGTGAATGTGTGAGCTGCATAAGTGTGTATGTGTGTGAGTGAGTGTGTGTACGTGTGAGTGTGAATGTATGAATGTATATGAGCGTGAGTGAGTGTGAGTGCATGGCTGAGTGTGTAACTGTGAGTGTGTGTGGATGGACCAGAAGGAGATTGTTGCCACAGCATAGTCCAGCTGAGGCAGGTCACAGAGGGAAGCAGGGCAGGCCTGAGCCTCTCTGCCTGAGACAGCACAGCTCACTCTTCTTGTCCTCTTTCATTTTTTCTCTTCCCAGCCCTGGGCAACTGTGTGTTTGAATGTGTCTCCTGGATACCATGAGCCACTCTGCCCATAGACTCTGCTAGTGCCTGGGCTCCCTGTTGACACATGTCTCTTCCAGGTTCTGGGTCATATTTTCACCATACTATCCTCCAGCACCTAGACTATGTTCCCAGATGACCTCTTTCTTCCCTGGCTGCAATATCACTCTTGCTAGCAGCCATTTTGCTTCTGTGAAGGAATCATGGCTCCTGGCAGCCACCTCCACCTCTTCACCATCCTGGGTGCTGGCCCAAGCCCACCCCATCCCAGCTACCCTACTTCTTGCCACACCCCTGCCCCTCAAATTTTCCTGTAGGCTGGGCCTTTCCCACTGCTAAGTCTTCGATCTTGTGGATAGCCTGGCCCAGTGTTCCTTCCTACCATATCATCCTTTGCCTGTCTTCAAGCCTTGGCTCCAATGCCACCTCCACCAAGAAATCCCAGCAGAATATCTGAGCAGGTTTTGAATGCACCTTGCATCTCTGCCATCTTTCCCACTCAAGTCTGTTCTATATGCAGGCTTTAGTTTGAATCTGGCTCCCAGAGCTGACCAGAGCTGTAAACAATGTTGTCTGCATTCCCCAAACCTGGTTTAGTCTGTCCCTTCATCATCCACTGGTCAGTGAAGGAACAAACGTAACAATGTTCTAGAACTTTGTATTGAAATTTCCATGATACCACTTAACACATTGCCCTGAAATATGTCTATATCTTTTGCTCCCTATGGATTACCAGTACCCTGATGGCAGGGCTGTGTCCTTCTTAGCCCCTCCTCCAGTACTCAGTTCAGGTCAATGTTGAACAGGTGTGTTCCTCAGCTGTGGACTGGAGATGGCTCAGTGGCACACAGCAGGAGTTTCGTCCCTCTTTTACAGGTGACCTGAGCCCCCATCCCCAGGGAAAGAGCTGAAAATGCCTGATATTTGCACAGACCTGCAGGAAAGAACACCCCCTTGCTGACAGGCAGCCCAGGCAAGCTCTGTGCCTGTGACCCTGACTTTTAAAAATGTCACACCTGCATATGCAGTGAGATTTATCGACAGCTAATTAGGAAACGCAGTTTGTATCTACCCAGCTCTGAAAAACATTTTGTAAACCAGGTAATTGGCTTTCTCCGTGCAGAGGAGAGCTGGGTGGTGCGGGCTCCGTCATTCTCACGTAGCTTCATCTGCAGCTGGCCAAGAATTCAGAGTGACAGCTTCGGGGAGAATACAGAAACGCTAGTGGTTCAATCTTCCAGGTGGACAGCTGGTCAGTGGGCTCTGTCCAAGGGCTGCGTGAGCATTTTCTGCTCTTCCTTGGCAACCAGTGGCATCCAAGATGGTGGTCACTCCATCTTGACTCAGAAGCAGATGGCCCATCCATCACCCTGAGGATGGGTGTGAAAAACTCAAGCTGGCTGCAGTTGATTTAAGCAGACAGACCTATGGAGACAATTGCTTTTATATCAGGGCATACACACCAACGGGGATGGAATCTGTTTTACAGCAGTGACTCTCCCACCGGCATGTATGAGATGCCCATGTAGGACCAGGGCCTTCTTAGAAGGAAGGAGAATGAGATGATCCACCCCAACACACAGTAGACTCCTCTGATCATGTCCTTTATCCTCTGTGTTGATGTCAGCATCCTGAGCAGATGTTTGCTTTTCAGGTGCAAGGCATACATTCTTACCGCCTGCCATTTCCCCAGACCCTCTTTTGCCTATCTGTAATGTCCATGTGCTTTCTTTAATACTTGATCAGAAGTGTTGAACGTTTTTCAAAGTTATACAGTAGGCCCTTAAGAAAGCTTATCAGTCCATGTGATCTGACTGGCCGACCACATCCTATGCTCCTGTGTCACTGGAGATTTTAAGGTCATTTCCTGTTCATGTCACAGCCAGATGCAGATAAATAAAGGAACGAAAGGTAGACTCTTCTGAGGGGATGTGCAGTCTGAATTAGGGAGTTCTGTACGGGTGCTCGTGGGGAAGAAGCAGACAATGACCTAAGAGGAGGGTGGGAGGTGGGCCAGACTTTCAGAGCATGAAATCCTGAAGAGAGTGACCAGATAGGGAAGCTTGGATTGCAGTACTGTTCAATGAAAGTCTCATACAGATCAGCAAGGCTCAAACACTATCCACAGGAGACCCCTGTGCCAGTCAGACATGTGGGGTCCTTGTTCTGTTACACTGCTTACTCCACAGTGGGGACTCCCAGGAAGAGAACAATCTCATCCACAAAACTAAGGAGGATTTTGAAGCCACCATGCCTGATGGTTGTCAGTGTGTGAGGCTGCATGCCCTCCCGTCCGCTGGTCTTTCCATGACCTCATCCCAGGAGCTTGGGAGCACCTTCTTCTTTTAAGTCCTTGAATTCTTCGTCACCCACACCTTGTCTAACCCTCGATATACCAGGGAGATACACCTGGAGACTGTGGTCTCTCTATGTGCCCAGGATGAAGAGAGTAAGAACACAGACACCGTGAAGCATGGGTTCAGGAGTGCCACCCCTTAAATAGATGACTGACTGACTTCTCTGACCCTCAGTTTCTTCATCTATAAGAATGATTTTACTAATTATCTTAGTCAGGCTTTGTATTTCTGCACAAAGCATCATGACCCAGAAGCAAGCTGGGGAGGAAAGGGTTTATTCAGCTTACATTTCCACATTGCTGTTCATCACCAAAGTTAGTCAGCACAGGAACTCGCATAGGGTAGGAACCTGGAGGCAGGAGCTGATGCAGAGGCCATGGAGGGATGCTGCTTACTAGATTGCTTCCCCTGGCTTGCTCAGCTTGCTTTCTTATAGAACCCAGGACTACCAGCCCAGGGATGGCATCACCCACAATGGGCTAAGCCCTCCCCTTTTAATCACTAACTGAGAAAATTCCTTAGAGCTGGATCTCATGGAGGCATTTCCTCAAGGGAGGCTCCTTTCTCTGTAATAACTTCAGCTTGTGTCAAGTTGACACACAAAACCAGCCAGTACGCTAATAGGATGTGATCTGTTGGCTGGATATGAGGTTTAAGCGAGACCATATATAAAACATTTAGGTTAGCCTGCCACAAATAATGCTATGTAAAGGCTACCCATGATATGATTTATTATTGTTCTTTATTTCAAATGTAACACATAGATAACCCTTTACTGAGAGTCTGTTCCACTCAAGGATGCATGAGTGCGCTCTTTCCTAGACAACTCCTGGTCTTTAGTGAATGAACAGAAAGTGTATGAATGAATTAGTTGAAATGGCAAGTCGATAGATACAGTGTGCGTTTTGCTCAGCTACCCAGAGTGCTGGTCTAACTTTAACCTCACTTAGCAATCATAGGGATGAGGTCCTGCTCTTGGGCTCAGAATGTCCTGAGAAATCCTGGAAGGAGACAGAAGTGGCTGAGATAGCATCTGGCTACAGGAAGCTTCCCAGTCTAAGAAGCCTTCCTTGGGGCTGAGGACTTAACTCAGTTCATCAAGTGCTTGCCTAGCATGCGTAGGGGCTTGGGTTAGGTCTCCAGAAAGACAAACCAGGCGTGGTGGTGCTCGCTTGTAATTCTAGTGCTGAGAGGCAGAGGTGGAAGGGTCAGGAGTGCAGGGTTATCTTTAGCTATACAGTTCAAAGCCAACTCCATGGGCTAAGTAAGGCCCTATCTCAAAGGTGGCCAAAAAGACTTTCGGTCTGAATAAAAGTAATATGTGCTTTAAAAAGTAATGCAAGCAAAACAAAACAAACAAAATACCAAGAAGAAAGTTAAGAAAAAGTCACCCCAAACCTCGCTATATTTAGCGTCACGTGACTGACTGCTGTTCTTGACATCTCTCCATGCCTATAACGTAAGTAGAGAGAAGGACATAAAGAATTTGCAGCATGGGGTTGCTGCTTCTCCATTTGCATGTCAAAGAAGAAGGGTGTAAAGTAGAAGGAATTGTTTAGCATTAAGCAATTTTGCCTACACTGCTGAGAATATTTGTTTCTGCCTTTGCCCTTGGAGAGGCACAGAAGATTCTGGAAAGCAGTGAGGTTAGACTCCTGGTTTTCCGTCTCCAGTTTTCAGTTTTTGAAGGTATCAATTAAAGGCCTCCTACGGCAGAGGAGGAAATTAACCAGTTTCCAATTCCGTTCCTGTCTCCGCCTTTTCAAGTCCAAGTGTCCAGTGTCTTCCCCTCCGATAAGTGGGCTCTCAGCTCTAAGCTCTCACCTTCGATGCCTTTCCCAGCCTCCATCCCTCAAGGTTACATTTTCACCTATTTTTTGATTGCCTGGACTTTGTCAAGTAGTTTCTCTAGCTCCTGCCACCAAGAAAGGTGCAGTCTTTACTGACTGCGAGTCCAGCGTGACTCAGGGCCTGAGCAGAAGTCAGATGCAGGATGGGTGATGTTTCATTCGGTTTGGCAACGTGGCTGTGAGGGCTCTGAGCAAAATCAATAGGAGAAAGACAAACAACCCAATAAAAATCCAGGCAAAGTCACCAGCATGAAAGAGGAAGCCCAGACAGCCCATAAACTCATGAAAGGATGGCTTAACTTCTCTAGTAATCGGGACCACATGAATCGAAACCAGACAGGCGGATACCCACAAGACTGGAAGATGGCGTGGGTGTAGCTGTGAGGTGCCTCAGCTGCTGCGGGGAGTGTCAGCGCCTCACTGAGAGAGTGGGGCATGTCCTATGAGTCAACAGTTTTATTTCCAGGTTCGTGCCATGGAGAACTCTGCCTGTTTGCCAGGAGCTGTGTGTGGAGAGTCGCGCTATCTTGCCTGGAACAGCCAAAGCGCTGGGAACAACCATAGTTAGCTTCAGCTGTGAACTTCACACAACCCAGAGTCACCTGGGGAGAGGAAACCTCAACCAAGGAATCGTCTAAATCAGATGGCCCGGAGCCAAGTCCAGTGAGGATTCTCTTAATTGCTAATTAATGGAAGGGTGCCAAGCCCTCCATGGGTGATGCTTTCCCTAGGCAGGTTGTATAAGCAACCCAGTAAGCTATGTTCTCCATGGCCTTTACTTCAAGTTCCTGTCTTGGCTTCTCAGGGTACTGGTTGTAACCTATTAACCTGTTATCTAAAATAAATCCTTTCCTCCATAAATTGCATTTGGTCAGTTTTTCATCACCACAACAGAGAGGCAAACTAGAACACCAAGTATCCATTGACAGAGGAGTTAGCAGAGAGGGTAGTGTATTAATTCAGAAAACCTTGACCTGCCATACTGCTACAAAACAAAAAGATCCGAAACTGTGTTGAGACAATGCAAAGCATAGTGTTGAGCCAAAAGAATCTGCTTCTGGACTGCACAGAGTGATTCCACGTGACTGCACAGAATGATCCCACGTGACTGCACAGAATGATCC
>NW_021604644.1:2352922-2432474 GCF_004785775.1 Grammomys surdaster
CCACGTGACTGCACAGAATGATCCCACGTGACTGCACAGAATGATCCCACGTGCCCGGCTAAACCAGACGATGCGGAACTGAGGAGAGGGGCGTACACACAACTATAAAACGGGATTGGTATACGGGGGAGTCAGTTCTGTCCTGGGTGTGTCCCAGGGTTTGAACTCAGGTTATCAAGCTTTGCACATCAAGCCCCTTCACTGCTCAGCCATATTGCTGGCCTAGGAATTTTTACTGAAAATGCGAGTATTTTGAAATCCCATTGCCTAAGATTGGATTCTTGCCATTTCTGTGACCTTGAGTAAATTATTTAACCTCTGGGGGGCCTCAGCTTCCCTACATGTAAAATGGAAATAAAAACTGAGCCTACATCAGTAATACTGTAAGGCAGCACTTCCAGTTCTCAGTACTGAGCCTAACACACAGTGAAAGTGATGGCAGCTGGTGTTCTTTTGCTGTTTGCTTTGGCTTTGGTTCGGAGTTTTAGGTAGGCTCTTGTTCTGTAGCTCAAAGATGGAGTGCTGGAATTGCAGGCATGAGGCGTGACATGGCAGCTACTATTGTTTTCTCTCAGGCAGAGGGAGGTATTTGGGAGACCACTGTAGGCTCCACGACTCCCGAACACTTGTGCTCAGAAGCCTGCCCAGGGACTAACCACAGACAGCATCCTTATTGGGTGATCAGAGGAGCCGAGGGTGGTTTAGCCTGAAGGCATCTACGAGTTACACAGGCTGAGCTGAGGTATCTGGGGGGCTCTCCTGAGGTGGAGGACTATGCTTGCTCAATGAGGCTACAGAGCTGGGGTGAACAAAATGTGGCTCCTGGGCCATATCCAGCTGTTGCAGCTTTTAAAAATAAAGTTTTATTGGCTTGCAGCCCCTTGCTCCTTCATGTATTATCCGCGGCTGTTCATACTACAGTGGTTGAGATGAATCGCTGCTCAGCCCATTGAAGACTAAGATGCTCGCCATCTGGTCCTTTATGGGACTTTGGGACAGATGATGCAAAAGAAGCGGTGGTTTCAGGCCAACTTAAGAACTTTTTCAGAAGCAGAGCTGAGACCCTGGCCCTGCAGGGATATTAGCAGATACCACACCGGCTGCTCGTGGTGGGGGAGATGAAGAGGGCTCTGAAACCTGAGAGCAAGTTGGACCCATTTGCTTTCAATGTCTCCTTCCAGTCCAGTATTCTATGGGGAATAATTCCCAGTTTTCAATGGGTCGTTATTAACTCTGACATTTTCTTGGCATTTTTATTTTAAAAAAACATTTTCACTCTCAGCATCATTTTCTTTGAAAGTCTCAAGTCAAAGAAGTATTTTAATTCTTTAAAAGTGAGATTTAAATGAAAATGGAACTCATTCCAGAGTCTAACTTTTTTCATTTAAAAATGAAAAAAAAAAGGATTTTCATGGCCTTTGGATCTATTCCCACTTATAAGTGCTGGATTTTAAGAGCCTGTGTGTGCCAGTGATTTCTCTGTGACAGGTCCTCACGAGGAAGGAGAAGCTATTGGCAACAAAATAGAGTGTTGGAATGTGCAGATGGTGACCATTGGTGGGACTGTGGCCGTGCTTCTAGCTCTGCACCGAAGTGTGAGTTAGGAGTAGGTAGTGGGATTACTTCCTGTATGCTGGGTGGGTGGTGACCATTCCAACACTCAGCATGTCCTCTTGAGGTGAACAGAGGACAGCCTAGTAGAAGGCTTGTAGGGAGAGCTCCCTTCTAGGGCTCTGAGGGCAACTTATCGAAAGTCAAATGGCTAAAAAGACACCTTGCCATATAACTTCTCAGAATGACTGTTTGGTCCAGTGAACTGCTCACTGACAGCTGTCAGACAGATGCCATAAGTAGGATATCAAATAGCTGCCAGCATCTTCCTGTCTTCTGCAGGAACAGCCCCTGTGAGGGACTGATAATCGAGTGCTTCAGGAACCATCTCCAAGGATAGCCTTTAGGAAAGGGAGGAAATGAGAAACGCGTGCGTGAAATTTACTTCTGCCTGAGCTGGAAGGACAAATCTGTGACGTGTGTCTGGGGAAGTGGCCACAAGCCCTCCCTGAGGAATCACTTGGAAAAATCTCCCAGGTGTCAGTGAACTGGCCATCAAGCAAACTGATACTCAGCAGGTGACCTGTTGAGGAGCTGCTCTGGTATGCACTCAGCTACCTTGTCCAGGATACAGTCCTGATGCCATTTGGGAATGCTACACTCTGTAAAGGACCTCTGGGATCCTCTTTCCTAGGCTTTTAGTGCATGGCTTTGCGGAGGCTCGGGACATGGGTAGCACAGGCTCAGATGCTGGCTCAGAGTGCAGAGGGAGTTCAGAGCTTATTCTACTCCAAGACTGCCCTGTGGGATGTGAAACAAATGGGGAGAGATGTTGGCTACAGGGAAAGGAGGGAGTCCTCCGCTGCTTTTGGATCAGACCAGCTCTGCTGGGGCCAGGCCCCTGCTGGGGTGAGTTTGAAACCCCAAGACGGTCCAGCTGTGGTCAGCTGGAAAGTCCACCTTCTTGGGATAACAAATGTCAGCTAAGAAGATTCAGAATGAGAAATTAAGATTAGGGGAGAATGTTTAAGTAGGACAGATGAATAACCAATGTTGGTGGCACAAGCCTGTAACTCCAACACATGGGAGAATCCAGGTTGGTGCCAGCCTGGGATGCAGACAGAAGCTGGTGCTTACTGACTTGCTCCCAGGCTGACAGTCATCCACCTTCTTCACACAACCCAGGACCACTGACCCCCTCCCCCCCATCAATTAACAATCTGAAAAACGCCCCTGTAGACATGCCTATGGGCAGTTCCCCAACTGAGTATCCCTCTTCCCTGATGGCTCTAGTTTGTGTGAACTTTACAAGAACAAACCAACACAGAGAGAAATAGAACAGACAGGTCACACACACACACACACACACACACACGCACGCACGCACGCACGCACGCACGAGTGCATGCATGCATGATTACAAATTATGCTACACCACACACAGAGGGAAAGGTGGGAGGAAAGAACAGATTCCTTTGGGTGTGGTTTAGCAGTCCCATTAGCGGAACAAGAGGTCTTAGCCACCAGTAGGTGAGTTCTTCTGTCTTAGGCCAAGAGCTCTGGCTCATTTGAAGTCCTGGCTGACAGCACTGTTTGAGAGACATGGTCTTTCCAGAACACTTAGCTTTAACTTTCACCTGCCAAGTTCACTAATTATAAGAAACCTCTAAGCTGGGAATCCAAAAATCCCCTCTAATTCTGGCAAGTTGGAGGAGAGACCCTCCCTTCCGGTCCTCAACTTTCCCCCAACTGGGGGATGGGACAGATTATATCACCACTGCCTATACCTAGATTCACAGAGGAGGAAGTGGACCAGGGGACAGAAGGATAAGTAGGGCACAGGGACTTTCATTTTGTCACATCAGCACATTAGAAACAAAACCTCCCCGCTGCCCATCATTTTATAGGAGAAAACTGCTCAGCATCGTGTAGACCAAAAAGGATGCAGATTCTATTTGAGACTGGCTCTTTCGATGGAGGAAAATGTACTATGGCATTCTTGCTTTTCTCGTTCTACCCGAAGGCATTAGCGTCTTGATTTTGCTGCAACAGAACAGCGGGAATGTGGTGGTTTAACCCACGCTCATCGGCTTCCTCACGGAGCTGTGACAGAGCTGAAGGCATGGCATAGCTTTGTGCAGCCTGTGCTCCGGGCTTTCTATGACATCACAAGCTGAGTGCTTGTTCTTATATACTTACTCATTTCGGTTGTAGCAGGGGTTGACCTCGAGGTCTGGCTTATGCTCGGAAAGCGCTCTGCTGGGTCCTCAGAACTATAATTTTTCGTTTGGCTAGTTTGAGACAGGCTAAGTTGCCCAAACAGGCTATAAATTTGTGGCCTTGCTGCCTCTGCTTCCGTAGTGGCTGGTGCCTAACCCAGGGCTGTTTCCCTATCTGAAGGCCTGACTGGAGAAGGACTGCTTCTAGGCTAATTTGGATTCCTGGCAGAATCCAGATTTTTTAAAAAAGGTTATAAAATGTTTTATGTACATATATATATGTATATGTATATGTATATATGAGTTCATGTGTGTATGTATTTATGTGTGTGTGTATGTATGTATGTATGTGTGTGTATGTATGTATGCATGTGTGTATGCATGTATGTGTGTGTATGTATGTGTGTGCATGTATACATGTATGTATGTGTGCATGTGTTTATGTATGTGTGTGTATGTATGTGTGTGTATGTATACATGTGTGTATGTGTGTATGTGTTTATGTATGTGTGTGTATGTATGTGTGTGTGTATGTATGTGTGTATGTATGTATGTATGTATGTATACTATGTGCATGCCTTGTATCCATGGAGGCCAGAACAGGGCGTTGTGAGCCACCCAGTGTGGTGCTGGGAACTAAACCTGGGTCTTTGTGTGTTCTATATGAGCAGCAAACACTCTAACTGCTGAGCCATCTCTCCAGCCCCAGAACTGAGGCTCTTGCCATTGGAAGACTGAGATCTCTTCTCCGTGACACACTGCCTTCATCTTTAAGCCAACAAGGCCCTGCCACTCTTTCGATCTCTAATTTCCCTGCTGATCCCAGCAAAAGGTCTCTGCTGTTAAGGGCTTGTGGGACTCCGGTGAGCCCACACAGATCTTAATTTAAGGTCAGCTAATTAGCACCTCAATTACATGGGCAAAATCTCTTTTGCCAGGAAATGGCATTCCTGGGAGTAGCATTCTGGAGCAGAGGTCTTCGGAGCTGAAACTCTTCCTGCCATTCCTAGTCTGGTAAAAACTGACTCAGGCAAACATTTGGTAGCCTTGGGAGAATCTTCTGGCCCCAACAAGAAGTTATCAGACATGTGAGATTTATGAGTTGACCAAGACCAGAGTTGTGTGTGTGGGAGCAGGTAGCCTCGTTGCTAACACAGCATCTTGGGCAGATGGGTAACGTTGCTAAGCAAACAAGTATGAAAAAGCTCATCGTTCTTAGTATTGATTCCAACAAGCTCTGTGCTATGATTATTGTTAGATGGGGAAACAAGGAACCTCCTCTCGATATGTATTCAAACTAGAAATGGCTCAGGAATGAGGGCAGAAGAACTCCAAGCTGCTGTATCTATACATTGCTTCTCTGAAGAGAGTGAGGCGCCCTCAGCTGCCTAGTGGGGTAGTTAGCTCAGGACCCCAAGGAACACAAAGTTGGGAGCTTTCTTCTCCAGCATCGCCTAACTTCTTTTCTTCCTCTTTCTCCCTTCTTTTTTTCTTGACTGCCCCCGAAATTAATGCAATCCTATCTATCTATGTATCTATCTATCTATCTATCTATCTATCTATCAGTTTTTCATGAACCTCAGACTAACCTTAAACTCCTGATGTAGCAAGTCCCCAGCCAAGTTCTGGATTACAGATGAGTACCACCACGCTCAGTCAATACAGCATTGGGGCTTCAACCCAAGGCCTCTTGCATGTCAGGACTTTGCCAAATGAGTTATACCTCTAGTTCCTAAATCAAATGAAAGTGTGAAAGTTGAATTCTCTCAGTTATCTACAGGTTACAATCTAAACTCCCCAAGACACTGAGGGTTCTACCTTCTCTTTCCCCCAGCCTCGAGTCCTCTTTAGTCAGCTGGGGCAAGGGATGCAGTTGGAGAAAAGGACTGGCTTATTTCTCTCTCTTTCCTGATTCCTCGCCTGAATTTGTTCTGATCTGAACCATCCGTTGTCTTCATTGGCTCTCATTGATCCTGTGGGTTGATCAGGCCCTAAGTGCTATCTCCTATACAGGTCATTGAATGGTGCCCTAACTCATGGCCTGTGAGGTCTGAGGCCGGAGTTTCTGTATGAGGCAGTCCAGGGAAGATGCAAATACCTGTTCTGTCCCTATAATGACCACTTACAGGGATGATGTGGATAAGTGGGGAAGAAAGGAGATGCAGAATAATGTACAAACTGAGGGAGACAGGCTGGGTGGGATGATACTGCTCTATCGTCCTGGCTCCTCTTCTCAGGAGGCTGAAGCTGGAGGACTGTTTCAAGCCCAGTCCAGGCAACTTAGAAAGACTCTGGCTCAAAGCAAAGCCTAAAAGAGGGCCCTAGTGGTGTAGCTCAATGGTATGGCACTTACCTAGCGTGTACAAACCCCAAATACTGCACAAGAAAAAAAGGAGAAAGATGTGCAGATGCTGCGGGGAGTCACAGGCTCCCCAGCACTTACCCTGTCCTCATGAAATCCAGACAGGAGCCAAGAGCAGACCACAGTGAAGCAAATGGCAAGTCCGTGCCCTCCGATCAGCATACAGACAAACAAACAAGATGATGAATTCGATAGAGACCAACACGATGTCATCTAAAAGTCCACACTAGAGAACCACTCCCCTCCCCAAATCACAAAGTGATCTTATAATGCTTTAAGTACGCCTATGATTTGATGTTAGGCTTCATTCATAGCTATCGAGGACTGTCTGGGGGCCTCGGAATCACCAGAGGACATATCTGTTTAGACAGTGAGTGGGACTGGGTACCACCGGTGTGAACCCTGATTGTCAGGCGAGTTGGAAACCTGTTCCCAGCAAAGGAAGCAGCAAGTGCGTTAACCCAGAGGCAGGAAGGCAATGCTTTTTATTTTAGCGATTTAAAGGAGACTGGGGAGACATGATTTGAGCAGCGAGAGGAGAGAACTCAGGCATCCTGAAAAGTGGGTCTCTCACCGTGAAGAGCAGTAAGAACATTATCCCAACCTTGTGAATAACATAGAGAAGTGGTTCTGTGACTCTTTCTGATAGTACCAGAGTGTTTTCTAACTGCCCTGCTGGAGGGTCATCCATTTGACTGGAGGGATAGTTGCACTACAGTCACCTGGGGCCCAGAGTTTTACAGGTCTCAACAACTGGTACCTCACACTTGTTTTCAATAATTTTCTTGTCTAAAATGTTCTAGCTTTTTAAAAATAATTATAAAATTATTTTATGTGTATGTATATATTTTGTGTATATTATTTTACTTGCAAAAAAAATGTTCGTGTACCATGTGCATGCTGGTGCCTGTGGAGGCCAAAGGACAGTGTTGGATGCCCTGAAACTGGAGTTACAGACAGCTATGAGCTGCTCTGTGGCTGCTGGGAATTGAACCCAGGTCCTCTGAAAGAACAACCAGTGATCTTAAGCCATGTGTCATGACAGTGATCCACTGTCATGAGGAGTGGTTTTTGTTTTTGTTTTTTTTCCTCCTTTTGGGGTTTTCACTCTGATAGGCCCCTCCTCTTTCAGAGCAGGCCTGGCAGAGAGAGGAGGAGGAGAAAGATCACTGGTTTTCAGGGGGCACTGAGACAGCTGTAGTGGTGGATTTGCTGAGCTCCAGGCTGGGGAGGAGGCAGCTCCTCTGTTCAGGAGAGCTGACCACTGGCTGGGAGGCAAAGGTAGAAGGGAAGAGTGAGGCAGGAGGATTCCTGTCACTCGGGAGTGTTTTTATTCTAGTCTCATCCTCACTGGGGTTCCTGGTATGTTTCCTTGGTCAGGGTTTCGTTCTAGTCCTGGACAGAGCTGTGCCCTCAGGACCAGCTCTGGGCTGAGGGTCAAGTGTGAAGTGTTTGCTATTGACTTCTTTTGAGATCTTTGGCATCTTTTCTCTTCCTCCACCCCACCCCCACTACTGTGACAAATGTACATCACATCCAGTTACCATCTTGAACATCCTTCTAGCGTCTTGTGACATTCGAATTCACACTGTTACAGCATCCCTCCCTCAGTGTCCACACCTTTGCCATAATCCCACATCAAAGCCCTCACTCTCCTGAGCAGCGACCCACACTTCCGTCTCTCTCGCCACACCCCTCACAACCACAATCGCCGTTCCTTGCCTCTGTGAATTTGCTCTCTCAGGGTGCTTCACATCAATGGAATCATACAGTAACGGGCCTGTCAGAAATGAAGACATTTTTAAAGAGACACGTTTATTCCTCAATCTGACTATTAGACTATTGAAACAATGGACCCCAAAGTAATTTGACATCCCACGTTCTCCCTAGAAATCTCCTGCTGGGAGGGGGAAAGACTGAGCTTGGTCGTAACTATAGGAGAAGCTTGTCTCCAGAAAAGAGATTTCACAGTTTTAGCAACTTGTTAGACCACCTTCCAAAGTAAAACGGAAGCCTGGACAAGGATGGGTCAATGACGGACAGGACCACAACTTGACCAGACTGCTCAGAAGTGCATAGCCCCAGTGCCCTGTTAAACCTTTAATCTCACTTCAGGACTCCGACCATGAACTAACCCTTTTGTCCTCTCCCAGTGTCCCGAATCATTTGGCTCTATCATGCATCAGAATTTCTTCCCTCTTTAAGACTGCATACTCTTCCAATGCATGTACATCCAACCGTTTGCTTGTCCTTCATTTGCTGGCAGACTCGGGATATTTCTACCTTTGTGCTGTTGTGACTGGTACTGCTCTGAACATAGAGTACAGATATCTCTTAATCTGTGCTCTCGGTTCTTCAGGGTTTCAATCTAGACATAGAGTTCTTGTACCACATGGTAATTCTTCGCTGACTTTTTAGGGCAGACATACTGTTCACTTCAATGTAATTGTCTTGTATCACCACCAAGAGTGTACAAGGCTTGCAGTCTCTTTACACCCTGCCAACACTTGTCCTGGTCTGTTTTCACAACAGCCAGAATGTGGCCTCATTTTTTTAAATGTAATTAACTGTAGAACGGAGGCTTGGGGACAGATGTGGCTCTCCTCTGTGTGTGCTGCAGAGATGGCTGAGGGGCTGCATTTGGAGGGCACTTAGGGTCTGGAATATAAGACCGAAGACTTCCCTAAGCTTATGGCCAGGGCTTGTGGCTGTGTGGAGAGGCCCAAGACAGGGCAAACTGAAGTTTATCTGGGGGTTTTCCATGATGGCAAGTTGATTGTATGGTCCTGCTCTTGCCCCAGGGCAATCCACGTCTAATTTAGGCATTGCTCTTTCTGTGTCCTCTCCCCAGTGTGACAATGCAAAGGGACTGAAAGCCTTCTATGACGCAATAAAGTATGGGCCGAACCATTTGATGGTGTTTGGAGGCGTCTGTCCGTCTGTCACATCTATCATCGCGGAGTCCCTCCAAGGCTGGAATCTGGTGCAGGTAAGGGTGGAGTCCTACCCCGACATGGAATTGTCTTTGTGGGCTGCAAGCACTTAGCAGGAACGTGGTGCCTAAGCTGCACTACCACCAGTGTCCTCGCTGCTGGCCTGACCGCGGGCCTGTTCATCTAGTGAACGTACTAAGAGTCCTTAAACTGTCCATGCTGTCTCGTGTTGAAGGCTCGGTGCTCACTGCTGATTCCTTAGCCAGACCTTGAGTCCCATAAAAACCTATCAACTGTCCAGATGATCCTCTGCTCCTCTGTTCTCGTCACCGACCCACGGCACGGCCCCCAGAGAGCAGCACCCTAAGATAATATAGCCCCCATTGCCTTCAGGTAATACCACCATCCCCCAGACAGCAATAGCCTCTCAGGAACCCAGGGCTGCCTCAGAGCCCACCCACTGCACTGTGTGTCAGGTGCTCCTTTCCTTTCCTTTCCCTTCCCTTCCCTTCCTTTCCTTTCCTTTCCTTTCCAGATCTTCTTTCTCGCCGAAGGTCTCCTTTGTCCAAGGCTGTCCTTTCCCTCATTAAGCTGATCCTAGGCTCCTGGCCAGGTATTGGCTTTTGACCACAGCTGACTTTTACACGGTCAGATGCTTCAGTGGGCGTATAGCTGGTTGTAGATGAGGCTCAACAGTAAGAGCTGCTACTTGAAATGGGAAAGAAAAGTATAGAAACATATGACCACAAGGATGAGTGTAGTAACCCATGTACATTCTGTCATCCATCTATCCATCTATCCATCCATCTGTCTGTCCATCTGTCCATCCATTGGTCCATCCATCCGTCTGTTCGTCTGTCGGTCCATTCATCCATTCTTCCATCCAACCATCATCTATTTACCCCTCCATCCATCATTGTTTACCATTCTATTCAGCATCTATCCACCCGTCATCCATCCAGCTACCCATCCATCTGTCTTTCCAGTCATCTACTGCCCATCTACCCCTTCACCTATTATTGTCTTCCTTCCTTCCTTCCTTCCTTCCTTCCTTCCTTCCTTCCTTCCTTCCTTTCTTCCTTCCAATCAACCAAAAAAAAAATCGGAGCAACTTCCTTTCTGCCTGGAACTCTGGTAAACACTGGAGACGTAGAACTGAAGGGCAGAAATGGTTTCCATCATGTCAGAGCTTGCATACTGGAAAGAGGCCAGGCAGTAAACAAGGAAGTAGCAGTAATCCTCAGGATGGTCCCTGAAGCCTGCCAGGCACCAGGCACTGTCGTAAACCCTAATGTGAATTAACTCAGTCTTTGTTACTGGTCTGTTATCATCCCTATTTTATATATAAGGAAGCTGGGGCACACACGGGCTATAAAGCTTGCCTAAGGATTCACAACTAATAAGCAGTAAGGCCAGATTTAAATTCAACTAGCCCTTGCAATGAGGTTTTTGTAAGAAGACAGGGCTGTGTTCAAAATAATCAGGGGTGTGGGATTAAATAGAGGCTATGTGGGCATTCAGCAAAGGCCTCTGGGAGATGGGAACACTTGATCTGAGATCTGAAGGGTGGGAAGAGGCTGCTGGGTGAAGTGCAGCCCTGTGAGTGAACAGAATGACCAATTTAGACAGGCAGCTGGTAATGAGGAAGGAAGAGTCTACATGTCTAGTGGCAGAATTCAAGGCTGTGGGCTGGGGCTGAGAAGTCAGGACAGTGATAGAGTACCAACAGGGACCTTCCCTGAGTTCAGGTCATGGCAGAGGTGTGGTACAGGACCAGTACCCCACTGAGCCTGGCCTACACGAGCTCTCCTGGTGTGGGGCACAGAGTTACTGCTGAAACAGGAGAGGGGCCGGGCAGGTGGGATGCAGAGGCTAGCAGTGAGAAAAGAATGCAGTGTTAAGAGATGGAGATCTGGGTGGGCGTGGGCAGCGGGGATCCTTCACGCCGCTGAGGCAGGTTACAGTGTGAGTTTGTTCAACAGAAGGGGCTAGAGAGCAGGGAACATCACGCCGGGATGCTGGCACAGGGCAGAGTGTGTGTGAGCCTGGCTTTAAGCCCTCAAGGTGTCCCTAGCTGTTGCAAGACCTTGGCCCAGTCCCTCGCCTTCTCTGGATTTGAGTTCCTTCTTGATAGTGGGAGGTTCCATAAACACGGAGCCAAGGGCAGATAGACTGAAGAACAAAGCCTCCATGGAGAGCCATGGTCAGTGTGGCCTTGGCTGTAGGGCTGAGTGAGATCTGCAAGCCACTTCTGTGTCCCCCTCCCTCAGCAGATATGCTATGTCTGTGACCAGCATCTTGGGTGCCACGCAAGGCCAGCCCACTACTTCCCTGCTTGTGCTTCCTTCCAGATCCCAGGGCCAGATCGAGGGCTCCAGTGAGATGAAAATGTGAAGGGTCCCAGAGACCTGGAAAGTGGGCAGTGCTAGATGGATCTGAGTAATCTGATGATTTGAGAGGCAATGTGGTAGACAAAGCCCAAGGGAGCCGTTCTCCTCTAGCCTTGCAGAGTCTGAATGTGGGAAGAAAGAGAGATCTGGATCCTGGTGGGAGTGGCCTGCCAGCCTGGAAACCTGCCCCCCTCCTTCACTTACAGGAACTGTACATCCATTTGTTATGATCTAAGCTATGGTTCTCCCAAGCTGCTGCTTCCCCTGTCTGGGGGCTGAGCTCACCCACAAAGGGTGGGTGGGTCTGCAGCTGCTGAAGGATTTGAATGCCTTGACTTCTTTCAGAACTGGGTTCTAGAGTGTTAGCTGCATGAGGAGGCCTGACTGTCCCATGAAGGTGTGGGGATGCATGCTGGACAGAGACCCACCTGGAGTGCTGGAATGAGAATGGGCTGTTTCTGTTTCCTGGGCCACAAAAATAGGGATTCGCCTGCCGCCGGGTGAAAATGCATGCTGGTGCTGAAACAGGTTAATTTTAACTTTTGCTTTTTGCTGTGTTTCTTGAATCAGGCCTGCTGCGAGGGAGGCTCACACTGTCCTGATCTGAGTCACTCAGCCACTGGGAGCCTAAATCCCCACAGCTCAGGGTGAGGACCAGGGAAGGGTCACTTTATTCCTATCCCATCCCAGGGAGATCCTGGGCAGGATACAGGACTCGAATCTGACCATCACAAAGGAAGAGATCAACTAGGGTACAACCAAGAAGGTGCTAGCTGGTCATCAAAGCGAGCGTGTTGGGACTGTAGAGGTGGGGTTTGGGTCTCTGGAGCGGCATGCCTGTCTGAGAACTTCATGATGATCTGTGGTACAAGTGTGAGAGGCAGGAGGCATGGTGGAAGTTAGAGGGTATAGGTCTTCAACTCCTGCAGGCAATCTGTGGCTGTGAAATCGTAGAGCTTGCTAAAGGTCCTTCTCTGGGAGAGATGTGAACAGCTACCTCCTCCTAAAGACCTGATGACAAACCAAAGTGCAATGCCACCCCAGCCCACCCCAGGGAACCAATGAGTTTATTGGAATTGTGTGAGAGAGGTTACCTCTCACACAGCCTCGTTCTAAGTTCCTCACTCAGCATGGATGGCGGCTTCCTTGTAGCCACACAGATGGAGCCTCCTTCCCCTCATCTTCCCCAGCTCATAAATGATCGTGCCATCCCTAGACCATGAGGATAGTGCGGTACCACACCCTAGTTGCCCAAGAAGCCTTGAGCATTGCGATGTCAGCTAAGGTCTGCTCTGGGGAGACTGACCATGGATCAGACTGATGGCTTGCAGCCCCTGTGTGGGGTGGGGTAGGGACATGTTTATTTTAAGGGAGCAAACTCTGGGGTTCCAGGAAGTGCAGGACCAGGTTAGAGGATTCATGAACTCTCTCAGTGACCCACTTTTCACCCTGGGCCAGTCCGGTGGCAGCAGCTCAGGTGACTGCTCTGCACGTGATCCTGCAGACTTGGTGGCCAGGTGCTCATTACGATCACTCACTCATCTCCTGGGACCCTTAGTGAATGCAGCATTAGCCACTGCTGCATGGGTGTGTGGAGGAGGGCCTGAGGGCATTGTAAGAGACAGCTGTTGGCCACAGAGACCTGTGTCACCAAGGTAAAGCCCCACTGAATGGTGTGGCAAGGACATTTCTCCAGCCTACCTTCTGGCCTCAGAACATGCTGCTCCCTTAGCCTGAAGGGTCCCTTTGCTCATCCTTCATGGGTACATCTTAGAGGCTTCTTCCACTGGGAAGCTGCACCCCTACCCGTCATGTTCTCTTCCTTGTGGTCTCTTCATAGGCATTTACTGCTTTTTGTCCCCCACTACTCTGTATCTTACAGAGGTCAGAGCCTTTCTCTCCTGAACTGTAGACCCCGGCACAGCCTGACACTCGTTCCCCCGTCTCACCAGCCCTCAGATAACTCAAGCATCTTCAACCGTAGGGCTTGCCAACCAGATGCAAAGGACACCTGAGGTGGGCTCTGGCTCTGCCACAGCCATCTCCATCCCCTAACCTGCTGAGTTTTAATCACCTGGTTCACCTGAGTGGACCTTCAGAGGTCATCCTCAGAATCCCACATCCCACTGTACTGACAAAGATCTACCCTTCCCAAAGACACGCGCGTGCACACACACACACACACACACACACACACACACCAGCTTTGTCTGTCCCTCTGAAGCTTGTGCTGAGGAGAGGAAGGAGAATTGGAAGCAGGGCAGGGAAGATGAAGATAGCATAGCATGACCAAGATATGGAGGCAGAGCCAGGCAGAGGTGGTCTCAGAGTAGGACAGACCTCCTGAGCCTCAGCAGCAGGCTGCTTCAGCTTACAAGTTGCTGCTGCCACAGATGTGATTGCAAACTGCTATAGTGAGGAGGATGAAAATAAGGTCAGATTCCTGTCAGGCTGAAGGGCGGCTCATGAGAACAGCAAACACCAGCTCCCTAAGAACTGCATCCAACAGAGTTTGTCCTTTAAAAGGCTCTGAGGTAAATTGTTAACTCTTAGATGCCTTTTTTCCAGGCACCCCTAAGGTATTCCCACAGCCCACCCTGCCTCCTGGTCAGCCTTGGCACACCCCTGAGGAGCTCCTTGGCCAGCAAAGATCTCACTGCCATTGGGGCTGTCTCCAATTGGATAAGCTCCTACGAGGTTGGATTTGGTAGAGGCACTGGCACCATTCCAATGGAGAAAGTAGATTTTGCAAACCCGTTGTCAGTGAAGATCCAGTACATTCAGGTCTCTATTTCCTCAAAACTGGAAATCTTGCTTGGTTTTGACATTAAAGCACCATCCTTGGGCTCACTGAGGTTTGCTAGGTAACTTTGTCTTATCTCTCAGACTGTTCTGTAAAACGGGCGTTGCAAGCCTGACTTTTGTTTCTTGCAGATGTAGTAAGGGTGAATGAATGAGGGCCTCTCTCCCTTTTGCCAAGTGAAAGCATTTTTTTATGAATGATGAAACAGGAGCTGCCGTTCTGATGGCCCTGGCTCCTCTAGTCAGAGCAGACTTCTAGTGGTGTCTGATGAGAATTTTGAAATCACTCTCTGCTCTGCATGGGCTGCAAGGCTTGTTAGCCTTGGCCCCTCCGACCTCTGGAGCACAAGGGGGGAGGGTGGGTGGGGACTCTGCAGCTAGACACTCAAAGTTCACACTTCTGCCTTTCCACCCCCAGGAGTCAAAGCCTACCAGGCTAACACCCAGCCACAGCCCAACTCATACGGCGGCCATGCCCTTGCTACAGAGGGCGCAGTGGACCAGAAAGCATTTAAGGTGGCAGTATGATTAGGCACCGAAGCGTTGCACCTGCTGAGGCTGCTGCTGTCTAAGAAATAGAACAGAGGCCAATGATCCAGAGCAATTGGAGCCTTTCTTGGCACTGGTCTCCAGAGGGGCCATTTAGAACATTAATAATCTATGAGATGCTTCTGCTTTCTGGAGTCATTAAAAACAAAGGCGGGGAGGGGAAGAATGAGCGATAATATTAGAGGCAGCTCTGTGGACCCAGCAAAGGGAAGGCATGGGAGAAACCCCATATTAATATTAGAGGGAGGCTCTGTGGACACAGCACAGGGAAGGCATGGGAGAGACCCCATATTAATATTAGAGGGAGGCTCTGTGGGCCAAGCAGAGGAAAGGTTGGGAGAGATTCCAGGAATGTGAAGACTTTAGAAAGTCCTCACTGGTCACGTCATAGGATGCCAGGTACAATAAAGATCAGCTGTCTGAGTCAACTGAGCAAGATACCATGCACAGGTAAGGAAAAGGCCAGCAACTTTTGGCTGGAATGCTTTTGGTAGGAGAGAGGAGTCATCAGCTGGTTTTCTTGGTAAAGAAATAGGGGAGTAGTCTTCAGACAGGACCAGTGCCAGTGGTTGTGGTAACAGAGGGGTTGCTGCGGACACCAAGCTAAAGAACTTAGGGAGAGAGGTGAAGGGCATGGTAGGGAGAGCTCAGAGCGAAGAAAGACCGTGCTGAATGGGGCCTGCCCCTGCTACTCATTTGGCCATTGTCTAGGGCTACCCAGACTGCCCTGAGCCCATGTGCTCAGCTACCTACTCAGGCAACACTTCCTGTCTGGCAAGCCTCTCCTTCCCTTTTCCTTGTAAGACCTACCTTTAATTGGGTTCCTTCCATGAAACCTTTCCTGATATCTCTGGAATTTGCTGGTAACTTACCAGGTTCCTCCTACCTCTCGGCTTTAGTGCACTCTCTCTCTCTCTCCTTCCTAGGCCTGTCTGCACAGAAGAGGGTCATGACAGTCCCCAATTCTTCATCCTCCATCACACTGTGGCACCCCACAGACATGGCTAAGACTTATAGATCTCTTCCTGCCTAGAAGTCTTTCTCTGCCATGACCTGAAGCTGGACAGAGTCCTACCTAGTCATGTGTGTGAGGTTAGAACAGACAGTTCATACCACAGCTTCACATGGGTGGGCCTTTGGGATTCACTGCCTTTAGGATCCAAACTGCCATGCATTTGGTGGAAGGAGTGAAGAGCTGGAGGGAACCCTCTTCTCACTCATTCATTCATTCATTCATTCACCCACTGGCTTGTGCTGACTCTTTTGTGTACCCCATCACTCACTAGATACAGTACCTACAGTCTGTCCTTCTAGGCTCTCCCATACCAGCTCAGCACATGAAACCTGTCACCCCAAAAGAGGGAAATATGGCAGCTTGGTGCAGTCGACTGAGAACAGAGGACGGAGAGTGAAAAGCTTGAGGTAACTGTGCCTCTGACTACTCTCTTAGCAGGGTGGCAAATTAGAGTCCTCCAGAGCCTCCCCATTCAATGGAGCAAAAACACTGACCCTTCTTTGGTGGCACAGGGAAGTACTCGAGGACAGGGAAAGCATGACACGCAGACACCCTCTACAGAATGTGAACCCCCACAGTGTCCTATGGATGCACCAGTGATCTGAAATGCCAGCCAAGCCCTGGCTAGGGGAATTTTTGAGGATTTATAAGTCTCCACTTGTCTCCAGACTCAAAGTTGCATGCAGAAAATGAACTATCAGAAACCATGAAGGTGACTCAGAACAATACAGTCAGCAGAGAACCTGCCAGGAAGGCGGGGCAAGCCCGCAGGCTGTTAGAGGGCACACGTTCTCTCTCTGGTTTTCTCCAGCAGCAGAAGCTGGCTAAGGAAATAAGAGGAAGCTTTCGAGTGCATGGCTGTTCCCAATCTCTTCCTGCCACAGACTCAGCCCATATCTTCCCTGTCAATCTGATTGAAGATTCAATTCAAGGTTCTGACCCCCATTTTTAATTCAAGACCACAGCATCGAACGTAACAGCAGCTCCCGGTGTGTAACTCCAGTGGCCTCATTGCTGATGTGTCTTTCCCCACCAGCCACTTCTACTGCTTTCTGGAAGTCTAAAGGGTGTAAATAATTCATTTTAAATAAATAAATCACTCAAACTACTTACGGTAGAGGCATGGCAGCTTGTGGTTGGTGCAACTGTGGTAGATGTGGAATAGGAGAGGAAGAGGAGACCCCCTCTCCCCATAACGTGCAGGCAGGTGGGACCTGAGAATATCAGATGCAGTGCTTCCTGAGGCAGATGAATGAGGTGTAGAGCCAGATACTGGTGACAGTTATGGTGACCTGGGCAGGTTGCTTTGCCTATCCCAGCCTAGGTGGCTTGTCACAAAACCCACATACTTCAATCATCATGGCCTTTGCCCAAGCTTGGCTTCTAACACTGTGTAAGCTCTCTCCTCTTCTTCCTCATGTGCCAGACCTACGAAGTACACACTGTTACTCTCCTCGCCTCACAGATGAGGAAACTGAGACACACAGAAACTGGGTGGTTTCTTAAAGAGTCCTACAGAGCTCCAGAATCACTGCTGCCAGCCGCTGGGCTACCCATCCCACAATTTCATTTAACACACATGTACTGAGAGGCGGGGCAGGAGGTGAAGTTGGTCCTGGTTAGGCTGTTTCCAGATGATGAAAGCAGGCTGCAAAGAGACCATAGACTTGTCCTGCTGTAGCTGACTACTGACGGTGCTCCCAGAGGCAGTGGACTCTCTGGATCATTTCTTTACAGCATGCATGAGTCCATAGAGGGCCCGGGCTAGCTTAGGACTCTTAATATGGAAGATATTCTCATTGGAAGTCACTCATGATCCATGTCTACAGGGAGAGAGAGAGAGAGGAGGGGAGAGGTGGAACACACACACACACACACAGATTTGTTTTGGTGGTGACAATCCTATTGTTGTGTTAGAGAGTACAAACATTCTTAGGGAATTCCTGCTACTGTATTGGTGTAGTGGGGTGAAACATTACAAGAGAAACACATACATAGGCAAACATATACACACACATATATACACATGCAGACACATACACACACACATATATATACACATGCAGACAGAAGGTACATACACACAGGGATATGCACACAGGGATGCACAAGCACACACACACAGAGGCACACATATATACAGAAGCACATAGGTACATACAAACATATACACAAGGGCACAAATACACACATACACACTGGCACACCAACACAAAGGCACAAGCACATACACACACGGGTACACACAATTGTACATACACAGGGACACACAAACACACAGGCATACACATATGCATGCATATACACAGAGACACATACAAATATACACACAGGTGCACATGCACACACACAAAGGCAAACACGCACACAGGTATACATCCTCCTTAAACTTGCTTCGCACTCAGTAAGTTGTTTTGTGTAAATAGATGATCCCTTTGGATTCCACGGCTAGGTAGACTAGCTGTTGGCGAATCGACGTCTGCCAAGCCTTTCAAGCGTACACCCAGCTCCACCCCGGAGGTCTTATAATAAATGAACTGGTTGTTTTAGTAGCACATAGCTTGCATTACTTGTGAATTATACAGAAGGCTTTTGCTTTGAATCAGTTTACAAAGAATCTTAAATTATTTAGTATTTCCACGATGAGTGGCTGAGCCTCAAGCAGCAGAAAGGGCTCTACTTGAGAAAAACAACCCTAGGTTAGATACTTAGAAATCATGCCGAAACGGGAATGTAAACACAATTTCTCCACTTCCCCCAAGTTCACAGGCAGGGCGCTCCATCCCTCGGTCTGGGAATATGGAATGTTGGCTTGGTATGTATTGAAGAGGGGCACCCTGCCTGTCTTCAGTCTCTTCTAAACCACCCAGCTGTCCCTGCAGTAGTGCGTGGGAGGGACTTTAGCCCAGCAAGATGTCCCAATCCTTCATTCAGGGCACAGAAAAAGATATGCCTCCATTTACAGACTAAGCACCACTTCCCTGGGAAGACTTTCCACAGCTTCTAACAAACACACCCATAATCCACCCCACCCACCTCTGCCACCCAAGGCAGTCATTCTAGTTCAAGCCACCACCACAGTGTTCATCCTGCTTGGTGACATCAGCTCAGGCTACAAAGCTGGGAGGCCAGGGTCTGGCTGTCATCCAAGAGGCCCCCCAGGAGCCACTGCGTCTGATCCATCTTTACTGTGGATGGTGTATGCTGCATTATTGACATTTTCCCCAAATTCTTTCCCCCAAAAGTACAATGAATATCGAGTGCCCTTTACCCTACTCTGAAAGCTGTTTGTACTTGTAAATCTTGTTCCACCTTTCCCCTTTCACCTGTGTCACATGTGCACAACACACACACACATACACATACACACACACACACACACACACACACTCCACACACCCTCTCACACCCATCCATATGTAGCTACTTATTTTTTGAGGATGTGCTGGACAGCAGTTTGAAGACATAATGTTCCATCCCAATACAGTAGCAGGAATCCCCTAAGAATAGTTGTATTCTCTTACGTAATAATAATGGACTCATCATGACCGGAACAGTTCGGTGCCACAGTCACATTACATAATAGATGGTCTATATTCTGATTTCCCTCTTGTCCCCAAAATGTCTGCACTGCCATTTATTTATAGGTGAAGAGGGGAATCAAGGATCCAAGAGCCAGAGTCTTGTTTTGACACTTCAGGCTTCTTTAATCTGCAACAGAGCTCCTCACCCTTTTCCTTCCTCTGTGTGTGTGTGTGTGTGTGTGTGTGTGTGTGTGTGTGTGTGTAAGAGAGAGACAGAGACAGAGACGGAGAGAGACAAAGACAGAAACAGAGAGACAGGGACACACAGAGATGGAGAGACAGAGAGAGACAGAGAGAGACAGAGAGAAAACACCCAGGGCCTTGTTAACCAGGCACTCTTGCCACACTCCCCAATAGATGCCTTTCAGTTCTGTAATATAAATAAATAAGTAAATAAATAAATAAATACTACTTCATTTCTTCAAGTAACCCTGATTCTTCTTCCTAGTGGGAGATATTTTGGAGCCAATTCCTGAGGCCTGAGCATGCTCACCCTTGCTACTAGAGTTCACTACTCCTAAGGGTTTTCCCAGTGAGCTGAGCTTGAAGACAGGACTTTACAGTGTAATAAAAGCATCTAAGCTGAGCATGAGAGACATTTTACAACGCACCCAGCCTGTATTCATCAGAGCAATCGATGTTATGGAGAACAACAGAATCCAGGAAAAGACAGGAGAATGTTCTAGACAGAAAAAGGCTAAAATAAGCGTGCAAAATACCAGTGAGCAGTGTGACTGTGGCTCCGACCCTGGATTTGGAAATCAAGAAGGGAATTTTGGGAGAATCTCAGAATTGATATGTGAATCCCACATTAAATGATAACAAATTTCACAGTCCTTTGCACATGCGTAGTAAAGACATTGCTGTTCTGTGAGAGACTAGCACTCTGTCCTCTAGGAGTGAGTTGTCCTGATGTCTGTAAGCTAATTTCAAAGCACTCAAGAACCGGAAATGGCATGTGCACACGTGAGCACATGTGTGTGGGGGTATGTGACACATACATAGTCCAACAGACAGACTCTCTGGTTCTGTAAACATCCGTCTACTCCCAGACTGCTCTGTTGTGTTTCCAGACTCCAGGATTAATCAATCCCTTCTAGCTGAACAATTTCACCTTCTCAAATACAGACAACTTTCGTCTGGTTCTAGAGTCAAACTCCCACAGAACCAACGGCACAGGAGAGAGCTCCTGGCTCTTACCCAGGTTCCGCCATGCTGTCTGTGTCATCCTTATAGCTGACCTTTTCTAAGAAAGGTTAATATTTATTTTTCCACTTTCTTTCCTGCTGATGTGTTTGTCTCTTCCTCTTCTTTCTTCCATGAAAGGGCACACTCCCAGCCCAGCGTGCTGCCCCCGCTGGTGTTCCTCTCTCACCAAGCTCTCCTGAGCTCACAGTTTCATCACTGCAGAGTGGCATTCCTCGCTCTTCCCACAGATGCATAGAAGTTCTCGGTGCGGCTGCACCAGAGTCCACACATCCCTGATGACAGAAGCCTGGACAGGCTCCAGGCTTCTGGACTAACACTGGCCACGTGTACATTTATGCCAATGTACTTCCTAGAAGTGGGATTTCTGGGTCAAAGGAAAACACATCTATACTTCCTCGAAACTATAAAGCTTCGCTGAGTGGATGAGAAAACTAATGAATGCACTTGATTAAAAAGAGCAGAAAGTAAAAGGCTAATATCTAAATGGGGATATAAAACAATTAGGGTAAACACATGTCTCTGTGATTGAGCCGGTGCAAGGCCCTTCTGGCGCTTCAGTCTCTTCTCCAGCCATTTTCATTTTCCTGCCTAAAGAAAGGCTTTCTCTTTGCTTTGTAAATTAAACGCAGAGTTAATTATAAAATCACAAAGTCTTGGATCTGAGATTAAAACTACTCCGCTCAGGCTCCTCATTTGAACAATAAGGAACAGGGACCCAGAATGAGGGAGGAAGAAACGGAAAGATTAAGAAAACAATCCCATTCAGTTCAGTCGTGTTTGTTTGAATGAGCTCTGAGTGAAATGCTTGCTTTGTGATACTGTGTGCTTCTTGTTTTTCATTTCCATCAATAGCCAAGACTCCCAGCCACAATGCCTCTGGTGTCAGAGTGTGACTGTCACAGTGACGTCTACACACTCTTACTGCAAGTGGGTTTCATTTCCACCCCTGGCATTCTAGGACATTCACATGCAGTCATTGTGATGAATTGGATCGGGTGGTGCTCGCTCAGCCTGGCTGTGTGTGCTCTGGCTGATACAGTGGGTAGTCATGCTGGACAAGGATTTTCTGAAATAACATAATCATGGCATGGGTGACATTCTACTTAGGTTTTCTGCGGGCCACATGGAGAAGAATTATAGATTTTATCCAGCCCAGGCATGAAGTTGAGCCTGGGCAAGTTCTTCTTTCTGGTCCTCAAAATATAATATGAAAAGTAGGAGGAGTCCAAGATGCCACATAGATGAACGGAGTCTGTGGCATTGTTTCCTCTTTCTGTGCCAATGCAGACATAACTAGCCGATTACAGCACACTCACTCTTGACTCCCTTAATCTCTGTCCCTCAGCAGACAAGCAGCCCACTGCTTAAGTCTATTTACTATGCTTAGAGTGAAGAGTTATTTACGATTATCATAGAGAATAGAGGAATTCCAGTTAGATTTGAGTTGAGGAAAGGGATTTACTTAGCATGAGAATGTCCACATTTGCTGAAACTGGCAGCCCCATTTGTTAGGTTCCTTCAGTTATTTCTCTCTCCCATTGCCTTTCCCTAGATAGACCCATTCTCTCTCCTAGGTTCTTCTAGAGTGCGCATCTCTGGTGCATAGGTAAAAGTCAGATTCATTCTATAATCGTTTGGTTTCACATTAAGACTTGGTGGGTAGAGGGTTCTTTTCCTTTTTTTCTTTTTTTTTTTCTTTCTTTTTCGAGGCAGGATTTCTCTGTATACCCCTGGCTGTCCTGGAACTCACTCGATAGACCGGCTGGCCTTCAACTCAGAAATCCTCCTGCCTCTGCCTCCCAAGTGCTGGGATTAAAGGCGTGCACCACCACCGCCCAGCGAGGGTTCTTTTCTTTACTTTGTTTTTTGAGGTCCTCATGTTCTGGTCACACTCCTCCATGAGACTCAAACCCTGGGCTTCCGAGGCTTTGTCACAAGTCACTTTCTCCATTTTGCCTAAATATCCCACTTACATTATGAGCTTGTGTATTATTTTCAATTAAGCAAACTCATTATTTTATTTCAATGGATCGAATGGAGGAAATGCATCACTTACCCACGTGAGAATGTAAAGGCAGTCAAAGGGGAAACACTCGTAAGTATGTAAAACTGACCCCGACCCCGGGGTTTACCTGGATTTGTGGGGTACCTGGTCACCTCTGCACCAACAGTACAACTGACTGATTCTGTTCTCCTGTGGATTTGGGGAATCTCTCTCCCACTTTGAAAGATGATCCCTGGTCATCTTCTTGATGACCTCCCATGACAAGGAATTCAATACTTTGTGAGATTTTGATTCCTTCTTGAATCCTTTATTGTTGAAAGTTACTTTTCCACATTGATCTGAACAAGCTCCTTTGAAAAGCTTTTATTGATTCTACCTTCAGCTCTGGGACAGACATACACACACACACACACACACGCACAGGCACATGCACATGCACCCACACACAAAGAGACATCCACACAAACATACACACACACACATATAGAGATCACACAAGCACACATAGAAACTCACATAAATACACACAAAGAGAGATACATACATACAAACATACACTCTCACATATACAGACTCACACACAAACACACACAGACACACACAAAGAGACACATAAACATATACACACAGAGAGACACACACATAAATACATACACTCAAACACACACATTCACAGACACACACACATAAATACATGCATACTCACACATACACTCAAACACACACAGAGACATACACGTAGATAAACACACTCACATAGACACTCATATATACGCAGACACAGATACATTTCACATGCAGAGAAACAGACACAAATGAACACCCACAAACACATTTGCTCCCTGTGAATTCACTTTGGCAATACATATTTGAGGATTACTTGTTGTTGGAAAAAAACATTCCTGGTGTGGTACAAAGAAGCACACAAGCAAAGGGAACGTAACCCAGCAAGGCACTTCCTTTCTGCAAAAAGGCTGTGCCAGGACCCAAGTCAGGCTAGCGAGGCACTGAGTTGGGAGGTTTGCTTAGATTTTATTTTTAACCCAGGTAGTGACTGTGTCTCCTCATCCTGTCGTTGAGAGCCCTACCTCATAATCTAATGCGGTTGGCTAATTCATAGTCTGCACAGAGAAGAAGGAAGTGATATCGAGTTAAGTCTCAGGAGTGTCCAGGGTTTGGGCAAACAGTCACGCACACAAGGGTTTCCCAAGATGAGCTACCTTTGATAGGGAAAAGTGTCTCTCATATCACTATTGGTGTACTTGTCTCCTGTGGGCTTTTGAGGTAGAAAGGATGTGCTGCACTGTCATGTAGTAAAGTCACCTGGTGGGCTGGGGTTGAAGGCACTCTTGGGCTGGCCTGGAGGTTTAGGAGGACCACTGGAAGTGTCTTCATAGGGGCTGAGCACCTCACCATCTGCTTTGGGAAGTAGATGTACACAATAGAGTGAGAAGGGAATCCTGACAGGGTAGACAAGATGGCATCCAGCAGACAGGGGGCTTGCAGTCCTGTGGGACTCAAAGCCCTCACTTTCTTCTGTGGCACAAAGAGTTTTTCTCTGTAAAACACCTGCCCACCCAACCTACCCTTTGATCTCAGCCCTGCAGAGTTAGGGTGGGACCTGTCCTCTGACTCCATCCTGCAGAGGGGAGGCTGAGGCCTGGTGGGTGTCAGTGGGCTGGAGGCTGAGAGCCCACAGCAGGGCTAAATAACTCTTGCAGCCCCGCCCCCACCCAGGGATCCAGTCCCAGTCCCACGAAACGACCTCTCCATTCATGGAGAGTGTTTGAGTCTCTTCTCTTGATTCAAACACTGTCTCTGGGAAGTGATAAGAAGTAGGCCTTTGCAGCCTAGAGTGTTTTCATAGAGATGCCATCTCTTTCCTGTGGGAGGTGCTGGGCTCACAGGACCAAATTAGACCTTTAGATGGCACTTTCTTTGGGAGCTTAGGTGTTGCAGGGACCTGGACTTTGAAGTGCTCAATGATCCCCTGACCTTCTTGGGGAAGAATGTAGTCCTTCTTGGGGCTCTGGATTAGTGTGTCTCATCCTCCTCAGAACTATTCCTCCATAAGAATGTGGAGCTTCAAGCCAGTCTCAAAGAAATAGGCCCAGCACCCTCATCCTCAAAGGAATAGCTTTTCTTACCTCTGTGGCTATATTCTGTGTGAGTTTCTGTCCAGTAGAAAGTACAGAAGTATTTTTTTTCTCCAACACGGGGATCTCTCAGGGATCCCATAGAGCATGAAAGATGTCCCACTGTTCAGTGTCCTACTGAGTAAGAGCAGGAGCAGGACCAGGAAAGCAGGAAGACTCCCTGGAGGAGGTGTCTATGAGTGGGCCTTGTCAGACGTGTAGGAGTTTGTCTAAAGAGCTGGAAGGACAAGGTACATTCATGGAGAATGGCGGCACTGTGTCCTTTACTACTGCCAGAATCAAGTTGCCCCCCCAACATTTCTTGTCCCACAGCTGTGATTTCAACCTATAGACTAATTAGAGGTGCTGAAGTGACAGGAGGAGGTACGATTTCTGCAGCGTGGTAATTAAAAGGTATTGGCTTCCCGGCTGTGATCACACAAGAATTCGGTTACCCCTAAAGACTTCGGCTAGGAGCAGAGTGTAGGATAGTCTAGGGAGCTGAGAGAACTCCAGTGCGATTTGTTAATTTCCTGAGTTTGTCACCTGCACAGCTGTGAGGGAGATGAAACACTTTACCGGGAGTTTCGGGGAGAATTAAAGACATACATTCTAATTGTGCACAATTAGCAGACTCATGTAATCACTATTATTTCTGTAATTAACCCACCATCGAGGCGAGGATCTCGAAAGGCTGATTAAGAGCTGTGTCTGCCTGGTGAGGAGAGCGGGGAGGCCAGTGACCTCACACACAGGTAGGAGGCTGTGCCTAACTCACCGAGCGTGGCCCTCGGACCGTTCTGTCTACAAGCCAGGATTTGCTGAGGCCATCTGCAGCTGAAGCTGCTGCTGTCATGACTCTTGTCGTGTTCCTGAAACAGGACACTAGTGACTCCGGCTTCCTCTGCTGTTCTCCATGGACTCAAATTTCCTTTTTATTAAAACAAACTTAAAAGAGTTGGCAAAGGCTCTGTTTGTTTTGTGATATTGTTTATATAAAACAAAAGTAAAATGTTGGTTGGAGAAAGCGAGGGAAATTTTAAGAATCTCAGAATGTCACATAACAGGACAGTTCTCAAAGAGCAAGAAGTAAATCACTTTGCTATTCACCGTCTACAAATAAATTACAGCTATTTCTTAAAGCAAGTGACAGGCAGTTGGTCTTATTATTATATATTAAAATATTGTGCACTCTGGAATATAGCTTCGATTTGACTGTAAAGTGTGAGTGTGTGTGTGAGTGTGTATATGAGTGTGTTTGTGAGTGTGTTAGTGTGTATGAGTGTGTGTGAGAGTATGAGAGTGTGTGAGTGTGTTAGTGTGTGTAAGTGTGAGCGTGTGTTAGTGTGTGAGAGTGTGAGTGTGTGAGTGTGTGTGAGTGTGTGAGTGTGTGACTGTGTGTGTGTGTGTGTGAGTGTGTGTGTATGTGTATGTGTATGTCCATGTCCACATGTATCTATGTGCTGGTGCCTACAGAAGCCAGAGGTTGATACTGAACATCTTCCTCAATCTCTCTGCCTTAGCTTTTGAGGTAAGCTCTCTCACTGAGCCTGCAGTTCACCGATTGGCTAGACTATCTCGCAGTTAGCTCCAGGAACCCTCTAGTCTCCACCCACCCAGCATCCTGGCTGCTGCTGTGTGTTACATCCTTTCTGGGGACCTGAACCTGGGTCTTCATGCTTGCATGGCAGGCATTTTACCCACTGGGATATCTCCTCAGTCCAACATGAAAGGTTTTTTTTTTAAAGTACTTACAATGTTTGGGAATAGTGCCAGATGCCTTTGATTCCAGCACTCAGGAGGCATGTGGATCTCTGTGAGCTAGAGGCCAGCCTAGTCTACAAAGTAGAGTACCTGTCTCAAAAAAAAAATAAAAAAAAAATAAAAAACATATACATATGTGTGTGTGTACTTATAAAGTACAATATATTCTGATTACAATTTCTCTACCCTCAACTTCTCTCCAATTCCCTTCCACACCTTTCTCTCTTTCTCTCAATTGAATACAAACACACGTACACACACATATATATACTATATTAATATATAATAAATATATATTAATAAGATAAAATAAAATCAATTGGGAATAGAATAAAACAAACTATCAAAAGAAATTCCTTGTAAGGTAAAAATAAATAAAATAAAATAAAATAAAATAAAATAAAATAAAATGCCCAGACAAAGCATTCTGAGACAATGAGATCACAGAAAGATGTCATTGAGTTCAATTTGTGTTTTCTATCTACTGCTGGGCATGGCATCTGTCTGTAATTATAGTCTATATTCCTAGAGAGACTCCATTTGAGAAAACTTATTCCTTTGTGAGCAGTTATCAATTGGAGATAGCTCTTAGATTAGGGATGGGAACTTGTCCAATTCCCCCCTTTAACACTGGGATCCCATCGGGCGTAGCTCTGTGAAGGCCTTGTGCATGCCACCTCCGTGTCTGTGAGTTCAAATGTGTCTTGGTCCTACTGTGTTTGGAAGGCCTTGTTTCTTTGGGTCTTTCATCTCCTCTGGCTCTACAATACTTCTCCCTCCTGTTCCACAGGGTTCCCTGAGCCCTTCGGGAGAGACTTGATGGGGACATCCCTTCAGAACTGAGTACTCCCAGGTCTCTCACTCTTGCTGTGTTGTATGGCCTCTGGTGTCACCTAGTAATGAGGATGTACCTCTGATTACAGCTGAGTAAGACATTGATCTAGGAGACTGGTAGGACAGAATGTTGTTAGAAATCACTTTATTGCTGCATTTCTTTAACAGAACAGTGATATTAGATTTCCCCTCAGGATCCTGGCCTATTTAGTCTCAGGTACTCGGTCACCCAAGCAATATCAAGAATGAGCTTCATCTCATGGAGTGGGCCTTAAATCCAGTCAGATGCTGGTTGGTTACGCCCACATGGTTTGTGCCACTATTACACTAGTGATCTTGCAGGTCACCATTGTAGATCCAAGGGTCAATGGCTGGGTTAATGTTTACCTTGCTCTTGTGTAGACTGCAGAGTGTCTTCCAGTATCGTGGACACCAGTCAGTAGGGGGAAGGCTTAGGTGGGCACCAGCTTGGCTTTTCCATGGTCATGAGTTTTATAGCTGTTGTCTTAAGTAATAAGGCCTTACCCTCAGTTTGTAGAGAGGAAACAGTAACCTTGGCAATAGACTGGGTGCTTTGGAGCCTGGGGCCCTTTAAGAATCTTTGCTTTAAAAAACTATTGGAGAGCTAGGGGGATAACTCAACGGTAGAGTAGGTGCCTAACATGTATGAGGCCCGGGGTTCAATTCCTAAAAAACAAAAATATATATATATAATTTTTGTTTCCTACCATTGAATTAAAACATGCACAAAATATTGGTACTGTGCCATATTTTCTAAGAAAATCTCATTTTCTTCTCTACACTGCCCAGTGAGCCCTCATTCCCCATGCAGAGGCCTCTCTGCAAAGCATCCTGGTAGACAAGAGAAAGAACCATATTCTAAGAACAAAAATACAGAGCCCTGGCCCAGCCCATGGTGACATGTGATGTTGTCCAAGTCAAGTTAACTCTCCGAGCTTCTGTTTTGGCATCTATACAACCAGAGGCTCTGAGTCAGTCCCACCTGGATTAGTGAAGATCTAGAGTAAAGAGAGTGAGGGGAGATTGTCCAGTCAGTTAAGAGCTTGGCATACGTGGAACGAGGATCTGAGTTCAATCCCCTGTGCCTAGATGAAAGCCACGCCAAGCCCATGCCCATAACCCTTGTGAGTCTGGGCGGGGGGGGGGGGGGCAGAGCTGGACCCTTAGGGCTTGTTGCCCAGTCAGCCCTGCAGTCAGTCACTCCAGGTTCAGTGAGAAACCTTGTCTCAAACAATGATGCAACTGATCGGGAAAGACGCTTGACATTAGCCTCTGGTCTCTGCACGACCAGGTACATGTGCTCATATGCCCATGCATGTGTGCACACACACATGAACACACAACAATTATGAAGAGGCAAATATATTTGAGAAGTTTTTAAATCTTAGGAAGTAGCATAGCAGACTGTGAGGTGGGACTGTAGGGAACTTGTCAAGCTTCTCTCTCTCTCTCTCTCTCTCTCTCTCTCTCTCTCTCTCTGCTTGTGACCACATGCAAATGGCACAACCTCTGTGAACTCAGTCTCCATATCCAAAGACCTCCGTGTCCACATGTAGCTGCCTCCCAGGGTTGCTCTGCACTAGCAGTGAGAATGCATACCCAGTCCTTCCCGCGTGCCTTCTCCATCCTCGTATAATAACTCCAAGGAATCAAAGGATCTAAATGCAATGCCTAACCTTACTACCACTTTCAAACTGTCACTACTCAAGCTTGTTTCTCCAAGAGGAAACAAAGATAACAGTGCCTCTTCTGCCTCCCTTTCTAATTGTTCTGTGTTCCCACAGGGTGGGGGCAGGGCATGGGGAGGAACGGTTATAAAGGTGAAAGGCATATGTTCAATGGCTGGGTGTTTCTTATTGATGAAAACACAACCCCATTAGCAGGCAGGAGGAATGTGGCTCCCCAGGTGGCTCTATCCCAGGCCATTTCCGACTCGGATTTAATACATGTGCATGGTACCCCAAAGGCCTCTGTGGGAACCTGGCCTCAAGTAGAATGCACCAGCATGCCAGACATTCATTCTCCCTCATTAACTCGGGGACACTTTGCAGCCACTCTGTACCACATGAATCTCACGACATTGAAATTGAAGCACTTAGTTTCCAAACAGCCTTGGCCCTGGGCTTGAGGGCAGCCGCGGCCTGGCACAGCCCCTAAGTGGCCCTGAGCTCCCAGTGCACATGCCCGGTGTCTTTGTATGTGTCCTGGCACCAACCACAAACACTGTTTTGTCAGAAGCTTCCTGAGAAAGTTGTGTTGCATTCAGTTTGGCTGAAAGGGACCCACGATGACAAATACCTCCCTCATTTAATTACAGGCACAGTCAGCAAACCCACTGCAAAAGATTAAACCTAGCAGAGAAAAGAGCAAGCCTCCATCATGCCTCCCCTCCCACCTGGCACAAGTTGCCTCCGAAGCTCTTAGCAACCGTGGCCACCCCTGCTGACCCCAACCCCTAGGGATGGTTTACGTCTGCAGAAGAGCTCACTCAGTACAGGTGTCCCAGACCAGGTAAAAAAGGAATTGCACTCAGACAAGAATTCGTCAGTGGCTTGGAATCTAATAAAGATAGTGAGGTTGGGAGATGTTATTTATCCACAGAGGAGTGAGGTGCAAGGCAATTGTCTAACTAAATCAGATTTTAAAAGAAACCACCCTCCCCCTCCAAACCACAAGCTCCTTCATCATTTTCTTTGGCTGCCAGGCACCTTTGAAATCTCTGGTCCAGCCCATCATTTCAGAGATGAGAAAAGCAGCATCTTCTCAAGTCCAAGGATCCACCCTCCTGGCCCCTGGGGTGGGGAGCTCCGCCCTCCTGGCCCCTGGGGTCTTCTGGTTTGTAAGTGTCCTTGAGGTTTCTTCACTCCCCGCTTCTGCCTCCATTTGGGGTCTCGATGCTGAAGCAGTGACCAGCTCTATGCACAGATCCTACACTTTCGAGAGGCACTCTATTCCCAGACAGCTCCCACTAGAGAGAAAGCTCCCAGCCTCCTTCCCATGCCACTCCAATCGTTCGATGTATACGCCCCAGAATTGACTGGAACGATCCACACCCTCTGTGGAAACTTCTGTAGCTGAGAGACAAACTCCCATCTAAGTAACCCTAGAGCATGTTATGTCTGCCAAGCTCCATCACATCTCCAGGAAGGCACAAGCCCTAGACAGTCGCCTGCCTCTGCTCAAGGCTCAACTATACTGGGATGCAGACTCAGAACCAAAGATAACATCAGACAAGCTCTATGTCTTACTTCCTGACCTTGTGAGGTTTATGTCACATGGGCTCAGCATCCCCATTTGGAAAATACCTGCTACTTGTAAAGCAGGGCCAGATTCGACTCATTAGGAGAGACAGCCCATCGGGGTCCTGGCATTGTATCGGATGTCTATTTACATTTTACCTGGGAATGCTCCTTAGGAAGCTGAAGGGCCAGGATCAGAGGAGCTATTGGTACCTAATTGATGCTCATCTTGTGCTGATCTACAGTAGTAAAGTGACATCACGGTCTACACTCTGCATCTAATTTTCTATTACACTGGATCAACATAGGATGTTAAGTTCCCATCATGCACTGCTGCAAGGATTGGTTTTTTTTTCCAGACCATAAAAAGTCCTACTTCCCAGAATGCAGTATCATCTCTCCATCACTTTTCTAGGTATTTATTATGTGTTTGAATTCAGAAGAACGCATGACAATGAAGGGGAAAAGTCATTTAGTTACCTGGTGTTGGGCCACTTGAGGTAGAGAAACCATGTTCCCGACCATGTAACTGAGATGGTCTCTAACTCAGATCATGGGGAAGAGAGGAAACATTTGCTGATCTTCAAGGCAATTGTTACTTTTTGAGGCAAGTTTAGGATTTTCTTAACCCAGCTCCAACTGTTTTATAGTTAGTGATGCTTTCTAATGTCCAGAATTGCAACAAGCCCTGAAGCCCACAACTCTGGCCTCTCTCTCTCTCTCTCTTTCTCTCTCTCTCTCTCTCTCTCTCTCTCTCTCTCTCTCTCTCTCTCTTCCTCCTCCTCCTCCCCCTCCTCTTCCTCCTCCTCTGTGTATGTGTGAGTGCAAGTGTGTATGTAACTGTATGTGTTTGTATATGTCTATGCATTTATGTCTCTCTGTGTGGGTGTGATTGTGTGTGTATTTGTGTATGTATATATGTGTGTTTGTATGTACTTTTCTATGTGTCTGTATGTATACATTTGTGTATGTGTATGTATGTATGTCTCTCTGTGTGTATTCTCTACTATGTCTTGATAGTTCTAAATGAAAGTTGGGAAGTATTCTGCTGGGACTTGTTTGCTAAATACAGCCTCCCATCCCTTGCACCTCTTCCTAGCTCAATATCTAAGTGTCTATCTGGCTGGAGCAATGGCAGACACTCCTAGAATCCCAGCATCAAGACTTCAGTTTACACAGTTGTGTGCCACAGAGTAGCCAGAGCAAAGGCAAGGCTTCAGACTGCATGTCCATGCTGTTCCTGACCAGATCCCACAATACGCTGCAAATGTGTACACTACAGTGTCCCCAGCTGTCTGTGCCACATATCCCAGTTGATGGCCCCACTGATCCCCAGGATGGCTGGCCAAGGTGGGTATTATTATTACTCTCTATGCTCATCAGATGGGGAATGGAGAGTTAGAGGCTCAGACTCTGCCAGGAAACAGGTCAGTGGTCACCAGAGGCTGAGGCAAGGATGATATAGCCGTGTTACCTGAAAACAGTAAAAGTTAATACACACAGATCCTGTAATAAGACTCTAGGTTAAGTTAGTTAGCACATGGGAGGCGGGGGTGAGAGGATCAGGGGTTCAAGGCCAGTGTTATCCTGTATCACAAACAAAAAAATACAGATAGAATAAAGTGAGGTGCTCTTCCACCACGCAGAGGACAAGGACCAAGAACTGAAACCACAAGAGAAAATAGAACCGATAAGGATTTAGAGAGTAAAAAGATGGTTCCGATGACTAGGTGTTCCAGAGGAAAGGCAGGGATGTAGATGGATATCACATAAGAGGCAGACATGATGTGACATATACGCTATATACATATATACATACTATATAACACACACAATATATAATAGAAAATGTGCACAAAAACTATAGACAACATAAAATATTTAAAATATAGCATACTTATTTTATATTTGCATGTTTTGAAGACTTCAATGTATCAACTGAAGAATTTCTTATATCCCACACCAAACTGAGAATGCCACACCCAGATCTTAGCTGGCAAAGTGTTTAAATCCCAAGAACAAAGAAAAACAATCTTTCAGAGCCACAGGCAAAGAAAGCCAGGCATCCACAAGTGAAGAGTGATCAGGTTTGCCCCAGTTTTCTTCTCTGCCTCATTCTGCACTTTCAAAGAGAAGTTTTTTGCCAAGAATTTTCTACCTCACTGGTTAATCTTGTGTCAAGGAAACAGAGGGTTAAGCCAGGTCAGCAAGGTTACAAACTCTCCTTTCTTTGGGATATCAAGAGGTGCTTCTTCAGGCTGATATCTGGAGCAAGGTAAATTCATACAACCAGAAAAGCAATGAAAACAGAGCTGTATTCTAAATGGAACCCCAGAAAATGAAATGGAACATAAAAATGGGCAATGAGACAAGAAATGCATGATCAAGTGCTTATTACAGTAATACAAGTATATGTTTATACATCTAGCCATGTGGTGCTTCCCGGAAAGCATCTGTCTGTCTGTCTGCCTGTCTGTCTGTCTGTCTGTCTGTCTATGTGATATACATAGGTAGATATAATAATCTTGGTAGGGTATAAATAAAAGGAGCTCAAAGCTATGATGGGCAAACATGAGCCATAAGTTAATAGGGGCAATGTTATTACTATCAAGCAAGATACAGCACAAGAAGCAGTAAATGACAAAGGTTTATTTTGCCTTCATAAATATTTCAGTTCTCGGTGCTGTCCGTGAATATCTATTAAGTACCTGCTGTTCACACTAGGCAAAGATACGCATGGCTGAAAAATAAAGACGCAATTGTGATGAACGTTTATGCTCAAAACAACATAAATTCAAAGCCAACAGAGCCAAACCTGCTGAAATGCACGAGCTGCTCGGAGACAAAAGAGAAAAGTGTAACAGCCTCTCGGCCTTTGACAGATCAAGTAAACAAAGGCACGAAGCACATAATAGTAACGTAATTAGGCGGTTGTATCTATTATGCATTAGTAGGCTCATAAAGAATTCTGAAGCTTACATCTAGAGATTGAATCATTTTCCTTGCCTCTGTGGAACTTTTACAAAAGTTGATTCTATAAAAGGCCAGCAAACCAGATTTCCACACGCTCCCAAAGCAGGTACCGTACGGGCCAAATTCTCAAAACAGTTGCAGCAAAACTAGATGAAACAAATCTATAAATTAAAATTTTAAATCCTCTCTTCAATAAGTCTGTAGTTTGGGATTAGTTGGAAGCTTCCATCACAGACTGTTCAGAAACTAATTTGGTTGTGTGAAATAAGGCAGGGGGCCCAGAAGTGTAGGCCTTCAAGTCAGAGTACTAATGCCAGAAACCCCAGTATTGCCAGATGCTGGGGAAGGCCTGGAGGTCCCCCAGAAGCAGAGGAGCAGCATCAAGCCAAGAATGAGCACTGGTATTGAAAGTCCTTTGGACCTGAGTTCAAGTTCTGCTTTCATCTTTCCTTGGCTTTAATGGATGTCTCAGGATTGTACCATTTCTGGCAAACTATCTGCTTATTCATGGCCGTGGTATGGGGCCTACACTGTTCTCAGCCCACTCTGAGCATCCTCTTTCTAGTTTTTTTCTTAAGGTTTATTTATTAATTTATTTTTAAATTTTATATGTACACGAGTGTTTTGGCAGCATGAATGTGTGTGCACCACATGTGTACAGTACCTGTGGAGGTCAGAAGAGGGCATCAGAACTCTGGAACTGGTGTTACAGATAGGCGTGAGCTGCTGTGTGGTTGCTCGGAATCCAATCCCTCTGCAAAAGCAACAACCACTAAGCCATCTCTTCAGCAGCCCTCAACCCCCCAAACCGGCCAGGTTTTTTGTTGTTGTTGCTTTTTGGTTTTTCAAGACAGGGTTTCTCTGTGTAGCCCTGACTGTCCTGGAACTCACTCTGTAGACCGGTCTGGCCTTGAACTCAGAAATCTGCCTGCCTCTGCCTCCCAAGTGCTAGGATTAAAGGCATGTGCCACCACCGCCTGGCCCTCCGGCCAGGTTTTTAATACAACTACTGCTAAGCCTCTGCCCAGAAAGTCTGATTTCGTTGGTTTGAAACAAGTTGTTCAGTGTACAGTCAGGATGAAGAATCACAAAGATGATTTCTCAGACTTGCTCAGTTCTGAAATTCTGTGAAACTATGAGACACCTACAGCCTTCTCATGGAAGAAAGTTTTAGGAGACTAAAGTCTAAGAAACAGTAAAGCAATCTAATCAAAGTATGTATTATCTCAAATGGTGCAGAAAATGTCATCGCCAGTTAATATTTTGCACCCAACATGATTTAGACCTGGGGCATATATTGTACTCCGAGCCCATTGTAAACACAATGGACCATTTATTCACTGAACAGTAACCACTGTAATTACCTACAGGGCAAACATAGGAGGTTGTTCGAGCAACAATTTATTGTGGACCTGGAACTAATGGGAGACTAATAGGAAAGTATCAGTGAGAGCACAAATCAGAGATCACGTCAGAAAACTGGTATTTCCCAAAGTTTAGTAGACAAGCATCTGGGGGATTCGGTGAGCATACGTAATGCCCCAGGTCTGAGATAGTCACTCCCAGACTTTTCTAATAGCTTCTTAGCTGGTGGGAGGAGGAGGCTTACCATGTCATTCTAATCTTAAGAGAAAAGTTCTGAGTACTACATTGGACAAGACTGGACACAGCTGCTGTTTCTTGTGGTCCCTGTGGGACCCACCATGTGCCCCTGGAAAGCAGGTGTATAGATCTTGTTCGGATTGTAGGGCACTCTTTATCAATCTGATAAAGCCATGGATTCTTGTTTTGTTTTGTTTTGTTTTTTTAGAAAAAAAAATGTGTGTATCTGTGTGTACTGAAGTACCCGTGCAAATCTTTCCTGCAGTGTTCGGAAGGGTCGGTGGACAGCGGGTCCCCTCGGTCCCTGCTGCTTAGTCCAGCCTCTGTGTGTATCCCTCCCTGTACAGGGTCTTACTGCTTCTGATGTCAGGCTTTCAGTGTGCTCAGCCCAGAGAATGAGGATGCTTCCACGTGTCTAGCTGGAATTTCACTCCATGTAGACTCTTCCCTCTGGTTCTGAGCATCTCTACAATTTTTAAGATAGCCATATCCTTCCTCTTTGTCAATCTAGGAACATCTTTGGGACTGACTTAGAGTTTCTATTGCTGTGAAGAGACACTGTGACCGTGACGACTTTTGTAAAGGAAAGCATTTCATTGGAGTGCCTTACAGTTTGGAGGTTTAGTGGTGGGTAACATGACAGCGTTCAGGCAGAGATAGGGCTGGAGAGGTAGCTGAGAATTCTACATCTTTAACAGCAAGCAACAGGAAGAGAGAGAGAGAGAGAGAGAGAGAGAGAGAGAGAGAGAGAGACTGGGTCTGGCTTGAGCTCCTGAAACCTCAAAGCCCACCCCAGTGATGCACTTCCTTCAACACAGACAAACCTACTCCAACAAGGCCACGTCTCCTAATAGTGCCACTCCCTAGTGACCAAGCATTCAAATCTGTGAGCCTATTGTGATCATTCCTATTTAAACCACCAGAGACCTTAGAAGTTGGTTTTTCTCGGGGCTGTCTCCACATAGAGACCATTGGGTTATTGCATAATCACCTCCAGTGGACAAGGTCTATGGGTGCTGCAGAGTGGATGTAAGACATCCAGGGGCCTTAGGGAGTAGTTGTGTGCTCTCTGGTCCAGACCATCAGAAGGACAGATCTCCACCACCTTCCCTGAAGCCCTATAGAGAGTTGGTAAAGGCAACAGTAAGGACTTTATATCATAGCTCAGGAGTCCTGGCTGCTGTCCCTTGGGGCACTAGGCTGGGCTCACATAGGTCAGAGTTCCTGCTACCGCTGCAACAGATGAAAGCACAGAGGAAGGTATCAGTGGCAAGCAAGCTGGCTTCAGCCTTCCTTCCCTCTCTGTATCAATGGATAAATAAAACAAAGAGAGGAAAGAAGAAGGAAGAAAGGAAGAAAGGAAGTAAGAGAGGGAAGGAGGGAGGGAAGGAGGATCCATACAGAAATTCTCTCAGACTAGAAGAGTCCTTTCTAAATAGCACACAAAATCTGAAAAAGTAAATGGAAAAAATGAATTTCAACTATGGCTCAAAAATTTTTCCTTTAAAAACTGTTTAGTACATTTGTGTATGAACGCACATGTGTTTGTGTGCACACGTGTGCATTGTGTGTTTGAGTGTGTGCGTGTGTATAGGTATGTGTGTGCATGTGCGTGCCTCTGTGTATGTGTGTGTGTGTGTATGTGTGTGTGTGCAGGCACACGTATGTACAGGATTATCAGTTCTCTTCCTCTAGCATGTGTGTCCTAGGGGTGGAGCTTTGTCCACTTGGTGGCAAGCACCTCTACTCACTGAGCCACCTCACTGCCCCAAACCCATTTCTATGTGATAAAAGTCGCCATGATACCAAAAGACAAAGCACAAACTATTAATAAATGGAAAATTAGGGGCCTCAATCATTTCCTTGATATAGAAGATCACTTCCTTTACAGACAGACAAAGAAGGTTAAGACTCAGAGTGGGAAAGGGACAAAGGATAATGGCTATCTCCATCCAGAGAGGAACTGCGGATTGCTCTCAGACCTTGGAGGAGGCACAGCCTCTTGTCCCCTGGAGATAAATGCAAATGAGAAGTGCAGCCAGATGCTGCTTTCCTACCCTCTCCCTGCAAGGTTCAAAACGGTTGCTGCTTCCTTCTGTGGATGAGGCCGAGGGGCGGAGAACAGAGATCAGAGGGAGCCTTAGGAAGCGGTGACATTTAAGCTGGACAGATAATTAAAATCCAATTTAACAACTTACTGGCACTTAAAAGAAAACAAAGAAATAATATAGAGAAAGATGGACAGATTGACTGTCGGGTGTAAATTAAAATACCACGTGTAAGGACAAACAACATGAGGTTTGTGGTGGCCATGCTAGCCGGAGTGTGAAGGCTATACATTTTAAATGCCTCCTTTAAGATCAATTTAAAAGGACCAGCATCTTACTCATAGATGAAGGCAGACAAAAGCATTTTCTAAAATAGGACCCACTCCTTAGGAGCCACCCATGGAAAAAAGCTCAACAGTATATGTAACCATGAATGTAACAGATCTCGTTTCTGTGATAGCTTATTATAAAATTACATTGAAAATTGGTGCATACTCCCTGCTGACAAGATTGTGGTGAGATTGGACCTTTAATTATCTCTGACTAGCATATATGCAAAGTGGATGGAATCTTTTTAAATTATTTAAATGTGAAGAGATTAAAGGTTTGCAGATTTTAGTTTATTTTATTTTTGAGGCAGAATCTCAGGTAGCCCAGGCTGGTCTCAGAGTCATTATGTAGCTAAGGATAACCTTGAACTTCAGATCCTCCCCCTCCTGGGTGCTAGTGTGACAGGCATACTGCCACTTACACATTGCTGGAGATGCAAGCTACAGCTTCACGATGCCAGGCAGGCGAGCATTCTACCCCCTGTGCCACGTGTCCAGGTCATTACCTGAAAACATTTATACCACAGACTGTGGAAATATTCTCAAATATAGAAGGGAAACACTATGCACCAAGATGCCCATATGACAATGACAACTAATGCAGCAGACAGCATGGCAAGTGAAACAATTTTATTGTCTCCCAAAAAGCTGGTGTGTTCATATGCTAGATGCTAATAATATCATATGACAAAGAACTTCAGACTGGAAGGTTCCTTGCTTACATGGGAAACCGTTCATTTGTGTATAGAGAACAATGTGATAAAAACACTGATCACAGAGAACGTTCTGGAATGAAACAGATCACACTATTGATGGTTCCATTCCTTTGGAGTGGTGTTGCTCACTGCCCATATGACCCTTTCTCCTTATCTTACATTCTTTCCAAGTTCTCTTTTAAGAATTCCCTTTCAGAAGGCCAGAGTTCAGTTCCCAGTTCACATCTGCCTGTAACTCCACTTTCAGAGCATCTGACACCCTCTTCTGCTCTCCTCAGACACCTGCACTATGCCCACCTACGCAAAGACACGCACAATTCACACAATTAGAAACGAAACGACTTGTCCCATGAGAGAAATGCCTGCCTGTAAAGACTGGGTGCATGGCTCCAATAAAAGTGTCCTCTCGTTTTCTCAGCTTTCCTTCGCCGCCACCACACCTGTTCTTGCGGATAAGAAGAAGTACCCATATTTCTTCCGGACGGTGCCCTCAGACAATGCCGTGAACCCGGCCATCCTGAAGCTTCTGAAGCACTTCCGCTGGCGGCGCGTGGGCACACTCACGCAGGACGTGCAGCGCTTCTCCGAGGTACTCACAGCCTACATTTTAAGGGGGATTGTTCACTATGTCATTTACATACATGTGTCATTGTACCTAGCTCCAATAACCTCCTGCCCCTCCTTCCCTCCCGATTTGTTCCCTTAGTCTGGCTCACCTCGGTCATCCTCTCTTGTTCTCTCTTCCCCCTTTATACCCCTTCCTCTGCTCCCTTTACTCCTAACCCCCCATTCTGACTTTCAGTCCCCCAGGGGTGTTTAGTTTAGCATTCATCCACCTAGAATGCTTCTCAACAGATCCATTTAAGCCCCAGTGACTTCATACCATATATGAAATGAATAGTTTTGCTTTGCATTTGCTCTGCAGTAGGTCCCAGAGACCTTGATTGGACCCCTGTTTAGTAGGCTTATGTGAGTGTGCACATGGGTGTGCTGTAGCTCATGGAACTAGACCACTGGGTGTGGGGTGTCCACAGCCTTGTGCCTCACAGCCTCCACTCAGGCCTAGGTGTGCATGTTGCCAATATCTTTCTAAAAGTGAAGCTACAGGCTATTAGAAATGAAAGGAACTAACTTCCAAAACGGCTGATTCACTTTCAGGATGCTAGAAGGTTCTCATCTGGGCACCTCCTCACCAGCGGCGAGGTGTTGCATGTTGGTTTGCCATTTTCTTTTTCTAACATCTCCTCTACCTCCTTTTCTCTTCCCATGTGGATCAAATCACAGGGAGGCTTAGAAGCATCCTGTGGGCCATGGGTCAGGGAGGTTACACCCGAGAGCTGGGTGAGCAGCCAAGCCTCAAGAGGAGCTGTGTCCTAGGCTCTAGCAGGGTTTGAAAAGGAAGGCGCTGGGCGTCAACAGCTTGGCTTCCACTGCGGGTTCCACAGATCTCTTTCTCTACCCAGCCGTCACTCAGCGGCTGCCTGTGAGAACCTAGAAAGGCCCCCTCGCTGCTCTGAGCTGCGGTTCCAATTCCCGGAAGTAAAATAAGGACAACAACCCCCCACCCCCACCAATACCTCCCTGTGCGTGTGTGAACTGGCACTGTGAACGGTAAAGCCCTGCACAGAAAGGAGCTGGAAATATTTGGAAGTGATCCGAGCCAGGCGTGCGTTCCCAGGCAAGGCCCTCAGTGAGGACCAAAGGAACCTTGACCTCCAGTGGGAACCACTCTCTGCCAAGCTCTGAAGAGGCTCTTGCTGGCAGACTTCTTTATAGAGCAATGAGAGGGCTCCCAGTGAGTGAGAAACCCTGCGGTGATTCAGGGGTGCCTGCTCAAATAGCGTCTTTGGCAGTAGGAATCTAAAAAGTCCTTAGAGACACCACTAGTAATCTCTTCATTGTGTAAAAGGGGAAACTGAGGCCCATAGCTGGGAAGGGGCAATGTTCCAGGTTTCAAAGCATCTCCAAGGGGACAAAAGGTGGTTCAGACCAAAAGATGAAGTGGGGGTATGGCTCAGTGGGACAGTGCTTGCCTGGCATGCACGAAGCCCTGGATTCCACCACAGAATCACATAAACCAGGTGATACACACTTGTGATCCCTGCACCAGGAAGATGGAAACAAGGCCACCAGAAGGGTAAAGCCATCCTCTGCTACACAGCAAGATCAAGGCTTGTCTGGGACACATGAGACCCTGCTTTAAGAAAAAAAAGAAGAAAGAAATTTAAATTAAAGAGACAGGAGAAAAGGACTGAATTACAAAGTCCTAAGCGCTGGTTCAGACATCATTCCTTTTGCAGGCATAACTTCCTAGAGTCACGTGGGTACTGCAGGCAGAGAGCCTCCGAGATCTGAAGCTCATGGAGCTTGGTCTACAGCAGTGGTTCTGAACCTTCCTACAGCTGTGATCCTTCAACACAGTTCCTCCTGTTATGGCGACCTCCACCATAAAATTATTTTCACTGCTACTTTATAACTACAATTTTGCTACTATTATGAATCATAATGTAAAATATCTGTATTTTCCTGTTGGTCTTAGGTGACCTCTGTGAAAGGGTCATTTGATTCCCCAACAGGTCAAGAGCCACATGTTGAGAACCACTGGTCTAAAGAGTGCAGCCTAGCTGTCCCCTCAAGTGCTTTGAAGATCTCTGAGCTCTCTCCCCCTCAAGATGCCTTCCTCCACCCTCATCATATTATCTGCCATCCCCCTCCCTGCTAAGGATCCTGCCCGATAGGGCGAGGTGATGACTCCCATATTGCAGATGAGAAAACTTAGACATGGCAGAGGGCAGGTGGCTGTGCCTGGTGCTCCAGCTGCTGGTCTATGACACGGTCCTCCCAAGTCACACTGTTCTCCCTACAATCAGGTGCTGGCAGTTTGGTGCCATATCATATGCCTCCACACAGGGCTGTTTGCTGCGGGTCTCTGCATCTCAATGGGAAGTCTCTGGAACACAGGATGTAGCTCGGTGGCATTGCTGTCAAGGACCCTCCTTGATTAAAGCACTCGGCCCAGCTGACTCCTCTCTGCTTGAGAACCTTGGCATCCTCGCCAGGTGTCTGGGCTGTACCACTGGAGTGCAGCTGCTGGATCCTAGCCAGGGGCTAACAGCTTCTCAGGAGTGCAGAGAAAACTAGGGAACCAGTCAGTTGGCAGTATTGAACATTTCTGTTCTGGATAGGCGTACTGGGAGGGACCTAAAGGGAAAGCCAGCCTGAGATTGGAGGGAGGTGTAAAATCCCAGAGTTCATCACTGTGGTACTGGTGCTATGGGCCACGCAGAGGCTGGAGGCCATTTCAGCCATGGCACCAACTGCTCCTGCAAGCCTATAGTTTCTACTGTGTGGTGGCAATACACCTGGGAGATCTGAACCAACTTACCCCGGATAGGAAACCCATGACGGACTAAGGATACCACTAATGCCCGACTGGTGATCCAATGGGTGTCCTCGGTTACTTATAAGGCTATAGGTGAGGGAGCAGAAATACTCAAAGGCAGCTGCAATCACCACAGCCCAACACAGCATGGGTGACAGTTCACAAAGGTTGGAAACCTGGAGCACACTGCACAGACTGCAGACAGCTTAAGAGGTCAGCACCTTTTCCAGGTAGCTCGCTTGAGCCTCTTCTAGACAGGTGTGCTGGTCATTGCTCAGCAGTCCTCATTCTTATATAAGCATGGGTAGGGAGGGGCCCAGTGAGTCTGTTCAGTTTTAGGGACTTCCTGAAGCGTTTTAGATGTTTGCTTTCTGGTCTTAAAGAGTTTCTGCACAGGATGAAGTGTTCCACCTCCCCATAGAATATCCTGTATCTTAAGAAGATTTCTTCTAAGATGAAATGTTTAATCTTAGAGGAAATAGCTACACAACAGTCCCCGTGAGTCAAAGCTGATACCCAATGACCCCCAGGCAGCTCTGGATCTGGCTCAGACAGACGAAGGATTTGTGGCTAGAAAGACCAAGTGTGCTGCAGCCATGCCCTCTTTGAATTAGAGACTGTAAAACCGGAAAAGGAATGACTCAATACCAGGCAGATTCATCCACAAGCCTGGCTTTTCAAGCAATGTTGCAACACCACATGCTTGCTTCAGTTTACAGCAGTGGGTTTCCCCTGTGTAAGAGCAGATGTCGCTCTGGGAGACGGGTATAGACAGCAAAGATGAAATTAAAAGACCCCCCCCAATATAGGTGGTGCTCATCTAGTGGTTGTTCGCTACCTGAGGAATTCAGGAGACAAGCTCTGGGAACATATATCTATCCACACAAAGAGTGACAATGTGGCCATACTGTGTGCAGACCCAGTGCTCATGGACATGGTCCTGAGGTTAGCACCTATCAGGCTCTACCTCGTTTTTTTTGAGACAGGGTCTCTCATTGAAGCTAGAGCTTACAGATTCAGCTGGTGGGCTAGCAACAAGCCCAGGGGTGCATTTGTTTCTGTCTCCCTGCAGAGGGACATTCTACATGGATGCTGGGGACCTGAACTCGGGTCCTCATGCTTACACAGAAAGTTCATTACTGAAGAACATCTCAGTTGCTTCCAAGTTTGGACAATTAGGAACAATTCAGTCATAAACACCCATACATAGATTTTTGTGTGAACATATTTTCAGTGCCATTGAGTAAAGGCCAAAGAGTTGATTGCTGGATCACAAGGTAGGATTGTGTTGAGTTTTATGGGAAACTGCCTTCCAGTCCCTACAGTACATCCCACCAGTGACGAGGAACATTGCTCTGACTCCATTTTGTTGCTGGTATTTGGTGGTGCCAGTGCTCTGAGTTGGTCATTCTGAGAGATGCACAGAGGCCTCTCACCATCAAGGGTGACCTTTCCATACCAAAGATCTTCTTCAAGTGGCAGGGCTCATCATGGGCCTTGATCTGCCCCTGACAAGAATGTAGCCATCTGTGCGGTTTCCTCTTCAAAGCCCCTGCCCTTTTGGGCCCTCCTGAGCCTTTTGGAACCTTTCCTAGGACCAAGTGGCCATCTGCTCCACCACAGGGGTGGTAACGGGCCCCTCTGAAGTGCGACTTGCTCTTCTGGAGCACATCCTGGAACAAAGTCTGCAGCAGAGGACAGAAGGACCCACCCCATGCTTCGAAGCCACAGGCCACCTTTGTGGTTATTGCGATCCTTCTTTTCCCTTTTAGCAGTAACTGAACCCATAGCATGGGTAACATATCTCAAAGGATCCTCTAAAGGTCTTTCAGGAACCCCCTGCCCTGGCAGAAGCACCCTCCCCACCTGTCCACACTCTCTCTCCTGTGGGATCTGTATGCTCAGGCCTCTGAGGTCATCTTCCCCTGCATGGGCTCTTAACATGATGCAGAATAAGAATAAGAGGGTACCTGCCCACCTCATTGCCTCCTCACCAGTAGCCACTCTATCTCTGTGGCCCATTACTGTGTGTGCTCCCTGGTTTGTATAGGTTCAATGGGGGCTCCTCTCAAGGTTTTATGCTTAGTAAGTGAGATCTGGGGTGGCTCACACTTCCTTCTTCTGGTGGCTGTGGTGAGATGAGGTTGGGAGATAGACAGGAATGCCAGCATCACCCTCCATGTGTGTACCAACCCTGCTTCCTCCCCAAGCTACTGGGGCCATTGAGAAGATGAGCAGAGCCAGTAGCTCAGGTTCCCACAGAACTCAACCAAGGCGTGCTGTCATTTGTTGATGGTTTGGGGGAATATGACAATGTTTGCTGAAGGGAACTATCTCAGAGATGGGGACATCTCAGTAAAAATTCTGAGCCAGTCACTGGAACCAGCAGTGACTAAGAGTTTGCCACGTGGTGCTTCTGGTTGACATCAGTATTGAGCATTGAGGACGTACATAGTCAGCAACTGATGATTGACACTTGAATCCTCTATGGATTCAAGGATGGGGCAGCCCTATGCCCTACTGCAGGGCTTCCCCAAACATGGAACCAGGATCAGAAGCTTCAGTAGCATCACTGGGCTTCACACAAGAAGTCAGACATAGGGCCCAGTGACAATCTAAGTTAGGGCTTGAGTGAAGCTATACTGGAGAAGCTGGCAATCTTTGTGTGACAGTTGGCATCAAATAGCCCAGTAGCACTGAGGACCTCTGATATCTGCCCCTAACCTCCACCCCTTACTGACTTGCCAGTAAGTGCATCATTTGTACTTGCCAATACATTGGAAGACAGGAGGAGACGTTAAGCATGTTAGATTCTAGTCCTAATGACCTAGTGCCCTGCCCCGTACCCTAACTCTCAGCTGAAGAATTGAGACTTCTGACTGACATGGCTGCAGCCCAGACATGCATCTACCCTATGCCCTCAGCTCTGGCTTTCAGGGGAGCAAGTCCTGTGAGCCACCTGCCAGGGTCAACTCTATGGCCTGCCCATTCAGGGTAGCTGTTTGCCACAGCCTCTTTGGCATGCTGGAGAACAGAGGCCCACTGTTCTCCAGAGTGTGGTCTGAATGGAAGCTGTGATGTTTGAAGCCCAACAGTGCTATACTCACATTGCATATACTAGAAAACCTGAGATCACTGCCAGCTCTTGGACTGCACTCCTGGGTGTGGCTTAAGGTGGGTCCTTTATGAAGAAGTGAGGCAGGTGGAGAGTGGAAGAGGATACGGCTAAGTGCGGCTAAGTGCGGGCACACCTGGTGAAGTGCTGATGGAAGTTTGGGACAGGGGTCTGTCAATGGCTTTTCCTTGGAGCCTAATTTAGAGGATGGAGTATCCAGTGGGAGGGACTTCAGGCCTTTAGACTCTGCTATGACCCCACTGGGGCAGACGCAGGGCTTCATGTGGAATTAGTTTCTTGTTAATGTATTCCATGGATGTGACCCTCCAGTGGGTTCTTTATGGTACCTTTCTCCTCACAGTGAGAGTCCACACCCGGGAAGAGCAGTTGTCCCTCTGAATGACCAGCGCTCAGTGCCTGACACTTTGGTGGCAGTGTACAACCCTGGAACTTCTGGAGAGAAGTCAGAGCTCTGTGCTGGATGCTTTAGTTTGCCTTAGAGTACCTGCCCAGGCACAGCTGGTGTGTGGCTGTCCTCCCTCCACTCCAGGACTAGGAGGATATGGCAGACAATCATGGTGAGGAAAGCCCCTGGGTCTGGCAGGTGGTCCTCCCTTACACTCCTCCAGGACATCAGGGCCCTCTGTTCTAAACTGGAAAGAAAGAAACAACTAGTCTCTGCTCACAGAGGTGGGATAGCTATGTGAGGGTCACTTAGCAAAGGGCCACAAGGATTCCAGAACACTGGTGAGAAAGGGAGTGTGCTGCCCTTGAGAGAGTCTCTGAGCCATCCTTACGGCCCCCTCCAAGCTTTCTCAGAGACTCCTGTGCCTCCTGCATCCCAGCCCAAGTTCCTACTCTGGCCCTGGTAAGCTGCTACTGTGTCAGCCCTGTGGGGGAAGAAGACGCTGTCTTGTCACCTGTGGCTGCTTTCTGAGTACCTACTGTGTGCAAGTGATTCCATTCTATCACCTAGAATGATAACATGTTTTAGAAAGGACTTACAAAGGGAAGAGTGAGCACCCTTGCCAGGGTGTGACTTACCCAGTATTTATGGGATCTTCAGGCTCTGTCTGCTCCTTTGCAGAGAAGACGGGCCTTTGGCAAGCGTCCTTGATGATCACTTCACCCCAGAAGCAAGTGGGTAGCTGTGTGTACTGAGCAGCCCATCTCTTGGGACTTCCTTACAGACCCCCAGGACTCTTGATATGCCATTCAGCCTGCCATTTCATGATCCCCCAGTTCCCAGATCTTGGAGACCAGCACTCCCCACCACACCTGCTCACACCCTGCTCCCAGCATGCCTTATTTCAGGCAGGCCTCTGGGCTGACAGGCAGCATGTGTGTAGGTTCTCCACAGCTATTCTGGTACACTCTGGCTGCGAGTTCTCCCCCAAGGCCCATCTGCCAGGCTTCAGGAGCCCCAGGGTCTGTGGGAACAGAATGGAGTGGGGATGTTGGATAGAACCTTCAGGAGATAGTGAATATTTGGTCGGGAGAACCGGCTGTGAGGAAGCCAAGCTTCCTGTCAGCTCTAGGGAGCCATGGGAGGTGTTTTATTAGACAGTAGGGTGGTCGCAGTCCTGAGGGCCAGGAAACCCTGCAGTCATGAAGAAGAGAAATTATAAGGCTACAGTGACTCTTCATGTGTATTTCTTTTAAATATTAATTATTAATTATTATTTTCTAACTGTAATGTTGATAACATTCTTGATGCAGAAAGTTGACAAAATAGCAAAGGGAAAAAAAAAGAAAATTAAAAATGAGCCATAACCCAATACATTTTCCTATTGCTACTATAAAACACCGGTGGCCAAGTGTATTATAAAGAAAAAATGTTTACCCAACTCATCATTCTGGAGGGTCAGTGGTGTGGCACCAGCATCAGCTGGAGTCTACTGAGAGCTTCACTGCAGACTTGAGGGTGTGAGAAGGCAGAACGTCATGGCTAGTCAACCCTCTCTTGAGGACTGAATCTCTTCCTTCTGAAAGGAGCACCTTCCGAGATGTAATTACTTCCCACCAGGCCTCACGTCTCAAGGTCTGATCACCTCCCACCACAGCCACACAGAGGGCCAAGTCCCCTCCCTACATACAGATCTTGGGAGGGCAAAGCATCAAACTCGGGTCATGATGGTTTTCCTACCAAGTGTGACAAGTTCTGTAGTCAGGAGCTATGTCTTCTTCCTGTGTACTCAGCCTGGAGGGAGCATCCTCTCAGGTCAGCGAGTGTCCCCACCACACCCTGGTGACCCATAGCTGACTGTCCCCTGGGGCATGTTTCAGGTTTATTTTCCCAGTCTTATCCACTCGACCACCTGTCCCTTCCTTCCAGCATTCGCAACTATCCTGCCTGATGGTATGCTTCCAGAGCTGTTAGCGCTTTATTTTTCTTCAAAACTTTTATTTGTCATTTCAAGATATGTTGGAACAAGGCAGATCTGGATTTCCTGACAACGGCCTTCATCCAGTCCTTGTTCAAAAGCCCCTGCCGCTCGCTGGGCGTGCTATCACTTACTCAAGCGAGGCGAGGCCCGATGCAGAACACAGAGGTAACTGCCAGTTTTGGGGCTGATTATACACAGAGATACAATGGACTCATATTGGAACTTCTGTCTGCGCATCTCTGATTATCTTCCAGGGATGGTTCCTAGAAATAGCACTCGTGCATTTTGAACCTTTTGTGTGTATTGCCAAATTGTCCTCCGAGAAGATCACACCAATGAGTTCCAGAGCCTCGACGCGCATTCTCTCACCCTTGGCAATGGCTGTCTTAATTTGCATTTCTTTGATTACTATTGAGATTGAATCTCTTTCCTTAGGCTCCTCGTTTCTAATTTTCCTTTTGTGAGTTTGGCGGCTCATGTGATTGGCACTTTTTCTGGCTGGATTGTCCTTCCCTCCCAGGTTGTTGAGCCTGTTTTATACCGGGCTACCGGCCGTCCTCAGGTTTGTGGGAGGTATTCGCTCGTGTTTTATATGTCCTTGAACCTTGGCTTTGTGACTTGACACATAGGAATTTGATATTTTATGTGGCTGGATTTATCGGAGCCATGGTCCCCACCTCTAATGCAGTGCTCAAAGTCCCCTCATCACAGGGATTCTTATAACTCTGCCTGTTTTCTTCTATTGTGTCCACTGTTGCATTACACCTTATCTTGAATTTCAGCTAAAATCAATCAATCAATCAATCAATCAATCAATCAATGTCTGAAGCATCAAATCTTTTTTCTCCTGCTCCCAGACACTCAATTATTCTTTCGGCATTTAATGACTATATCTTTTCTAGATTCATTCAAAATGCCTACGCTAAAGTTGACCTTTAGAAAATAACATACATTTCTCCATGCTTTTGACCAGTTTCGCAGGATATAAATGTAGCACACGCCACAGATGTGATTTTAAACTTTCTTGTGGCTACGTTTTAAAATGTTAGAAAATAAATGAGCAAAATCAACTTTAACAATGCATTTCCTTTGCTGCAATATGTCCTAAATATTATCATTTCAGCACATGTCACTAACTTCCATGAGTGGTAGGGACCCAGTGGCGCCAAGTAGGGCTGCACCAGCTTGATTCATTCCTGCATTTAAGCTTGCCCTGTTGCTCTAACCAGTGTGGACCTGACACCCTGTGTTTTAAGAGGTTCTCACTTATAGCATGGCTAATTCACAGTCTGCCCTTCTTCACTTACATACTTTATTTTCACCAAGTTGATTGTGGTTGAGACTCCCAGAATTCTCTTGGCACCCTTGCCTGAATTCTGGCCACTCTTCGATTGCTCTGCTGCAGACACGACATCTCTGTGGCCAGTGGTGCACATTCACAAACATGGAGTTCTTGGTTCGCTTCGTTGCTGGAAAAGTAGCCTCGTTTTCTTTATGTAGGTCCTTTCCTTTGGCTGTTAGGGTTACTTCTGTGTGTCCTACATTGAAGATTGCCTTGGGAGATGGGATCTACTTTCTAGGATATTTTTAAAGTAGTTATCGCTGGCTTATAGGAAAGCTATAGATCTCCATGCATGCATCTCTTAGGACTGGCTGTATTGAATGTATTTCTTCTGGAAGTTTCTCATCTCTCAATTCTTTTGAGTCTTCTCGGCAGTCATCAGTAACATTGACATCAAGAATGAGCCTACTTTTGGTTCCCTGGGCCACATCATCTTTTGGTTCCCTGGACCACATCATCTTTAGCTTCTTAGTTTCTCATTGTGATGTCCTGCACAGTTGTTCAGAGCAGAGTGACAGGTTTCTAACTGGTTTCAAACAGGTTTCTACCTCTAGCTGAGCTCCCTAGGGACTGGGTGACTTTCTGCATGTCATTTAATTTCCCATGTCTCTGAAAGCAGGGGCATGTTCAGATTACCTCAGGGGTAGGGAATATTAAAATAGCTAATATGCATAAGTACTCAAGGCTTAGAACAGCAGCACCCAGGGGCCACACGCTGTCACTCGCCCTTTCTGATCATCTTGATGTATTCGCTACACATTAGAGTGACATCTTGAAATGATAACACTGAATACTTCCTTCTTGTGCTTACCTCCAATGGGAACGTCGTTGGCAAGGTGTGATGCCCGTCAAGTACTCCTCACCATGTCGAGCGATGTTCTGCTCACGTTTTCTCCACATAGGCAGGGAGATCTTCAGTCTAGGAAACAATGGCTGCTCGACTCTGGATTGGTAGCCACATTTTCTTTTCTTGGATGTACAAGTTGGGAAGTGGCAGTCACCGGTCTTCCTGAATTCATCTTAGAATGCACTCATGCAGCACGTCTTTATGAAGTGAGTCCAGTTCCAGTCGTGTGAGCACAGCGGACTGACCCTACCCACGGGGAGTCTGAATCCTTAAGGAGGAAAACAGACAAGGGAGGAAGCAGGCTAGTGGCTCTTACGTGACTTGATCGAAAGTACCATGGAGGTTAGTCAGGTAGTTCCTACGATTAGACCTTTGGTTACAGCCTTCACTGAAATGAGCAATGACTCCAGGGCCTGACCCTACACAAAGCTGGAAAAGCCCACCTTCTGCCATCCTTGCTTCCTGCTGCCACTTGGTGACACAAGTAGCACCGGTTTGCCTGGTTACAGCCCTGACCCAGGGTCTCTGGGCACACGTCCTTGCATCTCAGCTCCAAGAAAGATCTAAAATCTTTTTTGCCCACCTTCCCCTCCGGTTCTCACGCACAAACTCGGGCGGGGCGGGCGGGGGAGGCACGGGGGGGGGACTAGCCCGGTTTCTCCTGCCTTTCTCTGTACTGCCCCCCCCCATCTACTTCCTTAAGAACCACAAAGCTATCTTAGAAAGACTCCTTCCATTTTCCCATGCCAGACACTCCATCTGCTTTATAAAACAGCCATCCTGATTGGTGGAAGGAAAGCAGGGGAAGGAGCAAAAGTTAAATTTTCTGCAAAGCATTATCTTGTCTTGTAAAGAGAATAGCAAATCCCAGGCCCTTCCTGGGTCTTGTCTCTGTTCTGCCCCGCTCTGGGTTATTTTCACCGGCTTTTCTCTTTAGTGATGTTTTCTCTCTGGGCCATTCTTTCCCTACTTGGGTTTGCACACTTGGTCTTTGCTCTTATTTTGGTTCCTATGAAACGCATTCGCAGGGATGCGTTTGTATGACCGTGGTTTTAGCCCTCTGTACTGTCAGATAAATGCTGTTTCCTCGCCACTATAATGAAGTGTTCTACAGTCTTGTTTAAATTTAAAATACTCGGCCTCTGCTTGTCTAATTTCCAATATAGAAATATAGGAATGTCAAAAGCAAGCTCTGGTCGTTATGACACCGTTGCCCCTGCTCTCATAACCTCTGATTTGGGGGTTTTATTCAATTTTACTTTTTACATTGCAGATATTCCTTGTCATCAGTTATCTGACATATTGCTTTTCACTGTGAAAGTACACAGCAGCAACCAGGATTTAACATTCAAATCCTCGCTTAACCAGCTCGTGTCCACTGTCATATCTTTGAATCGCTCTGTTTCTCTAGCACAAGTGTGTATTTTATTAGAATTTTAAATATAATATTCATTGTTTTATGAGAGTTTCATACATGCACGTGGTGTATTCTGATCAAACCCAGTTCCCAGTCTTCCCCCTAACCCCTCCCAGGTCCACCCCAACCCCTCTCAGCTTCATCTTCTCTTTTTGTTGGTGGTTTTCCAAACAAACCATTGAGTCCTATTTGCACTGCCATACGATCATAGGTACGGGGCATCCACTGGAGAAAAAGCATACATGTACCAGATATGCAGCCAAGAAGACAAACCAGAAAGCAGTGAAAGAAAGGCAGACCCAGTAGCAGCCCAAGATTTCCTACCAGAGGCCACACCCCTAAAACTGATTCTCCCTGGCCCAGAAGTCATTAACTACCAATAGCTCCTCAGTTAGGGGTGGGGGCCCCTGAACTCTCCTCCTCCCCATGCTGGGATGTTGACTGGCTCATCTCATGTGGGTCTCATGCAGGCAGCTGTGAGCCCCTGGGTGCAGTGGACCCATCAGGCTCACAGATACTCTTTTGGTCTGGTCTCCCTGGACTCCTGGCTCTTACAATCTGCCTGCCACTCTCTTTCTCGATGGTCCCCAAGCCTTGGGAGGAGGGAGTGTGACATAGATGTCTCATTCGTGTCTCGATATGCATGAGTGCATCTCTAAGTCATGTGTGTCAGAATGGTCATGTGACTTTTCTGTCTACTGTGTCCTTACATAAGTCATAGCTTCCCTCTGTGGTCTCCTTCGAATGCAAGTTATTCACCCATCTTCTTCAAAGCACTCCTGACATTGTATCAAGGTTTAATGACAATGATTTGGTTGTTTGCTTGGTAACAGCCCTGTCCTGTGTTAGCTACTTACAGAATTTTTCATCTTTAAAACAAAGAAAGAAAATACCACATATCTGATACTTGAGTGCTTACTCTAAAACATGACTACTGCTTTTGTCTGAAGAATTTAGTCTTTAAGAACTTATTGGCCGGGCGGTGGTGGCACACGCCTTTAATCCCAGCACTTGGGAGGCAGAGGCAGGCAGATTTCTGAGTTTGAGGCCAGCCTGGTCTGCAGAGTGAGTTCCAGGACAGCCAGGGCTACACAGAGAAACCCTGTCTCGAAAAAAAAAAAAAAAAAACAAAAAAACAAAATAAACAAACAAAAAAAACAAACCAAAGAACTTATTAAAGCTCTCTTATAAAGTACTTGCAAATAAAAAAAAAAATCACACAGTGAAATTAACCAGACCCAAGGGCTGCCATCTCAGTGGACTTCTGACCAGTTAGAGCAGGTCTGGACCTGTGGGTTCATACTGGATTTTACAATTCCAACACACACACATCCACATGCACATGCAACATACACACATGCACACACATGTGCACACGCACACTCCAGGACAAAGATCAAACCACAGGGACAGCTTACTATCCTTTCCTGACCCGTGTCCATTTCCTGCACCGGTTCTTCCCCGTCACCCAAATCCCTCCCCCGTTCCCCATTCTCACGTCTTACTGTGCTCACATGTGTGTTCATTTCCCACACAGAAGGGAGGTCATGTGTTTTTGTCTCTCTGAGAGTGTGTGACCTTGCTTGATATACATTCTAAGCTTTTTTATTTTCCTGAAATTTTTGTGATTTCATTTTTTAGAGCTGGATAGTTTTCCATTGTATATTTTCACTCTCAATTTATGTATTTGTTCATATATGTTATTTATTAACCATATGTTTCATTATCCATCAGATTTTCGCTATCTATCTGTTGATGGACAGCTAAGCTGATTCCATTTTCTTTCTAGAGTGAATACAGCAACAATAAGCCTGACTGATAAACTTGTCTGATATTCATATGCTTTTCCTGAAACATGATTGCAGCTTTTGTTTGAAGACTTTGGTCTTCCTATTGTGAAAATTTTCTTCCATTAGAGCTTTCATTGTTTCTCTTTTGCTCTGAGACCTTGCAAGGGTTCATCTTCAATGTCAACTTGGGCAGATTTAGGGTCACCTAAGACACATGCTTCTGGGCATCTTGAGTGGTTTAACTGAGGAGGGTAGACCCACGGAAACGTGGCTGTGTCCAGTCCATAGGCTGTGCTCCTGAACTGAATAAAAAGGTGGAAGCCAGCTGAGCACCAGACTATCAGCACTGGTCACTGCTTCCTGACTGCAGATGAATGTGACCAGCTGCCTTCCCTGCCACATGACCTGAATTCTGTAGTCCTTAAATTATGAACCAAAATAATCCCTTCCTTCCTTAAGCAGACAGGAGAGAAAGGAGGACAGAGGAGGGGGGAGGAGGGGAGGTATCACTAAATAATTTCCTTCTTGCTTCTTCTTTGAGCACGACTAACAAATCGCAACCAACACCCCTGAATGACCAACAACCACCCACATCACCTATGAGGCTCTAGCATTTATAAATCCTCTGAAAAGTTCCCAGAATTCCAAATGTCACACAGCCACAGAAACTATCTGCTGCTGGCAAAACCACAGTTCTGCTAGAGCAGGAGGCAAATCACAATAAGCTGCTGAGGACAGTCTGAAGCAGCCCCATATCCCCACACCTGAGGTTAAGAATGAAACCACATTCTTATATATGTCAGTGTTTTTAAGAAACCAAAATTCCAGGATTCTCACTCACCCTCCTTTTAGAAACCCCTAATTCCAGAGTGAGCCTCTGTAGAGCCTCTCTGCTGCCCTTTTCTCTCTGGCATCTCTACCTCCACCCTCGCTGACCATGTCCAGGAGACATTACCTCCTAGCGAGGAGGTTATCCTGCACAGAGCTATCAGTGTTCTGTAACTAAGTTTTGCTTCTGGTTGCCTCTAATGTGTCTTAACTCTCAGATTCGATAATCTAATTCATTTCTTGCCATCATTTTCTCAGCTCTGCTGGGGTCCTTTGAATTCCAGTTTCTTTTACTGTATCATTTCCAGAATTTCAGAGTTCTGGTTTGCTTTCATCTCTGAAGCACAAAACTGATGTGACAGTTTCCTCTTACTTCCGGTAGCAAATCTGTTCGTTGATGAAGTCCTTCCTCTCCTCCTGTTCACTGTTTTTCACCGCTCACAGTCTCCGTGTCCTCCCTGACCTGGGACGACCTGCCATCCATGAACTCTCCCTGGGTCTCTGTTGTTTTAGCTGCTTCTGCTAACTTTCCCTTGAATCTAAGACAAAACTTCATGGCCAGGGACAGTCAGCTGAGGGCCAAGGAGTCACATGGTGCTGAACTGTCTCAGCTAATCACGGTCTCTCCTTGTAGGTGGGGGACAGCTGCTCCAGATGTTCAGGGTTGCTCTTGGCCTCTCCCCTTGACCTCTTGCACCATGGGGAAACTAGAGTTGGACAGCTCTGCTTGCTTGTTACTGGACAGCGTAGCCAAGCCATTCCTGAAGGCAGGTGGGCTGCATGATGAGAAGGGAGCTCCCCCAAGTGGATCTGCACCCCCTGCCATAGCCCAGCATGTCCTCCTGGGCAGTACTCCCGCTGTGGCCCAGCCTGTCCTCCAGTGCCCAGCCACTCATCATAGGCTGTGGCCAGTCCTCTCACCCCAGCACAGTCTCCCTCCCCACAGCACAGTGCCCCCTGCTCAGGAAGCAGGGCTGTGAGTCAGCCTTCAATCTGGTTTCCTTGGCATCGTACCTCGCTGAAATTCCTCAAAATTGCTGGCATGTTGATGCTTCTAGCTCCTCTTTTTCCAACACTGAAGCAGATCCTCCTATTTTTGTACTACCTTGCAGGGTCCTTTCTGTCACTTGCAGAAGGGGGTAGCTTAGGTGGGAGGTGGACATCTGTGCTCAGCCTTCCTGTCTCCCATAGTTAAAATGGCCTCCCCCTTTGCACAGTCTTGTTCAGATGGATGAGAGGTCTTGGGTGATTCCTGTTCCTTGACTCTCTTTTAATTTCTTGCTCTATGCTGGCCCTCAGCACATCATCTGGCTTTTTTGCTTTCTGTTTTTGTTTTCCTGGACATGTTCCCTCTCCCTCTCAAATTCCAAGTTAGCATCCCCTCTGATGAGTGATTCTTCCACCAAACATGGCTGCCAGGCGCTGGCAACCTGATCCATATCCCAGCCTATGGCAATATTGATGGAGCTTCCCGCATCCTCCCTGCCCTGCCAAGGTCATGACCTTCAAGTGGAAACAGCAGAAGCTGCTCCCTGCCTCCGGTCCCCATGTGTCCCTTTCAGAAGCTGTGTGTTTCACTAGAGAGCCATTTCGGATCCTTCTGGCGTATCTCTGCCTTGCTTGTGAGTCAGCAGCCGGGCAGCAGGCGGTGGAGGGGTGGGGTGCAGGGGCGCCCCAGGTTGGCTTGGCAGCCTGCCCCAGAACCCAGCACATCACACAATTTGCTGTACCCAGCCTGTGAACAGCTGCCTCTGGCCCTCTGTGGGGAGTCACCAAGCTGCCACAGCTGCTCCTTCTGGGGAGTAGTGAAAAGATCTCTCCCACCAGAGGCTTCTGTGCATCCCTTCGGGGTTTCATGGGATGCAGGCTAGCTTGTTCCTGCAGAGAGACCATACCTCTTGGGTTTAGTTCACTGGCATTACTGCCGCTTGCCTGCAGTAACTGAACCTGAAGCTTGCTATCTCATCCTCTCTTTGATCGTATCCCTGATCGTGACCGCTGCCCCTCACACCCAACCGCCTAAGCCGTGGAGGTAGCCTTTTTTCAAAAGAGTTCTTTTGTCCACCCAGAGTGGCCAGGACAGAGAGAGGGCTACAACAAGCAGAGCCGTGGGAGTCCAGGTCTGTGTGGTTCCCCCTCCCCCAGCCTGCAGTGAGCACAGAACCACGGGCTCTAGGGCAGGTTCAGCCAGCCATGGTCCGTGTTTGCAAGTCCAGCTCCTAGTCTAGTAAAGGTTATTAGAACACAGTTGCACTCCTTGTTTATGGCTTCTTTTGCAATACAACAGCAGAACTTAGATGGGACACAGCCCAGGAGGCCAGCAAAGTCTAAAATATTTACACTCTGACCCCGTGCAGAGAAACATGTTTTTTTCTTGCTGGTGTGGGCCATAGAAAGAAGTCAGACTGAAGTTAAATTAAGTCCTGGGTTCAGTGCGTTCTAGCTGTGTAACCTTGGGCAGCTGCCTCGACCTCTCTGTGTCTTATTATACTTACACACATATTGCTCATAACTATGCCTTTTAGGTCTATGCCAATGGCCGAAAGTGACGCCCTGACATGAGTGAAGGGCTAGGCACTGGGGGACAGGAGCCCCACAGTCATTTCCTCTTTTCCCATCCACCCTTGATGTACTGCCTTCTCCATTCTCTCTTCCACCTCCCTCGGGAGTACTCTGGCATTTCTACCTAAGTCCTCCTCTAGTCACCTGGGATGGACAGATGAAGGTGACAGAGACTCTTCCCTAGCCTCCCCTTTGGGCACCGAGCACTCAGTGACACATCACGAGTGGCAGCAGGTGTCCTCATTCAACCACAAGGATGGCTCACTGGTGCAGGCCATAGTTCTGAGACCTTTCAGGGAGGCACACAGCCCAAGGCGGGTGGGTGGGTGGCTGAATGAGCCACAATAGACTGTCCTGCCTTTCAGATTTGCATCCCAGTTGGAAAATTCCACTTGGGCCTTACAGAGTAGATACGATTCTCAATTCCTAGTGAAGTTGCACTGTCCAAACTGCTGAGCTCAGCACGCTCCGGGCCCTGCAGCCTGCTCAGCACTGGGGCGGTGTCCACCCAAGACGCACACTCAGCACCTGCACGGGATGAGGCTGGCTCCAGGCTCCAGGCCAGGGGGTAGACAGGTTGTCATTCCTAACCTTGAGGGAGCTGAGACAGCTCAGCTTCTCTGTCCAGGAGCAGTGGGGAGTCTGTGTGTGAGGGGACTTCCTGGTTAGAGGACCAAGTAACCGAGGCTGGAGGTAGGGTATCAGCAGGGAGGGGCACCAGAGGGCCAGAGCTGAGCCTGGCACCCCCAGAGGACTTCATGGAAGGAGCTGTTTATGTGCAGCTTCATGAGTGACCAGAAGCCAGGAACTCAGGTGGCCCATGCCAGTGTGATGTAAAAGAACTGTTTAAGACAAGATGCGAGCCCAGGCATCAGGCTGTTCTTCAAAAGGAGAGTTCTACAGTTTAGGGCCCTGCAGGACACAGGGCATGTTGGGAGGAGTCAGAAGAAAGCAAACTTCAGGGAAGTATTTTGGGCAAGGCCTGGGGAACCAATTAGACTAATGAGACCCCAGGGACCCACCATAGTGGGGGCCAGGACCCTCACCAGGTGCCCTTGAGGGCAACAGGAGGAACCAAGCCGGATAGGTTTGGAATCCAAACAAGGAAAGAGGAGCCAAGCAGAAAGACTTTAACTTTTTAACTCTTTCCCTTCCTTGCTCTCCGACTCCTGATCTTGGGCCTTCTGGTGCCTGCTGGGCCCTGTCGCCCTCCAACACCTGCTGAGACCTCTCATTAGCCCTCCAGTGCCTGCTGAGACCCGCCATTGGCCTTTCCACATCTGCTGACTTCCTGGCCCTTTGGGTCCTTTTGGCACTCTGCTTCCTGCTGGGCTCCCATTGGCTTTCTGAATCCTGCCAGCCTCCTATTGGTCCTTAGACCCCTGCTGGCTCCCAATTGCTCTTTGACTCCTGCTGGGCCACCCATTAGCCCTTACACTCCTGGATTCCATTGTTTTTCTGATGCCATGTGAGACCCCCCCATTGACCTAACCTAACTGGGAGTCTCAGAACAAGTCAGATCAAGAGGTGCCACTCATTAAAGTCAAATTCCAGAGAGGGCAGAGCAGGGCAAGCTAGAGGGTGTGAGTGGGGACAAGTGTTGGATTTCAGCGAGATGCAGTCTGGTTAGTGCCTTGGGCATAGGAGCCTCTGTGCTCTTCTCTGAAAGTCAAGCCAAGCAAGCTAGAGCAGTCGCTGGGTGTGCCGCCCTGGAGAAGGGATATGGTATCATATAAGGCTGATCAATTTAGTCACAGGTGCATCATAGCAGAGAGGGGAATGAGAGCTTTCCTATAGAAGGTTCTAGACATGGTGTCCATGATAGTGCCTAGGAAAGGTGGAGTTTAAACTAGGAAGGAAGACTGGCGGACCATAAAAGGGTGTCAGTCGATTTGTAAGACAGGGAGGAGGGCACTCAAACTTAAGGGCCTATCTTAGAGAGAAGAGGACAGGGCCTTAACACAATGTTCAAAGGGGGAGAGGAAGCTGCCACTGGAGGAACTGGGACATCAGACAGAGGGGTAGATGCCACAGGTGGAGGTGAGGGTCTCCCCAGGAAGTCACATCACTGCTCCTACATTGACTCTGACCCCACGGAGTTCTCCCTCTCAGCCTTCATTCCCCAGCATCCACGTATGAGTGGGTTGATGCTCCCTGAGTGCCCCTCCTGTAATTCAATCACTCCTCGTAGAATTCCGTGGGCCTCGACACACAGGATCTGAGGGCTCCTGTAGAAAGGAACGTGGACCACCCACCCCTGTCAGGGTCAGCTGTGTGCAAGCCAGCTCCCCAGCCCCCACCAAGGAGCCCTGGAGTCAAATCGGCTTTCTCCCACTCTCCCGTCTATGTTCTTCTTGTCTGTAATAGAGAACAGACAGACAGGGACAGACAGACAGACCTGGAACAGACAGGGGTGTCATGATGGAGAGAAGCAGGTTCCTTTCAGGCAGCCCAGATTGGGGTGTGAGTGGTGCTAGACACAGCTTCGTCTGCTCTCTCACAAGGCTGCACACAGAAGATCTAACGCATGTCTACATGGAGTGCCGTCCTCTGGATATCACATGACCAGTGTCCTCTTGAACTCTCAGCACAAGTGATTAACCACATGATGCCTGCATGAAAGTAGGCCCATCTCTGTCTCAGTGTGTGTGTGGGTGGGTGGGTGGTTAACACATGAGGTCCTATCCGGCCCATGCAGATGCATAAGTGGTCAGTGATTGGTAGACTGAGATGTTTCCTTCAGAGAAGCTTGTGTGCTGCTCAGGTTCCGGTAAACTCTGATTAAAAGTCACTGTGGGGCTGGCAAGATGGCTTAGTGGATAAAGTGCTTGACACACTGGGGAGTAGAGACAGGAGGATCTCAGGCCAGCCAGTCTAGTCAGTTGGTGTACCCTAGTTCAGTGAAAGACTCAGACAACAAGGTGGAGAGTGACTGAGGAAGGTTCTGATGTCATATGAATGCACACAAAGACATGCATGAACACGCACACACACACACAAACTCTAAATAAATGAATAGGATTCTTGGCCCATCAAGCTCGATTCCAGTGGGACTGTTTCTTTGGTCTATGTTGCTGTCCTCTCTGGAGTGAGCAGACATTTGTTCATTATCCAGAAAAAGTTCACATTGTGCATTAGGGCTGTATAGAAGAACAGACCCAATAGAATGAGTTTATATTACACAGGGGTTATTAAATTTTTCTATACAGTGCATGCTGGGTAGTCGAGCAATGCTTGTCTGCATGCTGGAGAGGCTGAGAACTTGTTAGATGCTCAGTTCACGGGCTGGATGCCTCATCAATCACAATACAGGCCTGGAGGGTCACTGCAGAGATGCTCTCTTCAGTCCACATAGGAAGGCTGAAGAAGCTGGGTCTGGATGTCTTTCAAGGATGGAGGCAGCAGAAGCAGCAGAAGCAGCAGCAGTAGAGCAGATGCACAGGTCAGCAAGGAGCAAAGGCATACAGACTAAGCAGCACTGCTTTTCCTCCAGCCCTCTTTATACCTGGGCCCTGTGAGAAAGGCTCTGCCTACCTCAGAGAAGGTCTTCCCAACTCGATGACTCCTTCAAGGAGATGCACAAACCCACACAGAGCCGATCAAGTTCACAGGCAAGGTGAACCACCATGTACATATTCACTTATACTTGTTCTTAAGTTTCTTCATGCAGGTTCGACTGTTTTACAGCTACACAGTATAAAGCACTAACTTATCTGGAAATAGGTTGGTCTGTGTTCCCACAGGAACACCATTCTGCCACAGGAAGTACTTCTACATGAATTTAAGTGCATGTGTCAAGTCTTAAGTGGGGGTGGGAAAGTGGGAGGAGGGGGGTGTCAGGGGACAAGCAAAAAAAAGAAAAAATGACCCTTATGGTTACCCAGAATTGCTTCAGCAACTTTAACATTCAAAAATAACAGTGAGTGTGGTAAGCCTAGTATGGGAAAACCATAGATGTTGGTAAGGAAAAAGAAGCCTCATGTTTAGTGTCCAACTCCTGCTTACATACCCAAGGTGATGGGGAGCTCACTACCACTTTCATTGTCACTAGGAAGTTTTCTTCTTTATCATCTTCATCTTCTATGTCATTAGCCTCATCTCCTGTCCCTGCTTCTTCCTCCTTCTGGCTTTGGGCCAGAATCTGCTTTTCTGGCCCTTCTAACTGTTGGCTCACTAGCTGCCACAGGGTGTCCAGACCAGGCATCCCGTCTTTCCTGTGACAGCTCTTCTATTTTGAAGCCATCCATCTCTTCCTGCCTTGATCTTCTCTGTGCTAATTTTCTAATTAGTTTAAATTAACGGTAGTTCCTGGGGAGCTGAAGCCCCACTAAAAAGTGACCTGAATTATTCAAACATTGGGACGTTTCAAAACCTATTTAGCCTAATTAGCATCTTAACTCTGTCGGCGCCCTCAGCATTGAAGGAGCTGTATTTGAACACGCTCCGTGTGTTAATGGATTTTTCTTGAATGAACTGTTTAATCAAGTGAAGACACATTTCATGAATGAATAGAAGTAAATCTATAATTATACGTTTTAGTCAGGTAAGTGGAGTGACATTTCAGCACAATCCATCGCTATATATAGTGGTACATTTGAATGACAAAGTAGGTTACCTCGGCTTCCGTAGGAGAGCTGGGGACTCACTCTGCTCTAAGTTCATTTTAACCTAATTAGAATGTTCAGGCTCATGAGTGCAGGTGGCTCTGTTGCCATCTTCACCTGGAGCGCTGTTTTTCTGGATGGTTCTTCAGCTGGGACAGTGGCCTCCATGGGAATGATGTCCTAGGAATGGCTGCTCATCGAAGCTAAGTGTCTTGAGGTCTTGGGTACTCCCATGGCCTCCCGTCCTTGGCTGTCAACTTCGATAGCTCTAAACCTGCCCTGCTTGAGACTCGTGTTTCAAGATAAGACATGGCTACGAGATAGAGAGAGCAGGAGCGGGCGGGAGAGGAGCCCAGCTGCGAGGGAGGATGGGACCCTGGATCTGGAGAGGGTGGAGCCTCGGCCTCAGCCTTCAGCTGAGAACTTGATCTAAACTCAGAGCACAGCGACTGGGGCAGCTGGCTGGACCCAGCTGGAAACCCTTCATCCCTGAGACTTGGCAGTGTTTCTAGTGACAGACCAGTGCAATCTCGTATGCACCCTTATAGAAGGGCGTGGGCCAGGGCTACCATTCAGCCGTGCCTTGGTTCTCCGTCTCTGGGAATGAGGGAGATGATATGAGCTTATTGTTTGAAGCTTCTGGGATAATGTTTTACACAGCAACGGAAGACAAATACTTATTATCAATTACCCTCAATGTCGCTGTAACTTGTGACTTCTGGCAGCCTCCCATTCTCCCCTGGTCCTTGATTGGAATCTCTCACCTGGATAATAGTATCATGAGTACCCATGCATGCGTGTGCACACACGCACACACACACATTCACTCACTCACTCACTCATTCACTCACTCACCTGAATCATCATGTGAACACAGCTCCACCCAGGCCTTCTCCTCTCTTGACTCCTCATCTTGGCTTTCTATAGCACTTAGATTACAACATCTTTAATATAAATTGTTAAGGCCCACACACTCTAGCCCCACCCACCTCTCCTTTCTTGCATCATTCCAACTCAGATGCCCATCCCTTCTTTTAAGCTCCACTTTAATTCCAACTTCAATAGTCTTCTAGTTTCTGTACCATCTTCCTCTACCACGGGACCTTTGCACATGCTACTGCTGTAGCTGAATACTTCCTGCTCCTCTTCTTGGCCTGGGTCTGACTCTGTTTCACTACACTCAAGAGCCTCAGCAAGCTTTCCCCAGGGGAGCCAGCTGAGGAATACCTTCCACACCCTCTGGGCAGAGAGACCCAGGGTGACGAGAAGCTCAGCTCCATGGTAGAAACCATCACCAAGCCCATCACCGTCTTCCCCAGCGCCTGAGCAGAAGAAATGCCAATGTCAGACATGTGTGAGCATGAAACAAATCCATGAGATTGGAGGAGCACACAGACATCATCCCTGAAAACCCAGAGCCCGTGGGAGCTGTTCAAGAAGGCATGAAGCCCCAAAGCCAGTTAGTGGTTGGACAGGAGGTGAGATTTCCGCCCCTGGCTGAGGGGCTGCAAATGTCCCTCCCTGGCTGCCTGTGCTTCATCTTTGGGCTTCTGAACTTGGACTCGATATTGTCAGGCATCTGAGGCTGCTGTGGAGGATCTGTGGGGACAGAAGGGACCTCACTGGCTCTAGGTGTGAGCAACAGAACATGGTGGGGACAGGACCCTGGCAGGACAAGCCTTCACAGAATCCAAAAGCAGTGTGGTAGAATTACTGTGGGATTTCAGCATTGGTCCAGATGGCCCACCTCAAGGTTGTAAGCTTGCTTAAGACATGATGAGTTTCTTGAGGCGATTCTCATGACTGGATTGCACGGTTCTCCTGAGCGTACTTCCTCAATGCACTGTCCCGTCAGAGCACGCCTGGTAGGAGTTTTCAACCTTACCACGATACAAGCATGATTTCCATTCTGTAGAAACAGACTGGGGTTTGTTTGTGTTGTTGTTTTGTTAATCTTTTCTGGTGACAGTTGGTAGAATATCTCACTGTGCAGGGAGCAGCAACCAGGCGATCCCAGGGACAGCCGAGCCTCCAGTGTCCTTGCTCTTTGAAGCGTACGCTCCATTATTTCATGGTTTTCCACTTTCCTGATTTTGAACTCACCCATCCCATCATACATCAATCGGCATCTTCGTTTCATCTTCCTGGGAGTGAAGGGCTCTTACTTCACCCAGAAGAACGTGTTCTTGCTTTTGTTATTTAGAAGCGAAAAGAATCATAGATTCCGAGACTCCCAGTCTAGAGCAAACAGCTCAGACTCTGGCCCACTAGCCAAGAGAACCTGGCATCTCAGTTCAGGGCAAACCTGGGCACTTGGGAGACTAAGATGGGTCTTCTAGCCCCCATGTGAGTGTAGGGGATGGTTCCTTACATCACCCTTTCCTGTACTTTGAAAATGCCCTTTACTGTTGCTTCTCTTCCCTCACCATCCCTAAAGTCCATCAGAATAAATACCCGAGCTGGATGCAAAGGCCTAGGAGCTAACGCAATGGGGGCCAATGGCTGGCAGTGCACTTGGACCTGTTCTGAGGCCCCAAGCTAGAGTGTGGGAAGATCGCCAGACTGGGCATCTCCCCTTGCTTGCTCATAGTTGAAATGGGGGGAGGGCAGGATGAGACTACCTTTAGGGTGAATTTGTTTGTTTGCCAAACAAAACATAATACAGGTTTTCACACCTTCCCTGACACCTCACAGATGTCCCAACCACTGGATTCTTTCTCACTTTCAAGCAAGGCCCAGAACTCCATAGCATACAAAGGCGTTCCACAGCCCCATGCTGAGCCTCGAACCCAGTCTGTGAGCAACATGCTCACCGCCTCTGTTTTCAGGTGAGAAGAAAGAGATACAAGGGAAGCAGGGTCACCTCTCCAATTGTGGACGACACACAGAGCTGGGGCTTGACTGTGCCTGCCCCTTGTTGAGCGCACTGATTTGCATTGCCAGCCAGCTGGTGTCCCCATACAGGCACCACTGAGATGGGACCTGTGGCTGGAAGCCTCGAGGACTCACAACTGAGCCATAGCAGCAGAGGCAGCATCTGCAAATACTGTAGCAGGGGCTGGAATGGAGCTTGGTGGTGGAGCATCTGCCTAGCATGCACCAAGCTTGCTGTGCCCGTCACTTTCCGCTGTGTGATACAACACCACCTCCAGAAGCAATTAAGGAAGAGTTGTTTGGGCTGATGGCTGCAGAGGCATCACAGGAAGCAGAAAGAAAGAACTGGACATGACAGAAGCTATAACTTCTCAAAGTAAGGCTCCATGTTCTAAAAGGTGCCATAACCTTCTCCAAACAGCACCACCGACCAGGGGTCACATGTTCAAATGACTGAGCCTGTAGGAGATGTTTCTCATACAAACCACACACTTGGGTTCAATCCCTAGTACCTCCAACAAAACAAGATGCAAACAATAACACTGGACAGCGGGATGCTTCTTCCTGTTACAAAACATCTCTCATGAAGCGTCTCAAACATCCAGAAAACTATAAAACAAAATAAATACCAGGACTGTCAGGCAGAGTTCATAACTGTCTGCACCTCTCCCTTAAGGGACTAGTGATCAGTGGTGGTTCACACTGGCCCTTTGGCTCCCCTTCCCTGGTGGTGGCTTCCTGGACAGTGACATGCAGAGCCAGATTGTTCAAAAACCATGTTGATGCTATATGCTTCAGATGGATCCTCTGACTATTGACATAAGAAAGTTTATTTTTATTGAGGTAACGCATACAGAACGTCACATCTTCCCACTTGACCATTTGTAAGTACACAACATCAACAAGGGCCCTCATGAGTTACATAGCTGCAGTGTTACACGTCTCCTGAACCTTTGCACCACCCTAAACTGAGACTCTGAGCATGTTAAGCACCAAATCCTGTTCGATGTGCCTGCCCCATCCCCCCATGACGGACCGCCACGCCACACCACGCCCCACACACCTCCCATGAACATCCCATTATTCTATTTGCCTATCCCAGGTCCCCGTGTGTAATTGTGGTTCTGTAGCCACCTTTCTTTAGATTAACTCATATTGTAACATATGCAGAATCCCAATTGTTTTGTATGCCACTCTGGGTGTGCACACCATGTCTTTACGTATCCTTCCTGCAGCAGGCCTGTGGGTTGCTTCCACCTTTTGCTGTTGTGAAGAATGTCCTGTGAATATGGGTGTTACAGTTGAAAGGTACCGTCTCCACCATGGGCTCATGGGTTTGACTACTTGGTTCCTCATCCAGAGTTTCATTTAATAGAGTTGTGGAACCTTTAGAAGATGGAGCCTAGCTGAAGGATGTGGGTCGCTGTGGGACTGGCCTAGAGGATTGAAACCTGGCCCCAGTTCTGGCCTGAGCTCTCTCTGCTTCCTAGACTGCTTCCTTCACAGACTGCTGCCATGATGGACTGTACCCTCTTAGACTCTGAGCCAAGACAAAGCCTTCCTCAGCTGTGGAGATGATTCAACGATTAAGAGTGCCTGCTCCACCTCCAGAGGACCCAGGTTCTCAGGACCCATGCTGGGCAGTTCATAAGCATCTGTAGCTCCAGGGTATCTCTATGGGCAACTGTACACACACACACACACACACACACACACGCACACTAAATAGACACATGATAGATGGATGGATGGATGGATGGATGGATGGATGGATAGATGATAGAGGTAGATAGATACATAGATAGATAGATAGGTAGATAGATAGATAGATAGATAGATAGATAGATAGATAGATAGATAGATAGAAAGAAATGGTAAACATAAAATCTAAAACCCTCCTTCCTTTCAGTTACTCTATCAGATGCTTTGCTGAGAAAGTAGCCAATAGAAAGACACATCCCTGTTGTCATTTCCTGTGGCTGTCATTCCCAGGAGTGGAGTTGCTGGAGTAGGTGGTAATAGAGGTTTGGTTATCCAGGTGCTGCCATCTTGTTTCCCAGAATCTTGAACCACTGTACGTTCCTGAGGTGGTTCCCAAGGAGGTTCCATCCTCACAAATGCTTGTTCCTGTCTGCTTCTGTTAACGGCCATCTCAGCAGAGTCAGCAACGTGTGCTTATCACCATCTCCTCCTCTTAGGCTCTAAAAGGGGACGGTCACACTCAGGGGACACGGTCACAAGCAAGTCAGAAACAGCAGGAGCCAGAAGCTGGGTCCAGCCTCTCGCCTAGTCCTTCTTAACATGGCACAACATGGGGCTCTCTTGTTGCATGTTTGGGGCACTTAGTGATGGCTTCCAGCCAGATACACTCTTCAGGTGTGTTCTGTTTAATCCAAACTTTAAACAAAAATCAACACCAAGAAATATGAGGAATTTTTATATTGTAAAAGCCTGAATTTTTTATTTCTTCCTCCAAAGTGTCCTGGGCCCATTTCCAGCATGGCAATGGAACAGCAATGGTTGTCCTTAGAAGGCCCTGTGGTCTCTAGGGTCCCACAGTACCCCAGAAATTCCTGATGTCTGGCCATGACGACATGCAGTTGGCAGCCCTCTGCTGTGTAGGCACACATTCAACCCATAGGTTCGAACCTCACCGTTTCCACCTCACTCTGCTCCATGTTGTTCCTCTGGGAGTCTTGGCTATGTCTTCACTACAAGAGAAAGTCACACTGGAGTTTATACTGCAAAACATAAACAAGGTATCATTAGACAGCCTAAGCTGGCAAGACGGGGTACTGGCCGGGCCACCTCTCCATCTTGCCTCTTGTAGGAATTCAGAGGTCAGGCTGAGCAGTGCCAGCCTTGTATAGCATCGTGTCAACGTGTCACATGAAGGGTGATACTTCCTGCTGTCTCTCAGAATAGTGCTCTCTTCTGTCTCTCAGTGGTGAAGAGAAAATGTCTCCCTAACTCAGCCCATGCTGAGGAATTTGTCCTTTCTGGCAACAGCCCACCCAAGTTTTTTGTCTCTGTCTACAGGTGAGGAATGACCTTACTGGGGTTCTATACGGGGAAGACATCGAGATCTCAGACACGGAGAGCTTCTCCAATGATCCCTGCACCAGCGTCAAAAAGCTCAAGGTAGGTGCAGCCTGTCACTAGGCTCTCTCTTACCAAGGGCTGGGAGCCAGGAGCTATCTGCCTCATCAAAACAAAACATTGCTGTTAGGGTTAAAAGCCCATCTCCTGACCACCCAGCACCAGTCACTCTAAGGACAGAGGAAGACAACTTGAGGTTCCCCTGTTGTAAATATGTCTTCCTTTCACTACCTACAGCAAACCCCTGACCCCTCTCTTGGACTCCCAGAGAGTCCCATCCCTGTCCTCAGGTTGGTCACAGCATGGCTAGGAAGAGGGTCCACTCTCAAGGGAATCAAGAGATTTAAGGCAAAAGGAGGGAGAAGTGACTCATGGCATTTGGGGGTGGGGGGAGGGACAGTGGAGGGAAAGGGTCAGACCTGACTCTAAGGAAGACAGCACTGGACAGAGCCAAGCAGGATCCCAGGCTGCAGGGAGGGAGGGCTGCAGATCTAAGGGTGGCGGGCATGTTCTACTGTGGGAGCATCAGAGTTCCACAGAGCATGTGGCCCTGGAGGAAGGAGTACTGGGTGATACAAGGCTGGAAACAGAGTTCTGGGCCAGTTCCCAGCAGCCAAGCACTCGGCTAAGCAGTTCTGCCTTCTCCCAAGGATGGAAGGAAGCAGCTGTCACCTAGAGCTGCGGACTCCTTTCCCTTCCATTCCCTCAGAGCCACGGGTGAAGCTGTCAGCATGGCAATCGCACATGCCAACTGTCAGTTTCTTTTCTGACTCAAGCAGGTTCAGGTCTCCCCTTGACACAGCAGGTGGCAACTATGAACCATTCGATATATTTCCATTTGCTGATGGAGATCTGGAGCCCCCAGAGAGTCAGGGAGCCAGAGGAACCAGAATATTCACACATGTCCTGGTCTCCTCCAAAAGCAGACAGAGCCTGTGGGTGACACTTTTGCCCTAGGAGTCGCTTCGGATAAGGAATAGCACCTAGGGACAACCCAGTGGTCATAGCCAGAGCTTTCTCTCCATGTTATCAAGGTCTGTGCTGTTGCAGGGTCTAGATGGGCCCTGTGGAGCCTGGAGGACTCAGGCTCGTGGGAAAGGAAGCCGTGGCTGAGCCAATCTTGCCCAGCCATATGCAGAGTGTCTCCTCAGAACAGACGCTTGAAATAGCTTCTGGCCTCTAAGGCCCAGCTGAGTTCTGAGGGCCCTGGAGTTGAAAGGCAGCGTGTGTGGAGCTGAGGTATGGAGATCAGGGATGGAACAGGACGTTCTGCTCATCAACCAAGTTGATTGAAGAAGTGTGGAAAACAGCGGCCAAAATACCCAGGCTCTTCAGCCTCCAGCTCCTAGCTGGTCACCAACCCAGGGCTGGCCACTGACCATCATTTTCCCATTTGAACTTCCCAAAGTCCTCTGGCAAGGAGGTTCTTTAGATCTATTTCACTGATGGGGACTGAGGGTCAAAGTAACTGGGTAACCCCTCAAGACCTTCATGAGAAATACAGGGCAGGAATTTCACCTGGGGACTGAAGGTCCCTCTACCCAGCTGCCCCCAGCTCCCAGTGCTGCCAAGGTTTGGGGAGGATATCCTAGCACTGCATAGCTAGAGGGTGAAGCAGGGGCAGGAGGCAACGCCCTTCCTCCTCACCAATTCGTCTCATGGATCCATGTCTGTTTGTTTCCTGGGGCTGTTTTCACTGTGCTACAGCAAGGTGTGGCTCAGCAGCAGGAGTGTGTGCTCCCTGGTCTGGTTCTAGAGGTTGAGGTGCAGGCAGAGGTTGGGGTGTAGGCAGAGGTTTGTGTGTAGGCAGAGCTTGGGGTGCAGGCAGAGTTTGGGGTGCAGGCAGAGGTTGGGGTGCAGGCAGAGATTGGGGTGGGGTGGCACCATGCATTCTCTGAGCTTACATTTCTCTCAGACTCTGGCATCCACGGTCTCAAGAGGCCTGACCTGTGGCTGTGAAGTTCTAACCCCATCTCTGGTGGCGCCCCCTCCCTTCACCACACCGTCCCCTCATCAGGACACTCCTGATGCTAAGTTGGGTAACCCCTTCTACTGTAGCCCAATCCTCCTCCACTACACATGGGGTCCCCTTCCAGAATGCTGGTGTTAGACTTTTAGCACGTCCTTTGGAGGGACACAACCTGCCACATTACACATACTGACTATCCATCTCCTTATTCAAGTGTCTGCCTCCTATTAAAATGCAAGCTTCCAGAAGCTTCTCGTCACCTAGAACCAAACTCTGTTGAATAAGCTGCATATGAGTGTCTAGGCGGCAAAGACAAAGGAGGAAACATAGAAAAATTAGTCAGAAGGAAGGACAGACAGGAAGTTCTAAAGGGGCTGGAAGAAGGGCGAGTCTCTGCTATAGTGTGGGCTAAGTGAAGCCATGGCGCAGAGGACAAGGAAGAAGCTGAGTATCTGATAACAGGACAGGCATCTGCAGCAGAGGGCAGAGCCAGGGCCAACAGGAAAATAATCAATAGCGTGGAGGATGCACCTGAGACACTCTCCCAGCATTTGGAGCAAATGGCTAGCCCGATCAATCCTGTGAGAGAGAAGATGACGACGGTGTGAGACTGGAGAAGAGGGATAAGAGGACGCCAGGACACTCGAGGGTGAACCAAAATAGATGCCCCAAGAGCAACGGCTCACAGAGCAGCCAGGATCTGGGCTCTAGAACATTCTGCACTAAGAGAACAGGGACGGCTGAGGAATGGGGACCTGGGAAGGTGGCTTGGTTGGTAAAATATAAGCACAAGGACCAGAAACCCACACAAAGAGCCAGACATGGCAGTGACAGGGAATCTGGAATCCCAGTGCTGGAGAGGGAAAGACTAGTGGATCTCTGGGGCTCACTGGCCTCATGGGCTAACTCCAGGTTCTGTGAGAACTCTTAGAAGAATGGACCCCTGACCTCAACACACATGCACACTCATGTAAATACTCACACATATACAAGCCTGCACACATCCAAACACACACCTTAGAAAACAAACCTGGATCACATGAAGTTGTCAACATTTGACCACTGTTGAAAATGTAGTTAGCACGAAAATGTAAAGTTGTGTGTACTGGCTAGCTAGCTGATCTCTGTGTCCTAGCCACTTTGATATAGGAAAGGACACCTAGACACATTTCAGCAGATGTTTTCGTGTATAAACTTGAAGGATAAATCTCACAATATCTAAACAGAGCTATGGAGGTTGTGGCAGGGGCAGGAAGTCAAACTTCCCCCAAGGTTCTCAAACCCAGGCTGCCCTCCAGCCTCTCTGTACCATGAAACTCCAGGGTTATTGGAGCACCTGGGACATACGTGTTATTGTGTGAGGCTCATGTGATGTACCAGCAGGGGACCCTTCTGGAAGGTGATCCTGAGAGCCAGCTGAGAACAGTGGTGCACTTCATAACTGAGGTCGGGAGAGAAACAGGCAAGTAGGGACCACAGAATCAGAAGAGAGAGAAGTTTAAACAATTGCTGAAAATGGAAAAGAGCATGTGACTTCCCACAGAGTGCAGAAATGGGTACCACAACAGTAACGGAGACGTGGAATCTGGAGTGCACCCTCGGAGCCTGGGAAATGGGGAAACTTAAAAACAGACAACAAACTCTTGGTCTCCGTAAGAGAAGAGACCCAAAAGAGGCATGTTCATAGTCAAGTCTGACAGTGGAGGGAGGCTCAGGTGAGCTGAGTCGGAAGCCTGCTGCCCTGAGACCCAGGAACCCCTCTCTACTACCACCTAGAATCTAAAATTGTAGAGAAACCTAGACTGAAGGAACAACACGGTGGTATACAGAACCCAAAACTCCCAGAATATGAAAGATGGCAGCAAGGAAAAATATCTGATCCACGTGTCCAAACAGCAAACAAGCTTTAAAACAGAATACTCCCGATAAGCCATTGCAGACAAAACAGTAATTCCGACCAGAAATCCAAATGGGGTCAACTTCAACATGAAATGTCAAAAGGTAGTTTTTGTATTTGTTTCTGTTGTTGTGTGGGTGATTTTTTTTTGTTTGTTTATTTAGTTGTTTGCTTGCGCACGCTCGAGCGCATGCGTGAGTGCGTGCGTGCGTGCGTGCACCCGTGTGTGTGTGTGTGTGTGTGTGTGTGTGTGTGTGTTGGTTGGTTGGTTTATTTTGTTTGAGATAGGATCTGTATGGCCCATCCTGCCTCAACCTCTTGAGTTTCTGAAGTATGGAACAACCACAGCATCTTGATGCAGGCATTAAGTGCTAAAGCCTGGACAGAAGTCTTCCACAGTAGATAGAATCCTGCCAAAGGGGATCAAGAAGCAGGCACTGGGCAGGCCTACTATGGATGAGGGGGACAGTGCTGTGAGATGACCAAGCACATGGTCTGACCCTGCTCTACTTGACATCTTGGTGAACTACAAAGCTGGCCTGCAGGACTCCATGGGGAACAGGTAGGAACAGAGCAGGAAGCTCCTGTTAACTCTCCTTTTTCAGTTACAAACATAACTGATATTTGCAGTCTAATGCTTGTTAAGCACACTCTTCTCTCTGTGTAGCCTTCCCGTGGTGCACTTCTCTTCATCACAGCAGAAGCTCAGTACAGGCTTTGACTCAAGCAGGCCTGTATGTCCTTCCTTCTGCTCCCTGACTCAGCTATCTTCAGCCACCAAATAAGCTCCTATGATGGTCCTCACGAGCAGAACACTCCCAAGATTGAAGAACTAGTGGCTGATGTCATCTTGGAAACCCAAGAAAATGATGAGAAACAAGATATGAATCCATAATATGTCCTATCCTAAAATAATCATGGAAGTTTCTGTAAAAGCCGTAAAGATCCAGGAGACTGTGAGCTCCATGTGGTCCCTAGGTCCACAGAGCAACCACTATGCGGTCATCAGTGGAGGAGGCAGCCTTGTGTCTGCACCACTGCTGGGAAAGCAGGGCTAACTGTGAGCTGGTTTTCTGCCTCTTATCTCATCACAGCCTGCCCTCTGGCCTCAGCCTATGCTTCTCCTTCAACACCCAAGACAGAACTGTCCAGTACTTGATTTGTGCTTAGATTTATTTATTCTTTTAATCCTCCCAGTTATTATACAGTAGCAGCCAGCAAATAATGGCCAATGGGCCAAATCTGGCCCTCTGTTCTGTTTTATAAATAAAGTTTTATTGTAACACATTCATTTAGAACACCGCTTTGGGCTGCTTTTGTGCTCCAGCGGCTGAACAGAGTCATTGCCACAGAGAATAATTGCCCATAAAACCTAGACTATTTACTACCCAGCCCTCTATAGGCAGTGTTATCCTCAGTTTACAAGTTGAGAAAATGGAGCTCAAGGAACTTAGCACACACTGGAGGCCATGCCACAGCCCGATGGACGGGATGTCACAGCATGGGGGTGGGGCTGCAGGAGGGCATGTGGCCACACAGCCTGGTCCCGGCTTCATGCCCGTTTGCCCCTCGGTATCTAGGGGATTCTTCCGTAGCCTTCAAACATTGTGGATAATGCTCATATATAAAGAGTAAAAGGCAGCCTTTCCCTTATGAGTCTTCTTATCAACACATCAGGCAGGAGATGGCTCTGTGGCTTACACCCACGGAGGAGGCAGAAGAGGGGGAACGTGGGAGTCCACAAGACCCAGGCTTGGAAGAAATCCCCAGTACTCACCTTTAAATACCTAGGAAAGGCTGGGCTCCAGCAAGCCATCATGGGGAACTCTACCTGCATCCCACAGGCCGCATGCAACCCAAGATAGCTATGAATGGGGTCCAACACAAAACTGTAAACTTTTTAGAACATTGTGAGGTGTCTCTGCAGTATCTACTTGTAACTAGGTTGTGCAGCTCTTAAGTATAAACATTGTAGATGACATCATCTCGAGTCTCACTGTCAAAAGACTTGCTACACCTGCAGGAACCAGGTCTCTGACTCTAAAAAAGAGTAACCTATTTTTGAGTGAGTCATAAAAATAGCCCAATACTGGTAAGCATTCCTGTGGCTGAGAGAGCACAGAGAGGAGCCAGCATTGGACCCACCAAAGGGAGAGGACAGGAGAGTCTATCTCAGGTGGGGGCTCACGGGTCAGAGGGAGGCGCATTCATTTCCTATGGCAGATGAGACAAGGCTATGTGCATGCAAATCACACAGATGTGTCTTTCTGGCCTGGAGGCCAGAAGCCAAGCACATGTCTTAGCAACTGAAGATGAAGATGTCAGGGATGATTCCTCCTGGAGCTTAGAGGAGAGGGCACTGTCTCTGTGCGTTGACTAGTGGCCTCCACCTCTGACTTCAGAGCCACCTGTCACTCAGCCTACCTCTCTGCTTGTAAGCCCCACCCAGATCATCCAGTGTCGGATGAGCTGCCTTAGCTATTCCCGAGGCTTAAACCTCATTCCATGGGGTATCGCATCCCCATAGACACTGGGACTGGGATGTGGATGTCTGTGGGAGGCTCTACTCTACATAAGACAGCCTAAAGATGCACCCTCCAAGCCTTTGCTCCATGGGAGAGCAAATTGGTTTCTCCTTTCTCTCATCGGCCAGGAAAAGAGACTGTCCTCTTTTTCCTGAATCTACTCGCCCCACATCTGTTCAGGCAGGAAGCCCAGGCCAACCTCTGGAAATAGCTTTGCCCAGGCCCTCAGGGTGCACAACCAAAGAGAAACCATGGTTCGTCGACCCTGAGGCCAGTTTTGCTCGGAGACACGGAAAAGAAAGAGCAATATTTTTATGTGAAGCCAGATATATTATTGGAAAGCTAAATATACATGAATTAAAGAAATGTCACACGTTGCCGATGGGCTGCTGTGGGCTGTCCCGTTTCCATGCTCTTCCTGGAATGTGAGGACATGTTTCCTGCTTCTGTGCCTTTAGGGGTATGTCGGGTGGGAGGAGGAAGAAAGGTCTAAGGTAGATTTTGGTTAAGTAAGAGAGTATTCATTCTGGAGACTGTCTTAGCTAGGTCTTTATAGACAGTCTCTGCTGGCCCTTCCAGCCCACGACAGGCCAGTCCCTCGCAGCTTTGTCATGTCCCTTCAGTACCTCATAGAATGGTATGTGAAACTGTGTTTTGGTAGCCCCATGGTGAAGTGAGGGGGCCTACAAGAGTCTCTAGAAGACGGAGAGGTCAGCATCAGGTCACCTTGACTTTCCTTACAGAACCCCACTCTCCAGTGGTAAGAAGGGTGCCAAGCTGTGCTGAGACCTCAGGGTACTCGTATTCAGCCTCTGTCTCTTTCGTGACTCAGGATGGCATATGCCACTCATGCCCTTGCATGTCACCTGCCGAGCTTCTCTCTGAGTGGCTCTACAGACTTAATGCTGAGTTCAGCAGCCCAGGCCAATTGGCGGCAGCACACATGGGCCGGGAGTTGTCTTACTCAGCCCAAGAGTTCTAGGCAGGATGTGTGGCTGGCCTAGAATCACATTTCTTGTGTTCTTGTGTTCTGGGATCACACTTAGATGGCATCTAGGCATTTGCCACCACTTCACATCAGTGTGTTTTGGAATCTAAGAGTTGAAGTCCTTGTAGCTGGGGATAATATGAACATGGCTGTCAGAGAGTATAGACTCAGGAGAAGGCTAGAAGCAGGATGAGGCAGTAAGAGGGCTAGCCCAGAACGCCCGCAGACACCCCACAGATCTGGGATGTGTACAGGGGCATGTTTCCTCCCTTGTCTGTCAGCAGCTGCCGTCCGCTGGTGTGTACAGTGTGGTCTTGCCCCTTCAGCCGTAGGCACTTTCTAGAGAAGGGCCATGCTCACTGCCACTTGGGGCCCAGGGTGACCTCATCATCCATTGCTGAATCCTTTGAGCCTTCGTTGCTCAAGGTGGCCATGACAATGATGTCTCTCTCTCTCAAGAAAGGGCTGAGCTGCCATTTGCCAGCCAGATGGAGCCTGCGGGTTCTTGCTGTGTTAGGACCCGCACAAAGTGGAGTTAAATTCACGCAATGGATTGGGTGCTCATTCATAAGTGTGTGACTTTAGGTCCCTAGAGGATCCTGGAGACACAGGAGTTCTGGACAAAAGATAAAAGAGGACCAAAAAAGGAGAAAGGACATCTACCCAGGGCTAGGGCATACTCTTTATATTTACGGAGGTTCTAGGAGTTGGGAGTCTGAGACAGGGTTCTGGGTGTGAGGGTCTGTGTGGAACTGGACAGCCCTCAGTCACTTCCACTCCACCCCCATGACTGCCTCATTCAGAATGCCCTTCCTGGGGCAGTGGCCTCCTAGGGTATGAATGCAGAGTGTTATACTGGGGGCTATCATGGAAATTGTCACCTGCCCTGACATTCACCTTCACTCCAGGAGGCCCCAGAAGAGTCAAGTCAAGAAAGCTTGGGATTGTCCAGTCGATACCCTCAGCTATGGTCTTCTTCTCCAGAGATCATAGCTTTGTTCTGTCATTGTCACCTGCAAGGACACACCTGGATCTTCCTCCATTGCCTTTCACGTTCTTATGTAATTTTCAGCACAGAGGTTTGAACCTAGGCCCTCAAGCATGCTAGGCGAGCTCCGTACAGCTGAGTTGAAGTCTCTCTCTACACAGCCCAGGCTGACTTTGAGTGTGTGATCCCCTGCTTTAGCTGAGACTACAAGCCTGCTTCATGGAGCCTTTCCTCTTAAATTGCCCCAGGCCCTAAGATCAGGAAGGTGAGCTCCAGCCTGGCAGGGTGAGGCACTGGCCAGAGTAAAACCATTGCCTACCTGAGTTTTATTTTTCACCCTCTGGACTTCCAGGAAGAGGTTAATCTTCTGGACAATGACAAATGTGGTTCCAGAGCTTATATGTGTATGTGCTGTGTGTGTGTGTGTGTGTGTGTGTGTGTGTGTGTGTGTGTGTATACGTTTGTGTCCTACAAACAAATGTCCCTCCAGGGTGAGGAAACACAACCCCCCCATAAATCCCCTCAGATGCATGTTTCCCATTTGACTCAACACTTCACCTGTTCTCAAGGCAGCAACCCACCTTGGCCCAGGCTCTTCCCTGCCCTCCTGGCTCTCTACTCTCCAGAACACAGTAGACAGGAATAGCTTTCTGCCTCAGGCCTCGCTCCCAACAATGTCTTTCTTCAGGGCCCTCTGAGGGTCCTGAGCACCAGAGGGAGAGTCCAGCTCTGGGTGCTGCACAGCTGGGGGAAGCCACTAGCCTCTTTAGAAAGGGGAATTCCTGGATCTATGATTCCTCAGGCCCATCAAAACCTGACATCTTGAGAGCCCATAGCCAAGTGGTCCTTGCAGCATAGTTGCCATAGCAACAGAGACACTGACTGGACAAAGTGGAAGGGCAGAGCTGGCTGTTTATCTGTCAGCGGTGGGGAGTTGGTCACCATAAAGATGTGGGCCTTTTGGTCCATTTGAGAAACAGACACGTGAACCCAGACAGCACCAGGCCCCAGAACTAGCAGGGTATCAGTACAGTGACAATCATGCCTGTCAGCTGCTGAGCAGCCAAGGGCCCACCATGAGGCTCCAGGACTGTGTCAGCATCCTCTCCTAGCATCAGGCCTCAGGTATGACCTCCCTCCCTCCCACTCCGAGCCTCAGTTTGCTGGTTCCACCTGTTCACCAGCTCCAGAGCCAGCATGTTCCTATATCCAGCATGCCCTGTGCTGGCCCAGGGGCCTGAGGGGAGTCATGCTGCCCTTGAGTCAGGGGAAGACAAAATTAAAGTGGATTCAGGTCATGGTGAAGGCAATTGTAGGTTCTCTCAGCCTAGTGGGGAATGGGCAGTGGGCTTGATGAATAAATAGCATGGCAAGTAAGAGAGGAGAGCTAAGATGAGGGGTGAGAAACAGTGTTTTAAGAGAAGAAAGAAAGAAAGAAAGAAAGAAAGAAAGAAAGAGAGAAAGAGGGAGGGAGGGAGGGAGGGACAGAGAGAGAGACAGAGAGAGAGGAAGAAAGAAAGAAAGAAAGAGAGAAAGAAAGAAAGAGAGAAAGAAAGAGAGAGAGAGAGAGAGAGAGAGAGAGAGAGAGAGAGAGAGAGAGAGAGAGAGAAGGACCTTTGGGATGTAAACTTGTACAAAAGAGGAGGGGTCAGTGTGAGAGTGGAAGCATGTGTAGACAGATGAGATGGATGGATGGATGGATGGATGGATGGATGGATGGATGGATTGACAGATGGGTGGATGGATGGACGGATGGATGGATGGATTGGTGGATATGTAAACGGATGAGCAGATAGATGAATAGATAGATGGACGGATGGATGAGTTGATGGGTGGATGAATGGATGAATAGATTGGTAGACAGGTGGATTGATCGATATGTGGATGGTAAGTGGGTGAGTGGGTGGATGAATGACAAACGAATGTATCTTCAGAACTGCAGGTAGTTCTTTCTTACTCCGTAGAAAAGTAGTGAAAATGGAGATGGTAGGTGAAGAACCTCAAGATCCTAAGAGTGTTTGATCTAGCTTGGGAGCCATCTCAGGTTTCTTCAGTCAGATCTGGAGTTTGCTATTTTTCTCCCTCCTCTGTAGAGGCCACTGGACGTGAAAGAGTGAAGGCAGGGGTCCAGCTATTCTCTAAGGGAAGAGGAGTGTTGACCAAGCCCAGAGGATAGGGCTGCAGGGACAGGCTGGCTCTGGAGCTGGTGAACAGGTGGAACCAGCAAGCTGAGGCTCGGAGTGGGAGGGAGGGAGATCACTGAGTGGAAAAAGACTCCAGTCTCCAGCTCAGCGAGTGGGAGGCTGTGGTGCCACTCCCAGTTCCCAGAGACACAAACAGGAGGAGGAAGGGGCTTGTAGAGAAAGATGAGAGTTCAGCTTGGGACATGTTGAGCTGCAGGAGCCAAGAGACACCAATAGGCGAGCTCTGTGGAAAGCAGGGGCTAAGTTCAGGAGGGTGACACAGGCTGGATGCAGTATGGAGCTGAAGGCAGAATAGGGTACCAGAGGGTGAATCTGAGGAGGGCTGACAGGAGGGATTAAGGGTGGCAGAGAGCCACGGGGAACACCCTGAAGACCAGAAGGCAAGCTGTGTTGTAATGAGCCCTGGACACCTGCATCACAAGGCAGGGCGAGGAGGACAGGGAAGACAGTGCCTGCTTCAGATGTGACAAGAGGCAGGCTTAGGAGACTAAGGCCCAGGTATGGAGCTAGATTCAGAACCCAGTTTCTCTGGCTCTGAAACCCAACTGGCTGTTTTGCTGTACCATATTTAGCCAGTGGGGTTAGCAATCTAGATGCACAGTAAACATGGAAGATGGACGAGTAAATAATGCTTGGATGGACAGACAAATAGACAAACAGATGGACAGACAAACATTGTTAGCAGCAAGTAATGTAAAAAAGCTTTCAGCCAATAACGGGAAGGCTGGCATGCTCCTGGGAGCCCAGCCGCAGAACGGAAGCAGCCTGAAACTTTTTATAGCACTGCAGACTGTGGAGACAAAGGCTCGCCTTAATCCAGTGCCTGCTAACGACCCTTTAAAGTCCTTTTCTGAGCAAGTGTGGAGTTTTTCCCCCTCTTCTTCCCATTCTTACTTGCAAGCAAAGGCTAGTTTTAGCACAGGGCTTTATTTTGCTAACACACATGATGAGTAATATGGCCTCCCAGTCAGCACTTTCCAATTTTAAAGGCTGCTAAAAACTGATCTTTAAAGCCCTGCTTCCTGCTCCCCACCATCAGAGGGCCTGGGTGCCTAGAGAGGACAAAGGCCAACAGGTGCCTCCTGCAAAGCTAGGTCAGGAAGCCACAGGGCAGGGTCAGGCATCAGCCAGCACCCAACTGGCCTCCTGATGGCAGGGCCCAGGCTGGGTCCCTGTGACAGGGAACTTCAGGCATGTGCTTGGTAAATGTTTGGTGAGTGAATGCATGAGTCTCATGGGCTTTTCTAGGCAATACTCATCTGTTAGCCACCCGGTGGTGATCTAAATTCAGCAAGGTAGAGTTTGCAGGCAGAAATGGAGATGGGCTGGGGGAGGTACAGACACATGGCTAGCTAGCACTCACGGGGTGTGTGCTGTGTGCCAGGCACTGTGGTCAGCATCTCCTGAAGGGTGCTTCTCCCAGAACCCGTTACAAGGGAGGAGCCACCACTGTCCTCATCTTTCAGGGGAGCAAAGTGAAGCCGAGATGAGACAGAAGACACCTGAAGCCGCTCACAGCTTGTTGGTGGCACTTAGATTTTTAATGTGACTCCAAAGTACCCCAAAAGCTGTGACCTAGGGAGCCCTGTGAACTCAAAGGACATCTCAGGAGACTGACTATCAAGGGAATAGAAAAGACCAAGACATACGGACAGTATGGCTGGCTCGGAATCCTGGCTCTGTCACCCTCCTGTGGTCTCAGTTTCCCTGTAGACAAAATGAGAAAGAAGATTCAAGATAGCCCAGTGTCCTTGGTAGAGGATCGGGGAGACTCTGTGGTGTGCTGTCTTGCCCCAGAGCAGCATAACTAATCTCTGGGGTTCACAGCACGGGGAGGGGGCTTCACCTTCCTTTCTGTTGGCAGAGCTCTTGGCTGTGAATCTGGGCATGGAATGGTCCCCTGGTCCTGGCACTGAGAATATCCTCATTTACCTCCATACTCTTTTCTGCCCACAGGGGAACGACGTGCGAATCATCCTTGGCCAGTTTGACCAGAATATGGCAGCGAAAGTCTTCTGTTGTGTAAGTGAACTCCGTCTGGGTTATAAGACTCCTGGGTTCACTGGGCATCCCACGACTGGAGTCACGCTTCCTAGATCAAAATGTGTCACAGGGAGGTCTGGGGATACTGTAGCAACCCTAGGGCACTTCTGAGTCCCTGTGGGACACTTCAGACACCCCAGAGGGACTAAGACTCCTTCCTACCTTACAGGAAGGGCTCAGAGTTGGCAGCTGGGGACACACTGCCTACTCTGAGGCAGGTTATACAAAGCAGGTGACCAAATACTTTTATACTTTATCCAACTTACCCTGTCCCATAGCCATGAGAGAGGGAGGTAACAGGGCTTCTCCAAGTGTCCACAGCCACCTCATGAGTGGAGCCCTGACTCCTGGTGCAATCTACTCCATAGATAGATAGATAGATAGATAGATAGATAGATAGATAGATAGATA